>NC_050071.1:74473156-74779382 GCF_009764565.3 Dermochelys coriacea | reverse complement strand
AGAGTTTTGGCCAACAATCTCAAACTTGGCTGCCTAAAATTAGGCATCTAAATAAATGACTGTAAAAACCATAATGTGATGAGGTCTACTCACCGTTAGTGGCACCTCCTCCTGGTCTCTCTGGGAATTAGTTCTGGCCAGGTGTACCCTCCTTTGGCAGTATCTCTCCCATCATCCTGTGACACCCTCTGCAACTGAAGATGTTCCCTCTTCATGACTTGGCCCTCCAGTCAGGTTAGTGTGCATGTTTCCCTTTTCAGGGGTTTCAAATTCCCACTATAGAAAATGGCAGTCTTCTCTTCACTGCTCTGATGGTGCCCCTCCTCCAGTGGCTTATAGGAGAACCAGGGCCCACCATCTACTCCAGGTTCCAGTACTGGGACCCTATGTCTACCAACAGAACCCTGCTTACTTCCAGAGCACGTTGTTCTTCCCCTGGACTCCTTCCTACTTTGCAGCTCTACCTTCTGCCTCTTCCCAGGTTTGACAGCCTAAGCTCCCTTCTCTCAGGGAGTGACTGCAGACTACTCTCCTGGAGCCCCCTTTTCACTCTCAGTGCCTGGGCATTATATAGGCCCCTCCTGTTCCTGTCCAGCTACGCCTCATGTTGAATCAATTCCCTGCTCCCTGACTGCTTCTCCAGGTGCAGCCTGGGTAGTTAATTGGCCTACCTGGCCATGTTAACCCCTTCCAGTCTTGTGTCGGGTGGACATCCCATCACACAGAGGTACAGAACACCTGCTGTTCCCATTGCTTTTGTCAGGAGTCAGGGTGCTTAGCAACTCCGAAATTCAGGTCACACAGCTTTAGTTTCTCTAATAGGCATTCAGGTGCCTGAATTCAGGTACCCAATCTTGAAAATGTTGTCCTTTGAGCCTAGCTTTAAATGATGCCCCTGATGTACTTAGCAGAGGGAAGAGAATTCCACAGCAAAAAGATTTTTCAGAGGATTTTGGAGGATGTGATCATTACAAGTATCTCTAATGAAAACTTCAGTATGGATAAGTAACATACATTTTGAAGAATGGTCATTCATATCCATTGATTTGCAGCTTTATTATTACTATTATTTGAGATATGGCAATGCCTAAAGTCTCCAACCCAGTTTGGGCCCCACTGTCCTAAGTGCTGTACATACACATATAAAGAGACTATCTCAGGCCTACAGAGCTTATGTTCCAAGGGGGAGATTTTCAAAGGCACAGAGGGGAGGTAGTTGTCTAGTTCCACTGAAGATCTACCAGAAACAGATAAGACAGGCAAAGGGGGTATTATTGTCTCAGTTTTACTGATGGAAAACTGAGGCATAGTGAGATTAAGGGTACATCAACACTTTGAGCTGGAGATGTAAATTCCAACTTGAGGAGACTAGCTCTGCCACACATTTTCTGAGTGACCTTGGGCAATTCACTGAGGTATGCCTACACTTTGAGCTGGAAGTGTAAATTTCAGCTCCAAGAGATATAGCCACACTAGCTCTGATCAAGCTAAATAGAAATGTAGCCGCAGTGGCACAAGCAGCAGGAGGGGAAAGGTGCCCTAATATGATTCCGTCTAAGATGCTAGTTACATACTCAGGCAGCTAGCTCCTCCCATCACTTGTGCTGTCATGGCTACACTTCTATTTTTAGCACACAAGCTTGATCAAAGCTAGTGTGGATATGTCTCCTGGAGCTGGAATTTATGCTTCCAGCTCAAAGTATAGATGTACCCTCAGTGAATTGCCCAAGGTCACTCAGGAAGTGGCAGAGCAAAAAAGGCTCAGACCTCTGGGTGCCAGGCCAGGGTTTCATGGCACATTAAGCTTCCCAGCAGTTTGGACTATGGGTATGTTAAAAGCAGTGTGCACCCAAGTGCTATGTTGTAACTCCCCTGTGTGGATGATGCAGGTGTGAGCTAAAAAGTTCCTAGTTCCCATTAATAACGTCTTCTTCAAACAAGACTACATTAAAGCAAAGGAGGAACCTTTTAGTTGGCACGCTGTAGGCACTACTATTCACACCCCCATAGTCTGAACTGTAGGGCAACAGAGGCATGCCCTGAATTTTAAAACATCCTTCTCTTATTTTGCTTAACATATAAGAAAAACTTAGTGAGGTAGAAAGTCAAAATTTGTTCAAAAATCACAGGATTTTCTGATTTAAATGTACCAAATCCAAGAGAGAGAAATCATTTTACCAGAGGGCAGATAGTTAACTTTATCACACACAGTAAATATATAAAAGTGCTTTCACCTTTTTTTTTTCCATTCTGCCATTTGTTGCACACTTTAAAAAAATTTAAACTGAGTGACAATGTACATGAGGGAAAACTTTACAAGCAGATAAGTCTTCTACAGCTGAATGATTGCCAAAACTGTGTGGTTATTTTAAAAGAAAGAGTGGTTATCACTCAGAATACACCACTGCTGTTTCACCCAACCCAAACAAAATTTGTGCTTAAATTTTTTTTACTTATATTTAAAACAAAATTTTAAGATGAGAATCTGATTTTACTTAAGCTAGTATAAGTACCAAAATGACAACTGCACATATAACCATACTTTTTTAAAAATACAGAAAAAAAGGAGTGATATTTGAGAAATCTTTCTGTAGGCTAATTAAACTCCAGCATAAGGTGCTCCTCAATGCCGGTGTCATGCAGTATAATCTACATTACATAATTGTATTATTCATGTGAGACTGGGAACAAAGGGAAATGTTTGGGCTTCATTCAAGTTTGTGAGTCTGATTCTGTTCTTGCTTACACCAATAAATGAGAGCAGAATCAGGCTATGTATCTGACATCATCATGCTCGACTGTCTTTGAATTCCAGATAGAAAGCATCAGAAAAGCATTAATTATTTTATATATGCCACTATCAAGAGAAAGATACAAAAGCAAGATGACTGCCTTAAAGTATTCTGTGCAAGGTAAACTGCCGGTGTTCCTAGCTGTGAACAACAGAAACTTAGGTTTTTTTCTTCTCAATTTATAGTAATATTAGGGCCAGATTCTTCTGTCAGTGTGAATCTGGAGTAATTCCATTGAAGCCAGTGGAGTTACACAAGTTTAAAACTCAAGCAAGCAAGAATCTAATCAAGCCAATAGTATCTAAATTGAAACACTGTATGCATGACTATTTCACAAGTACATGTAATCATCTGTAAAGGGTACTATGTCTATCTTTTGATTCATATGAAATTCAGTTTGTCACAGATTACTGATGCATTTGAAACTCCTGCTAGTCTTCATGAATGAGGTAAATAAATATAGATGAGGGGTTTTTTCAATACATCTGATCACAATGAAGATGAGCCTAAGAACAAGCATTAAATCATTTGCTCACAAATAACATCACCCCCTCACATGCCATTAAATTAACCTGATCCAGAACAGGATGTCAACTTTTCAGAAAGGGTAATATACTAAGGCAGCCACTAGGTGGCAATAGAAACCCCTCAAATAGACTAGCATTAAATTAGCTGTTTATGATATACAACATATCTATTTCAATTAAGAATGAAACTGCTGAATCAAAAGATACATTTTATTGGCCATTTAAAATATTTTTGCTGCAATTTCCCATTATGAATAGGAGATGCAACTTATTTCCTTTTCACAAAATACCACCTTCCTTGGTTATCTCCAAAATTACAACAAGGGATAATTATTTAACACACAGTTCAGTAGAAAAGGAACTTTTGTCTTAATTAAAATTTTACCATGGATGTAAAAATATTCATGGTGGCCTTTTATATGATGATATTTGATGTATGATATGATTAAACATCTTTGTTCAGACTGTTAAATATTTAAGATCAGTGACTCTTGATCTTACTTCTTTTTTCTCAAATGTCAAATTTTCAGACGTTCAGATATAGTACTTTTTTACTGTACTTTTCAAATTAAATCCCAACACATTTATAATGTGTTTGATACTACATAAAAAAATCTGTGTTACATAAATATACTTAGGTTGCGAAGTCAAACATTCAAAGGTTAAGAAATGCCAAATGCTTCTACAACCTTAATTCTGCCATGTTCTATGTTTATTTTGTGCACTGAATGAGTCAGGGATCCTGCGAGGGGAAAAAGTATGTGATCATGTAATTAAAAACTAATACAGATGCACAAGAGGACAGAAATAAGGCTGCATGAGAAACCATACATCTGGCACTTCCTGACTTTTGGGTACTTGATATGCAACTTTTTAACATAGTTTTTATGTATGTAATTTCCCAGTCTTTTTTTTTTTACATAAGAACATTAGAATGGTCATACTGGGTCAGACCAAAAGTCCACCTAGCCCAATGTCCTGTTTTCCAACAGTGGCCAATGCCCAGGTGCCCAGAGGGAATGAATAGAACAGGTAATCATCAAGTGATCCATCCCCCGTCGCTCATGCTCAGCTTCTGGCAAACAGAACACCATCCCTGTCCATCCTGGCTACTAGCCATTGATGGACCTATCCTCCATGAACTTTTCTAGTTCTTTTTTTAACCCCATTATAGTCTTGGCCTTCACAACATCCTCTGGCAAGGAGTTCCAGAGGTTGACTGTGCATTGTGTGAAAAAATACTTCTGTTTTTTAAAAATCTTCTGCCTATTAATTTGATTTGGTGACCCCCAAGTTCTTGTGTTATGAGAAGGAGTAAATAACACTTCCTTATTTACTTTCTCCAAACCAGTCATGATTTTATAAACCTCTATCAAATTCCCCCTTAGTCATCATTTTTTAAAGTCAATTCTATTATATACCACTATCAACCTCCTCTCTCCCATTTTTAGTCATCATGGTTCAAAAACTGAATCTTCGTTGCTGCAATATAAATCCCAGTGCTTGAACTGTAAGACTAACTGCTGGAAAAAGCTGTTATAGTCTGAGAGGTGGGCTGCTGAGGTCTGGTGTTTATCTGGCTCAACTCTTTCTCTCTACCCTGAGGTTTTGGGGAGCTCATGCCCTATGTGGTTTCCCCAGAATGAAGGGAAAGGGCCACTGGAGCCATATGCTGGTTCCAGGGTCATCATGGGGAGCCTGGCCTGGCAGGTTTCACTCAATGCCTCCACTTCATCTGCTCCAGTAGCTCTCATTCACTGATCTGTTTGCTGCTGCTGCTGCGACAGTGGTATGAGCATGGCTTTAGATCAGAATACTCATGGTCGGTTATTATTCTGGCATACTGTCAATATTTGACTGAGGCATACAAGTGAAAGAAAGGAAATTTCAATTTTCATCTGTAGATAATTCTGCTAGGCATGAACAAAATGCCACAGGACAAAGAAAAGGCACTTTGTCAGCTTAAAGGCTTCTCCTGCTGTGAATTTCAACAGCCTGCTGCAAAAGATGGAGGCACTAGAGCTTCATAATAACATGGTTGCAAGTCTTTTATAAAGGAAAGTGTTAAGGCAACCTAAATATAGAGGTTGCTACCAGCTCCTCCATTATATACACTATAGAATGGCCTGAACCAGAATGCCAAAACCAAACACCCTAGAAATTTAGGACAAGAGGGTGTCAAAATCTTGACTTAAAACTGCACCAGAATTTCACAGCTTGTTTCCATCTCTAGATGGGCCAAACTAGAAGCCTCAACCAGACACACTGCAAACTTTGGGGAGTTTTGAAATCCAGACCTTAAATCCAGATCTGAATTTTGTGACTCAAGCCCATTTCTGATTTATACTGCCACTATATTTTCCAAATTTATGAAAAACTTGTCTTGCATATAGCCTTAGAATGCCAAGAAGTTTTATTAAACTTTTAATAAACTAGAAAATAGCTACAGATGAACACTGACTGATATTTAGTACAGATATTCTTACCAAAACAGGATTGAAGATATATTTAAAGAGATACAGAAGCCGGCTTGAAACCATCATGCCCACGTTTGGCAGCAGCATGTTTTACTCACAAGAGTATCAGACTACCATGTCTAATACTTTTAGTGCCTCAGGATAACTCTTTTAATCTCAGCAAGGATTCCTGATGCAGTACAATTATATACAACATCATTCTAAATCTGTTGAATGAAATGCTGAATCCTGATTGGATTAAAAAAATCTGTCTTTACTTGAGCAATAAAGGACCATAACAGTAGACACCAAAGCAGTCGAATACTGCAAAAGGGAACTCGAGAATATGCATTTGAATAAAACCCCTTAATTCACTTCAGCTGTATTTGCGACCCCTTTAATTTTTTTCATGAACATTCTAAACAAGTGATTATTGTGGTTCACAGGAATATTCATAGAAAATGAAAATCTCACTTTATCTGTTCAAATATATTAATGAAATGGTTCACACCATAAGGATTCATGCAGCCATCTTGGAATCTCTTATTCCCCTCCTGCTTATAAAAGTGTATTATTTAAACAGGAAGAAGAAATACCACATGACGTAGGTCACCACTAACACACTTTATGTAATGAATAGTAGATAGTGAAAGTGAATAGTTTACAAATAAGCCGTGAGTTGAAATTCACATATATAAAGTGTTTGTTAAAATATGGTGAATGATGATCAAATTAGTACAAATCAAAGACTGGTCATGGATAATACACAAAACAGAAAAAAGAGCAAAGTGTGTTCCATAAATGATATTTTTACAACTACTTCATCCTAGTTCTGGCTGATAAACATTCTAAAAGTCATTAATACAATTCACTTTTGTAAAGGATAGCAGAATATTTCAAAACAATGTACAGAGAGCATCACTCATCAGAAAAAAGGAAATTAAGGTGAGATTTAAAGAAAGGATGTGAATGGATGGTTTGGCAGGAAAGAGGAGAGATTTCCTAATAGTTGGGGAGCAGAGAGAGAGGTATCCAAGACTGCAGGAGTGACATACGCTGGTGGGGATGTAAGTGGACATCAGATGGTTAATGGTACCATTGGAGAGGGTTGGGATTTTTTGTTTGTTTTAAGGGAAGAACTAGTGAAGAGAAGAGGTAAAAGCACCTGTTATTTGAAAAATGGTCTCCATTTTTTCTGATGTTGATTTGCAAAGGATATGTCTGCATTTAGAGCTGGTGAGACATACCCAGGCTAGATCTCATTGAGATAGCATGCTAAAAATAAAGTGTAACTGAGGCACCCACCCAGAGAACAAGCTCTTAGAATTCTAGGCATGTATTCAGGGAAGCTAGCTCATCCTTCGGCTTGCACGGCCATGGCTACATTTATTTTTAGTGTGCTAGCACACTAAATGAAAACTAAATGAAAACTAGCACAGATAGGTCTCCTCAAGATGGTAATCACATCCCCAGCTCCAAGCATAGACATAGTCTAAATATGAGCATTTTTGCCTGTATTTAATTACGGGCACAAAACTGCACCTAAAAAAAAGAACCAGATTGAGTGTTTTTAAAGCCCAAAAGGTTTAGACTGTTCAGATGAACTTTAGATAAGCATCTGACATTTTCTGGGCTTAACCTGTTTTCCCACTAATTTTTGCTCTACACATCACTAATGAGCACAGAGAGGGATCTGTGACTGGAGATAAGAATTAGATCATTAACTACTCATGGCTGTTTCTTTTTGGCTTTGTCTCTTTACTTGCTCAGGCTATGACTATGGAAATATAATGTATCTGCTAACATTGGTGCTACTCAGTGCAAGGATTGATTCAGTGAGATTATGAGAGTACAGATAAAGGTAATAAAAATGGATGCTTGTTTAAACTGCTGGAGTATGTTGTGCAGCTGGAAAAAAATATAAACGACATACTATATGAACAATGAAGAAACAGGAGTGAAGAGGTGAGAGGGAGACAGAAAAAAGACATCAGTGTTATAGCATCATCAACATATACCTGCCAGAATTCTCAGACAGCAAACAGATTTGCATAAATCAACATAAATGTACATACAGAGAAAAAGGCCTGGTCTACATACAAAGTTGCACCAGTTTAACTAAAGGTGTGATTTTTAAATGGATTTAGGTAAATAGTTTAACTTTGTATGTGTGCACATTTAATAGATTTAGACCCAGCTTTTAGTGGGGTAGCTTGCCTCTATGGTTGCTTACAGGGGCAAGCTAAACCAATACAACCCAGCATCAGCATTTTATTCCAAAATACACCCCAATTTCATTCCAAAATTCACTCCATTTCATTTTAGCATCCCACTCACCATTAGAAGCCTGAAGGGCAGGCGGGAACCAATGCTGGGGAGCTCTTAATTACCACAGCTCAGGCCTGAGAGTTGGGCACCCTCTCTCAGGCCTGGTAGCAGGAGGGGCAGTACAGGGAGACACAGCCAAAACTGCAAAACCAAATGGAGCAGCTGCTACTCAGATGGCTGCAGCATACAGAGGGTCTTCAGCTGTGTAGTGTAGGGCAAGGAGAGGTACCAACCTGTGTCTCCACATGTGCAGCATCTCTGACAGGACATCCTTTGTCAGAAGGTGGGGGAATGGCAGTGAAAGAGCAGCCAAACAGATGGGGGCTCCCCTGCAAGCTAGGGGTTTTACCCAAAGACCAGTAGAAACCCTCAGCTGCTGCCACTGCCAGTTCACCATTTCTGAGCCAGCTTGTTATCTCACTGTGTAGCTGAAATGGAATTGTCATCTTCCTGAGCAGTCACTGATGCTCATGAGGACTGTGAAGCTCCTGCAGCCTGCTCCCACAGTACAGCTAATCCACTCTACAGGCTGGTGCCCCTTGTATGTTTCTCCTCACAGGGCAGCTAACCAAGAGAGAGATGCACAGTCACAACCTGGCCCTTTTCATCTTGGCATTATTTTGGGAGGCATTTCTTCACTGCTGTTAGAAGGGATCAATATTCTCTTCTTAGGTCTTTTTGTTCCCCAGATCATCCCCCCCCCCCATTTTCCCTTTTGTCTTCATCAGTACTGCATACTCAACTCAAAACAAAAACTTCATGTAATTTGTTCTTTCTTTAAATCAAAAAGGAAAGAGGCGTGGGGGAGTGTTGGTAGATTTTACCTTTTTTTTTTGGCGCGTTTCTCTTGATCACAACCTATTTTTTTCTCCCCTGCTACTGGCCATGTGAATATAATTCAAATCAAGAACATGCATTGCATCACTTGAGAATTACCCTCTTCTATTCTGGCAACTTTTTTTCTTATTTGCTTAAAGTGAAAACTGATGGAAACACCATTTCCCAAATTTTCTACAAAACTAGTTGAAAAAATAGTGCAGTATTTTGTGCCCAAGTCCGCTTTTAGCTTTCAATTTTCTGTTAAATCTGCAGGGAGGGCATCAGAGCATTCTTGATACAGCCCCTTAATTAAAGGTAGAAATTACAGGGCCTACTTATAGAAGAGCAATTGAAAGACGTAGCTGACTCAATGCTGTGGAGAGAAATTTGTAGAAAAAGAGATCCAAGAAATTTGAGAGAGAAAAAAAAAGATTAGGAAAGTAGTGCTAAGCATGGGTGAAGGGATCAAAATGAAAGGGGAAAAGATATTTTGAATGTTTCATTATTAATTTTAAATAATTTATTCAGCCATTCATTGTAGAAGAAAAGATGTTGTGCATTTTTGTCATTGCTTTCTCCTACCATACAACACTGCATACAACATTTCTCCTACCTGTTGATTAGGAATTGCTTTTCTTAGTAGCAAATATTCTTTCCCCCAACTTTTTTTTTTTTTTTTCTAAAAAGAGGTAGTTTTGCAAGAATTAAAAATTTAAAATATACCCTACTTGAGAACAGCTACATTTACCTTTCACCTTTTTATATTTTTCTTGGCTGGCTTTGCTTTTTATAAAATATCTGATTCTCTTCTCACATACCAGTTTTATATTTTGTAACCCCACTGACTTCATTGGAGATGGACCTAATTTACACCAATGAAGACCAAATGCAGTCACTTAGGTGAATCCAAGCCCCATTAGAGTCAATGGCAAAACTCCCACTGATTTCAATTGTGCTAGGATTTCATCCTTCATGTTTAAAAAAGGGGCTATCCTGTTCATTGGCCGTCTTTCCACCAGATCCTTCAGATAAGCTCTAATACCAGATCTGTGATATCACAACCATTTCAAAACCTATAACTGTCTGAAATATTTAAAGGGTATAAAGAAGGGCGAGAAATTAGAGCTATAATTTGTCAAATGGGTTGAACCTTAGAATGGGAACATTTATAGGCTGACTATCAGGAAAAACATCCTGACTGCACATTAATCATCCTACCTAATGATATTAAGCAAGGCCAACGTTTTCAGACCTGGACATCTAATGTTAGGCATTTAAATCCATAGTTAGGTACATAACTTTAGGCAACCAGGTTCAAAAATTCAGTCCTTAATCTTAAATTCAGATTTGTCTTTCCATTTTTTCCATATTTTAATGTTGTGGGAGAATTCAAACATCCTGAGCTCAATATACCTGTACGCAATAGTGAGAGCACATGGTCTGCTTCTGAAATCAATACTTCTAGAGAAATTGTCACCAATAATAGAACTTTCTCAATCAATAGAATGAGCATGTTGTATTAACCAACAAATTCTGGCACATGTACACCAATATTCAGTCATCTTGACGGCTGCATAGCAAATACTGCAAGGAGGAAAACAAATATTTACTCCTTAAAATTGTTATTTTAAATGTTTTCTATATAATGAATGTTTGAAAGTGGAAGTATTGTGCGGCTGCTCTGGGGTTACATCTCTTAACTCCAGAAAATAAATGCCATTTTAAACCATCACATCTTCTCTTTCAATACACATTAAATATACTGCAATTGTACAATATATTCATGAGAATTCCTATTTTAAGGATAAAAAAGCTCAAAACTTGTTTAGTTTTAAAAGTTGTGAGATGTTAACACCAGGAAGGAAACAGTTTAAAAGACAAGTGCTAAAAATAACTTCTAAAATACAGTGTAAATTGATGTTTCAGAGATGAGTGAAAGTTACACTTGGCAAAGGTCTTGGATCTTTTCATATGCTGGATATGTTTAACTTCATTATTTTCCTAACAAATGGTTAGTATTGGACCCTGTGTCTCTGGGGGAAAGACATCATCCTGCAGTGACATGTTTCTATACAAACATACTCAAACCAAGGTCATCACTCACCTTCTTAAACCCCCAGCAACACAAGCCAACAACTTAATTTACAGAAAGAAGTTGTGTAGAGTGTGGGACTAGCAGACCCCAGCATCCAGTTGAGGGCTGCCACTGAATTAAAGGAACAGATGGAGTTGCTCAAACTGGAAACATTTTTTTCTTTTCCCCTCTATTTCACCCATATATTTTCACATTCGTCGTTAACTCATGTTTAACCCTTTCTCATCCACTGATGTACATGAATTCAAAAAATGGACACACTATTTGTTTTTCTATACATTGCTTGACCAGTCTCTCCTATACAAGATCAGGCAGATATACCAGGAAATTCAGAGAACAAATCCTTTATAGTAGAAATTAGCAGATTCTGTTTTTATAATTTCTCTACACTTTCTCATATTCTTTAATAGCTAAATGTTTGGAGGTTTTTCTTTAACTTTTGTGCAGCAATGGAAATGGGAATCTGCATTCTTTAAGTTCACCTCTTTTTGTGAAGATTGGACAAAAATACAACATCTAAGCTCTTATTCCTTATTTTATATTCAGAAAAAATCAAAATCCAAAGATTATATACCTCCAGCAAAACTCATCTGCCCCATCAGAGGGACAGTGAAATAAAATTAATATTACCAGACACTTTTGTATATCTGGTCCTCCGCATTGGGACAAATTTCACCCTACATTTGTATCATTTATCCCCTCCTGTGGCATTCTACTATGGGTCAACATCTCTGAGTGCCAATCCTACAAAAAGAAAAGGTCCCAAGCAAATGGGAAATTACACCAGAATATGCTCCCAGTCAAAAAACCTGCAGGATTTTAGGTCAGGAATAAATATTTTGGACTCTCTGGTTTACTGGCAATTCTGAAAAAATGTTTCAGGTCAAACTGAAATTTTTTTTTTTCAAAATTTTTGGCAAATCAAAAAGTAAAAATAATTAGCTTCAAATTGAATGAAATGTTTCAGTCTACCTGAAACAAAATGTTTCATTTAAAAAAATAAAATTAAATGACATTTAAAATTAAAATTTGTTTCAGATCAAAGAATCAAAGCTTCTATTATCTCTTACCCCTTCCCCCCACTAAAATTGACTTCAAACAAACTATGTTTCAAAGAATATATTTTTAAAATTGTTTGAAATACAATTCATTTGAACTTGGGTGTCATTTATATGAACTGATTTGCCCAGCCTTTTAAAACAGATTTAAGAGGTCATTTTAACTTCTGGAAAGTCACACATCTTTAATACAAAATGGCGGGGGGGGGGGAAACAATTTTCTTCTCTTTCTTTAAAGTTTTGTCAAGACAAAATAGACATTTAATTTTATTACTGTACATGATAGTAATACTATCATACTCACCTCAGCTACCTCAATAATCAAGAACAAGCTACCATAACAATTGCATTCAATATAAGTGCCATTAAAGTTATTCACTTTTAAGGTCTAAACCTTTGTGCTCTCTTTTACTGGCAACCAATAGCTATTACTTAAAAGGAATACTATCAACTTCAATTTTTTTTTTTGAGGCTGACAAATTTTTCATTATTCTAGTTACTGATAAAGCTCTATTTACATACCAAGCCTTGGAATTAAAAAATAAATAAAAATGAAAATATACATAAAAGTTTTCTGCACCATTGTTAATGCTTACTATTGTCATTTCAGCAATGAAGAAACTAGCTGATCATATTGGGGAATACAGAAAATTTGTCTTAACACAATGTGCTGTGAAATGCATAAAAAATACCCTGAAAAAAGAGAGAATGTTTTTATTTTGCTTAACTTGTTTCAGTTTTATTATCTTAGAAGTTACTCATAGAAGGTACAATGTTTTTGCAAACAGCAGTGATTTCCAATTTGGCAGATTTGTTAATTAATCTGAGATAAAAGTAAATATTAAAAGTTACAGTTTGCCAACTCAGTGAAGTCTCTTCAGGTTTTATTTAGCCAGGTCTGTGAACCATTTGACCTGCTGTATATCCTCTTATTGGGCTTGATCATGGAAAATGTTGAGCAAGTCCCACTGGTTTTGGTGTGGGAGGTGAGCGCTCAGCTCTTCCTTGCAGGATTAAGCACATATTTCTGTATCTTTCTTCAGTCGTGGGATTTTGTGTGTCATAATTTCTCCTGGGAATGATGCTCTTGCTAAGTGAAAATTACCATCATAGAACTTAGTCCCAGTTCCCCTCATGAGCACCAAATCTTTCACACAACTGAACCTGTGTCCACATTCAGGTGGAAATTTGGCAAGTGAAGTATTCTATTATAAAACAATTAAGGATGTTAGCCAATTAATTGCTTTACTGGATAAAAATTTTGATATCTACTTTCAGTAATGAAAACCACAGCCCTTCCCATTGGCAGTGATGGAGGAAGGACTGTTTATTAGTTTTAAACTTTTATTTTATTTTACTATTTTATTAATTAAATACAAAGTCAAAATAATTTAAAAAATCCAGTTAACCTGACATGCACCCAACAATGGGCATGATTCTTCATTCAGTTCTGTAAGTAACTCCATTCAATTCCATGGAGTCACAGGAGGAGAAAATTTGTGTGAGATCAGAATCTGTCCCACTCTTTTTAGTATAGTTTTGATGTGAGGTTTATCATGACAAACCAGTAAATTGCACCAACAATGCTCACACATCACTCTAATTATCTAATACTACTTACTGAAGAAACTATATTAAAGAAGTTATGGTTCTTTGAGATGTATTGTCCACATAGATTCCAGTCTTAGTGCACATGCACCTTGTGCATGAGAGACTGATCTCATGTGCCTGCATGCGCACTAAGAATGGAATTCATGTGCAAAATCACTTAAAGAAAAGAAAGTTATTTAGGTTGCAAAGTCAAGCATTCAACATTTCAGAAATGCCAGATTTACAGTTGTCCATGCAATGATGATATAGGTGGAGATGTGCAGGATTCACTGTCACAAAGTAAGAAGGCCAATTCCCATTCCCAAGCAAAAGAAGAACCTGAGCCTTCCAAATATGTTTTGTCAAGTACTTAAAGTACATGTAGCTCACACAGTGCCAGAAGCATGATGCTGAAGTTATTATTTTTAAGTCAATGAGAGTGTCTTATAGCCTGTGGTGGAAGACTAGCGTCCCTGGAGTGTGTGTGTGTGTGTGTGTATGTATATATGTCTCTCTCTCTCTCTCTCTCTCTCTCTAACTCTGTCGCTCTTCTAATATATATTGTCTTGATTTGCATTCAATTATTTTTCAAATAGGTTCATTTTTATATGAATGATTACCCAATTAATTGATTGGATTAGTTTTTTATGGACAGTACATTGTTCTGGCACTACAATACACTTCACCAACTACTTCTGGGAAGCCTGGTGGGGAAGCTGTCTCAGCTTGCTGCTGCTACATGTTCATTTGAATTAACAGTATCTTAAATTCTCTCATTTTTCCTTCCCTCTATCCCAGCTGTCTAGTTATATCATTAGGTACACTTTTATCCCAAATAAAGAGAAGGAGTACTTGTGGCACCTTAGAGACGAACAAATTTATTTGAGCATAAGATTTCGTGAGCTACAGCTCACTTCATCGGATGCATTCAGTGGAAAATACAGTGGGGAGATTTATATATACACACAGAGAACATGAAACAATGGGTTTTATCATACACACTGTAAGGAGAGTGATCACTTAAGATGAGCTATTACCAGCAGGAAGGAGGGGGGGAAGGAGGAAAACCTTTTGTGGTGATAATCAAGGTGGGCCATTTCCAGCAGTTAACAAGAATGTCTGAGGAACAGTGGAGGGTGGGATGGGGGGAGAAATAACATGGGGAAATAGTTTTACTTTATGTAATGACTCATCCACTCCCAGTCTCTATTCAAGCCTAAGTTAATTGTATCCAGTTTGCAAATTAATTCCAATTCAGCAATTTCTCATTGGAGTCTGTTTTTAAGTTTTTTTTGTTGAAGGATAGCCACTCTCAGGTCTGTAATCGTATGACCGGAGAGATTTAACTGTTCTCCGACTGGTTTTTGAATGTTGTAATTCATGACGTCTGATTTGGGTCCATTTATTCTTTTACATAGAGACTGTCCAGTTTGACCAATGTACATGGCAGAGGGGCATTGCTGGCACATATCACATTGGTAGATGTGCAAGTGAACGAGCCTCTGATAGTGTGGCTGATGTGATTAGGCCCTATGACTGTGTCCCCTGAATAGATATGTGGACACAGTTGGCAACAGGCTTTGTTGCAAGGATAGGTTCCTGGGGTAGTGGTTCTGTTGTGTGGTGTGTGGTTACTGGTGAGTATTTGCTTCAGGTTGGGGGGTTGTCTGGAAGCAAGGACTGGCCTCTCTCCCAAGATCTGTGAGAGTGATGGGTCATCCTTCAGGTAGGTTGTAGATCCTTGATGATGCGTTGGAGAGGTTTTAATTGGGGGCTGAAGATGATGGCTAGTGGCGTTCTGTTATTTTCTTTGTTGGGCCTGTCCTGTAGTAGGTGACTTCTGGGTACTCTTCTGACTCTGTCAATCTGTTTCTTCACTTCAGCAGGTGGGTATTGTAGTTGTAAGAATGCATGATAGAGATCTTGTAGGTGTTTGTCTCTGTCTGAGGGGTTGGAGCAAATGCGGTTATATCGTAGAGCTTGGCTGTAGACAATGGATCGAGTGGTGTGATCTGGATGAAAGCTAGAGGCATGTAGGTAGGAATAGCGGTCAGTAGGTTTCTGATATAGGGTGGTGTTTATGTGACCATCGTTTATTAGCACCGTAGTGTCCAGGAAGTGGATCTCTTGTGTGGACTGGTCCAGGCTGAGGTTGATGGTGGGATGGAAATTGTTGAAATCATGGTGGAATTCCTCAAGGGCTTCTTTTCCATGGGTCCAGATGATGAAGATGTCATCAATGTAGCGCAAGTAGAGTAGGGGCATTAGGGGACGAGAGCTGAAGAAGCGCTGTTCTAAGTCAGCCATAAAAATGTTGGCATACTGTGGGGCCATGAGGGTACCCATCACAGTGCCGCTGATTTGAAGATATACAAGTACTCCTTTTCTTTTTTGCAAATACAGACTAACATGGCTGCTACTCTGAAACTTTTATCCCACAGGATGATGGGTTTCCTAAGAGGACAATGAACTTGTTATCCTTCCTGTATATTCAAAATGAGACTTCTATAACAGATTAGTTACTACAACATTTTTATAGCTGGGAGGTCCCCAGGCAGGCCCTCTTCTGGACAGATGTACTTGCATTACTTCATCCTAGTCTCTGGTCTATTAGCATCCATAAAGCTGATGGAGTTTAGTTGTTTCTCTCTGCTATACTTGGGCTGAAATTTAAGCTTTTGATCCTCCCCTCATCCTTAAAACAGAGCCCTAATTCTATTCCTTCTTGAAAGTCCAATACACTTCCTTACAGTACTGCCTAAGAAGGTACAACTTTGGGTCCTTTAAACACTTCCTATGGGCCAAGTATCCAAAACCAAAGCCAACATGGAAACTGCAACCAGTTTTTGTCCAAGCCATCCCATCTTGTTCTATTTCTGTCCTAAAACAAAACATTTAATCACGTATACATTATGGCTAAATGTTAACCCATTAAATTACCATTAGAGTAGAAAATGTTCCAACTATCTGACGGGAATTAAAAT
The DNA here is from genome assembly GCF_009764565.3 of Dermochelys coriacea. Taxonomy (NCBI): domain Eukaryota; kingdom Metazoa; phylum Chordata; order Testudines; family Dermochelyidae; genus Dermochelys; species Dermochelys coriacea. Next base: position 74,762,733 of record NC_050071.1, on the reverse strand, counting down.
AAAAAAACCATTTGTTAAATTTAAGATGAGAACCTAAACAGAGATTGTATGCATTTAATAGGTTAAAGCAAGACTACAGTATATGGCACAGATAAATATAGTAGGCATGAAAATTTCTTATTTCATTATCAACAGCAGATTTTTATTTACAGTTTATTGTACCTGGACTATTTAAAAAAATCTTTACACCACAGACATGTTTTCTTCTAACAGATGTGGACAATACCATCTTGAATGGTGGGTGTGATTTTCATAGAGTTTAGGCACACAGTTCCACCCCTATTCTGTATGCTGCTAGTATGGTTACACATGCATATTGGATAATTGCACACATAAATGAGTGTGGTCAGTCACAGGCACAATTACATAATTTGTGCTCACAGTTAAGCTAATTGCACATGAAAACTAGTCATGTGATAGCACTAACAGTTTTCATAAATTAAGGCTAGAAGGGACAATTACTTCATCTAGACTGCCCTTCTGCATATCATAGGTCATTCCAGTTACTCTATATTGATCCCCCAAACTTGTGTTTTACTAATGCATATCTTCCAGAAAGGCATCCAATCTTGATCTGAAGACATCAAGAGATGGCGCATCCACCACTTCCCTTGGAAGTTTGCTCCATGGGTTAATCACTCTCCCTGTTAAAAATGAGTGCCTAATTTCTAGTTTTGATTTGTCTGGTTTCAGCCACTGGTTCTTGTTATGTCTTTCTCTGCTAAACTAGAGAGTCCTTGATTACCTAGTAATTTCTCTGCATTGAGGTGCTTATACACAATAATCAAGCCACCTCTCAACCTTCTTTTGTATAAGGTAAGCAGATCAAGCTCTTTAAGTCTCTCATTCTAAGGCATTTTCTTCAACAGTCTATTTTTGTGTCTCTTTTTTGCTGGGACACCAGCAAACCAGGTGCTCATGCCAAGGTCCCCATGTCTCAGTTGAACACTGACAAATACATAGCTGGAATCAGGCTGGCTCACCTCTGTGTTTAGTATTGTTAAAATAAGTATTAGAATTATAAGAATGCATTTTGTGTTTAGACTTTATTGAATGCTTGTGAATTGCTGCATGCATTAATCTCACTTAGAAACTCTGTATCCCATATTGTAAAGTAATATTTGAGCAGTTGTATTGTGAGCCTCTGTGACTGTGAATCACCAGACAGGAGAGCAACATTAAATAACGTGAAGTGCTTATCTCCAACAGAAGATGTTACATCCTGCCCAACAGGATAGGTCTATCAACACATGACAGACTACTGTAGGGGGTTACAGAGGAGAAAAGCTGTTAGTTATTCTGTTCTCCCCTATGAAGACAAGTCATGCAAGTCCTATCAGCTGAGTTTGCAGCTCAGAGCACAAGGGAGAAGTAGAATAGAAACCCCAAATAAGAAGGAACTGGACCACTGTGATGCTTGGATTCTGGGAGATTAGGTTTTCTAGGCATAAGCAAGAGATCCCCAGCTGCTCAACCTAGTTCAGCCTTAAAGAACATATAGCACTTGATTTTTATAGAAGTTTCTATTACCTTTTGAAACTTAAAATTGTAATTCATATGTATATGTGCTTACCTGCTTTAACTTTGTAAAAAAGTCTCATGTTTCCTTTTCCTATTTAATACATTTTTAGATCATGTGGCAAATTGCCGGCACTACTATGATGGGTCTCGCTCTTTCTCTTCTTGGGTTGGGGGTTCAGGGCACCATTTCCTGCCCCTGAACAGGGGTATTAACTGCCCCATTAGTGTCCTAGAGGAGGGGAGTGGAGAGGGAGGGACCCTGGCCTATCCTCTACTCTGGGTCCCAGCCCAGGGGCCCTAGGGATAGCAGTAAACCACTAGAACTAGCAGTTCCTTCCCCTGGGCTACTTTCCTCTCCTGCCCTTCAGCTCATGGGGCTTCCTGCCCTCCCTCTACACAAACCAGGTGTCCCTTTACCTAGGGTTTTGGTCTTCTTAGCCCACCACAACACTTCTCCAAACTCTCCTTTGCTTCCCTCCAAACTGCTCTCTGCACCAACACCAATCCACTCTGTTTTAACTCCTCCAAACCGTTCTTTGCTCCAACACCAATCCACTCTGCTTCAACTCCTCCTTTTGTCTGATTCAAGTGTGTGTGGGGGGGTTATCATGTAACTGGCTTCAGGTGCTTTAATTGGCTTCAGGTGCTTTAATTAATTTATAGCAAACTTTCTTCCCTCTACAAGGAATAAGGCTCTCTTCTAACAGTCTCCTGCTGCTTTCTATCCATGCTGTATGATGATAGTTTATTATAGAATTGGCTACAACTATTGTCTTTGGTGTGAGATCTAAGGTGCAACTGATCTGAGCTATATGACTGCTCTGTTGGGCCTGGGAGTTATTTGGGTTCTCTAGAGGCATAACCTAAATGTTGCTATGATTCTTGGTGTAAGGGTCCATCTATCACAAAGATATGCTCAGTCTGAGTGGCAAGACAGATCAGAGAACCCCAGGTCTGCAGTAGATAGTCTGTAACTTCATATTTAGACTGTTACAGTGCCTGAGTTTATACTTAATCATTGGTTGGTGAAATCTAAGTATAGAATTCACAGCCAGTTTGGTGATTGTGCCCGATTTCTTAACAGTCTGCCCTGAGTTTGGCATTCATGCTCTTGATGCAGCTGTTATGCTGCCTGCAGTGACTCTTCTCCAATTTTTAATATTTTTTTAAAACATGGGCACCAGAGCTGTATGCAATATTCTAGTATCAATCTTGCCAGTGCCACTTACAGAAGAAAAATCATCTCTCTACTCTATTCACTACGGCCCTGTTGTACAGCCAGAGCACTGCACTGGGAGATCATATTCAGTAGCTTGTTCAGTATGACCCCTAAATCCTTTAAATACAGAGTTACTTCTTTCCAGGATACACTCCCCCATTCTGTAGGTCAGGCCTGTATTCCTTGTTCCTAAATGTATACCCTGGCATTTAATTATATTAAAATGCATTTTGTTAGGATTTTGTGCCTATCATAACATGTCTAAAGCATATGAAAATGAGACCCATTGAGTTAGGTAGATAATGACCAAGTGACAATCATTGTGTTCATGATATCTTCAGTATGGATCTAGAGGAGGGAACTTTGCCTGAAATTTAGGGCTTTAGACTAATTATTTTGCAGTTATCTTTTTTTCCAACTTCTACTTTAACTGGGTTATTAAATGTCTTTGTAGTCACCCTTGAGTTAGTGACACCACCAATGGACAAAGCAGGGGAAAAAAATTAGGACATAATGAAGGCAGAAGATATAGAATGTGTGTTATTACTGATATTAGGAAAAAACCCAGAACATCCAATACCTAGAAATGGTGAAGGAATATTAATGATTTTTAAAAATTACAAAACCTCTGAAATGCTGTTTTATTCATTCTTATTTATGAAACTAAAATTAAATAAGGGCCCTATCCTGGAAGGGTGATGAGTCCTTTCAACTACTTTTGGGCCCTATATAGCTAATGAAGCAAAGTTTTAATGTTTTTGCAAATTAAGATTTTAAAGCACAATTATCATGCAGCGTATACTCTGGCAGAGAAACCATTCCTAATCTGTTTTAAAACAAATAGATTGTGTACAGCTGTCCCTATAGCTAAGGCAAAATGATGATTTAATGTTGATTAAGAGAGAAGGCCTTTGAAGTGAGTGAGGCAGGAGCCCGTAGTATGTCTTTAGTGATCATTATCAGCCTTTCCCTAAAGGGTGACTTGGTGCCAAAAGCTCTTTTCCCAAACTGGCTGAGGTAGATTCTGGAGTGAATGCTTTGTAAATTTAAAAAGACCTTCTCATTCACAGGCCTCTGATGTCTTATTCCTTTAGTTGCATTAATGTCTGAGAATAAGCAGATGCATCCTTTTTCATTGGTTAACTATAAAAAGGGGCAAGCTCCACTGCCTCACTGCACCATGGCATTATTTATTCATCATGAGAGTTGCAACTGAGCATGGGTCCTGCAGTAAAATCAAATCAAAGCTGGGGTTTGGTGTGTCTTAAATCCATGAGCAGCTGCTTTAGTAAAAGACAAAGCATTTAGTTTTAACCTTTAGTAACTAACTACTTATGGGAGCCATTAAACAAAAGGATGCCAATGAACAATCATGTTCTCTTTCTCTCATTTGGTTGTCTCATTGTTAGAGGTTAAATGCCAGTGGTAATATATTTTGTATATTATATTTGCATGCATACATATTATATATTATATGTTGCCATCTGAAAGTATCTGAACAATATGTCAATCATATTTTGCATCTGTCTGACCATCTGTCAATATTTTGACAACAAAAGTGCCAGTGACTCAAAAGGGGAAATTATGTTGTTGCCCATAAACAGCTAGAAAAGATGCAATTCTTACATGGAAGAAGGTCTGGTGGTTGTAGTCTGGAGGCATTGTGGAAATAGAGTTTCCCCTACTGCTGCCAAGATTTACTTTTGGTTAAGAAAATACAATTGCTAATATAAAATAGGTTTATACCTCAACATAAATAAAAATCAGTTGTTAGTTTCCTGATAACCTTGCCTTTTCTTTTCAGGTTTTCCACCCCCTTCCATAATGTTAAACACAGGACTTGTCAATATTACTTTGATCATTAATTTGGGTTCTACTAATGATTGTCATATAAGATCTCTTTTTACAGTGGGCACCTGTCAGTGTTCCCTCCTCACTCTGAACTCTAGGGTACAGATATGGGGACCCACATGAGAGACCCCCTAAGCTTATTTCTACCAGCTTAGGTTAAAAACTCCCCATGGCACAAATTCTGCCTTGTACCTTGGATTAGGTAACGCTGCCACCACCAAGTGATTTAGACAAACTCAGGGAAAGGACCACTTGGAGTTCCTACTCCCCCTAATATCCCCCCAAACCCCTTTCCTGGGGAGGCTTGAGAATAAACAAGATGAGCACAGACCAATTTTGGGTTTTTTTAGGACAACTTAAAAAAAACCCCAATCAGATTCTAAAAGAAACAGAACTTTATTATAAAGAAAAAAGGTAAAAGAAGCACCATTGTGAAATTAGAATGGAAGATAATCTTACAGGGGCAATCAGATTCAAAAACACAGAAGATTTCCCTCTGGGCCAAACTTTAAAGTTACAAAAAGAAAACCAGGAATACACCTTCCTCTCAGCATAGAGAAAATCACAAGTGAAAACAAAAATAAGCTAACGCATTCCCTTGCCAGTACTTGCTAATTCTAATGGAGTTGGATTGCTTGCTTCCTTGATCTGTGTCCGGCAAGCACACAGAACATACAGACCAAACCCGTGCCCCCCACCCCCGCCAAGATTTGAAAGTATCTTGTCCCCTTATTGGTCCTTTTGGTCAGGTGCCAGCCAGGTTACCTGAGCCTCTTAACCCTTTACAGGTAAAAGGATTTTGTACCTCTGGCCAGGAAGGATTTTATAGTACTGTATACAGGAAGGTTGTTACCCTTCCCTTTATATTTATGACAGCACCATTAAAATCTTCACAACTGTTTTTCAATAATTAATGTTACAATATTTACTGCATTTCAAACACTAATTCTAAGAAATACATTGCACGGTAACTTAGTCAATAAGCAAAATTGTAAAGATTCTGAATGGAGACCACTCTGCTTTTCCACAATCACAATCAAACTCTGCGGACCCACTTTCCTCTCAATGGACTGAATGGCAGTTTTGCCATTGACTTCATGGGGGGCAGGATTGGGTCTTGGGTAGATAAGGAACTTAATTTTTGTAAATGAAAAAATAATCGTACATTTTGTGCAAATTGAAAATGCTGGTGATTTAAGTAGGCAGCTGAAGTATAAGTATTGCAACACTGCTCCACTAATGTGCCTCTAAGCAGACTTGAGGAAACACCACCAGCTGTGAGCAAAAGCTGTGCCTTAAATACACATAAACAATGCAAAATGGCTTTAAATTTCTACTAATTTGCAAAATAGTTTTGATGTAACATTTTTAACCAGTGCTATTAAATTCAAGTATTTTTAATCACTTTCCAGGAAAATTTGTCTAATGTTGTATGGTTGGTTGGTTGGGGGTTATTGTTTTTAGCAACAATGGGTCCACTTCATAAGCAAACACATTAAAAACAGGTTTCAGAGTAGCAGCCGTGTTAGTCTGTATTCACAAAAAAGAAAAGGAGTACTTGTGACACCTTAGAGACTAACAAATTTATTTGAGCATAAGCTTTCGTGAGCTACAGCTCACTTCGCTGTAGCTCACGAAAGCTTATGTTCAAATAAATTTTTTAGTCTCTAAGGTGCCACAAGTACTCCTTTTCTTTTTTACATTAAAAACATGCAGATGTGGTTTTCAAAATGATTTTCATATGAAATTAGCTATTTTGTTAAAGTTGTGAATATGGCAAAGTTTGGGAACAAAGTGAAACCATTCAATGAAAAAAAGTAAATATTTGGGAGCAAAATCCTGTGAAACTCACAGTTCTGAATTTGACAGCTCTAGGGCTTGACTGTGCCCCATTGAAATCAGTGGGAGTTTTGTGATTTGCTTCAGTGGGAGCAGAATCACATCTTTGGTAAGTATCAGAGGGGTAGCCATGTTAGTCTGGATCTGTAAAAGCAGCAAGAGTCCTGTGGCCCCTTGTCGACTAACAGACATATTGGAGCATAAGCTTTCGTGGGTGCATACCCACTTCGTCAGATGCATCCAACGAAGTGGGTATTCACCCACAAAAGCTTATGCTCCAATATGTCTGTTAGTCTATAAGGTGCCACCGGACTCTTTGCCATCTTTGGTAAGAAGTCAGTTAATTCTTCAAGCCTACTTAATCCTTGGGCTCTGCTGAGACAAGAGTGGCAATTAATTCCAATTGTGGTGGTGATTGTGTGTGATGTGGGCTCCTGAGAACTGGATATAAATTTGTTTGAAGCTTGTCTGATGAATTATATCAAGGTTTACTGGTGGACTGATTTAGCCAGCAACATAACTATAGTAAGTCTCTTTATTCAGTTGTAAGCAGCCCTATATTTATTTATTTATCTTAAATACATAGTCTTTTGATTGAAGAGTGTTGCATTATGCTGATGCAATGATTATATCATTAAAGCTTGTCAACACAGAAATTTTCCTGCCAAAATTTGGGTTTTGTCAAAAATATACTTTTATAGAAAAATGTAGTGTGACAAAGTTTTCTATTTTTCAATGGGAAATTTTGAAATCAATCAGCACATTTTTCTTCATTTTGAATTAATATTTTCATTTAATTTATCTTTGTGAAACCTGAAGAGAATTGTGATTCTCCTATTCCAATTTTTGCCACTGAAATAATGAAATGAGGGATCTCCATGTATAGTTTGTTTCCTACTTTTTCTTTTCCTTTTTTACTCTAACTTTTAAAAACTTCCTCAAATTTGGAGAAGTCAGTTTGGAAAAATAAAATACCAAGTGCCATTCTATAACTTTTGAAAAGTTGAAGAACTATTGAAAAATCACAAAATGGCAGAGTTAAATATTCTTCAAGGTTAGGAAAATATTTATATGGATCTAAAGTATGTGCTGCAAAGTTTAAACAGAAACCTTACAGGGAGGCTTCAGATAAAGAGGTATCAAAGGCATCAAATAAAGACAAATCTGGAATTCATATGCGGGGTCAGCAACTGATAAATTAAAAACCCGATCCTGCAACTACTAGGCATAGTGCTTACTACCATGAGTGGTCCTGTTGAAGCTTATAGGACTACTCCAGATAAATAAGTATTACACATAATAGCAAGTGTTTGCAGATCGAGTCATTAGTTATAAGAATATTTTAAACCTGTGTTCACAACTAAAGAGATTCTAGTTGACCAAGTAAGCTCATGTATCATCTTAGTTCATATATCTTTGTTTTTATTGTATTGTGCCTTCATCATCATGGCAAACCACCAGTTTATTCATCTCAACATTTTGAAAATGCTCCTCTCACTTTTTGATGCTATTTGTTAATTTGTTTTTTTAAAAAAATACTTTTGTCATGTGCCATAATTGCCAAGTGTTGTGTTTCCACCCATTAAACAAGTTTGATAGAATAAGTGTTTACCAAATCATTTGACATAATGCATATTATCACACACATGAGGAGAAAAAAATAGACTACAGTGAATCAAAGATAATCTAATATCGGGGGGTAGCCGTGTCAGTCTGTATCCACAAAAACAACAAGGAGTCCGGTGGCACCTTAAAGACTAACAGATTTATTTGAGCATAAGCTTTTGTGAGTAAAAACCCCACTTCTTGCATCTGAGGAAGTGAGGTTTTTACCCATGAAAGCTTATGTTCAAATAAATCCATTAGTTTTTAAGGTGCCACCAGACTCCTTGTTGTTGTTTTCTTTAAAGATAATCTACTGTATCTGGAGGCATTAGAACCACAAGAACAAAGCTGAAGGTACTGTACTGTGATATTGACAGAACTACCAAGTGTAATTAGGGCTTGACTGGGTCATATGTGCCTCCTGAGAGGTGCTGAACACTGCTCTTTCTCACTGACTTTACTGTCAGATGAGATCACTCAGAACTTCAGAAGGCTGTTCCTTCTTGACCCCCTCTCTTTGAAAGCATCTTTCCTCCCATTTCCTTTACTTTTCCTACTCTGTTTATATTATGATATTGCTGAGGGCATTCCTTACTCACACATACCCATTGGCTTCAAGGGGAATTCTGCCTGAGTAAAGAGTAGAACTGGGTAATTTTTTTTTTACAAATAGTTTATTGACCTACCCAAAACTACTCATTAATTTGACATGAATAATTTCAGCCATTCACAAAACAGCTGGAGGAGGCAGTGGTGCTTTTGTACCCCCATAACCTCTAGTCTAGTGGTTAAGGCAGTCAGTTGGGATATCAGACGCCCAGGTTGAAATCCCCCCTCTGGAACAGCCATGAAATGGACTTTTGATTCACTAAAAATTCCAAAACATTTCAGATTCAGTTCAACACAAACTACTTTTTTTTTCAATTTATCAGAATTGCCACTGAACCAAAAATATCAATTATTTGCTCCATTCTAGTAACGAGTAAAAGATCAGGCCTTTGAATGCCTTGATGTCATACTACTATCAATTTCTTTTGCTATATCTGTGGAAATCAGAACAATACAAGATGTGGGGTCTGTAAGAGTGAAGATTTTCGGTTGTAAATCAGGTAAGGAAAATGAGACAAAAATATGACATCTGCCCCGCTATTCCTCAATGCTTAGCATACAGGTTTAATTTAAAACCATTTACTCCTCAGTGTTCAGAGTTGTGTCAAGTTTGTTTTATTCGTTAAAAAAGATGCTGGCAAGTAATTTAGGTCAAAATATTAGCTCCAGAGAAGGAAAGGTTTGGAAAACCAAATATTAGGATACCTTGAGCCCCTGATCTTTAGGCAGAAATCTTCAGTGATTTCTACAAGGATTACATGAAACAAGTTTGTGTTAGTATTTGAAATTCTCTCTTACCATTTGCCAGCTAAACACTGCAGTGTGGTGCTAGCTAGTACAGGAAATCGACATAGTGAGACTACCTAGAAATAGACTAGGCTACTTTTCCTGGCCAAATGTAATTAAATTAATTAATTATTACTACATGTAAAATAGAGTAATTTTAATTCAATTTTAATCATCGGAGGAGTTATTTAATTACACAGGTAAAGTAATTAAAAAGTGTTGTGCATGATGTTTAATTAGACTGTGTCCACTTTAAATTAACTGGAGTCCTTCTGGAGGTCCTAAATATACTATATCCAATGCAGTGACTGCGGTAGGGTGAAGAGAAGCTGTGTAATTAATAAATACATTATTAAGGTCTCTCTCCCACAGAGGAGAGATTTGAATATGTGGCAGGGATGTAGTACCCCTCTGCATACTCTGTCTACTCACACTGGGATCAGGGAAAGGATCTGGATTTTAATATTTGTGTTTTATTCAGATTTGTCCCTTGACTTTAAACAAAGTCATATAGGACTGAATCCTGCAAGGTGCTGAGAGAACCTCAATTTCCATTAAAATCAAAGGCTCCTTGCAGGTTTGAGCCCTTAGAGTTCTCTGTTTGTTTCATCTTTACATTAAATTCAGCTTTAATGGTTCTAATTAAAGCTTCATTTTTAAATAACTTTTGGATGCTAATTTGTAGCTCTGATAAATAACCTTTAATTTTAGTTAAAAATATTTTTATTATGAAAAAGAAAATACAAGAGAAGTAAAACCAAATTGACAGTGCTATAAAAACATTTTATATGGCTTGATAAATATAAGTATATCTGCAGTTATATGTGCCTAGATTTTCTGACCCTTTAATTTTATTTTTATAAAATAGTTGGGATAAAAATTATTTGTAATTGTCCAGTGATAAAAACTGTCTGACAAAAAAAAGTCCACATCTGCTTCAAGAGCAGACATATAAAACCTGTGTGACAAACATGATCATTAAGCAATCCGATTTTCTTGTTGGGAGGGTTTAAGGCTGTTGGGTATAGTATTAAAATGTAGAATTTGATAGGGCGTCTTAAAATTTTAATGATGTGTTCATGAATATAAAACATGCTTCCACCAGTGACTTTATGACTTCTCCTCTGCATAATTAGTGGTATCTGTTTTATGAGCTTACTGTTGTTGCCTTGATCCCATGAAAATGTAAAACCACTGTAATAATTTACACCATTCCAGAACTTTAAAGATACAAACTGGGATTTTTTCCCCTTTTAATACCAAAATAGAAGTTATAGTGGCCCGTCTGAAAGTCAAATGTGAAAACAAAAATCAAGGATAATACTCTATTTTTAACATTTCATAACACAGTATTTGTTGTTTAATGACTACAGTTTAGGTCTACTCTGCCAGCTGCTGCTAGAAATTTAGATAAAAAAACATTCATACCTCAGAGTTATTAAATACTGGTAAACTCACTTGTTCAGGAAGCTCATTTTAGGAAAAAACCTAAAAGTTTTTAGTTATGCTATATAGAATCAGACTAATTATTATCAATGAGAAAATGCCACTTGGGGACTCACAAAACTAAAAGTGGTACAAATGTTGGTGTTTATAGATGCAATGTTTGGTTTGTGTACATCCTCACTCATTTCATACTCTCTCTTTGTCCTTCTGACTCAAGGACCCATTGGATCTCTGCTGTTAACATTCTCATTGAATTCATCAGAAGAAGTATGGTCTTGTGTTCAGAGCACTGGACCAGGGCTTTGCTGCTGATTCATCTAGGCTTTCTGATCATTTGGTTTCCCATTTGTAAAGTGGGGATTCTACTGCAGGGCTCTTGTGATGCTTCATAGGGCTCATTAATTAGTTTGCTTTCTTCAATGCACCTTGTCCCCTGCTTGGTGCAGAGGAGGTGGGGAGGTCATGGCATTTTTATTTTTCTGAAAAATGTTGATAATCCATTGACATTAAATAATGTGTCATGGGAACTGACGATTGTGTGCTTCATGTTCCTATTCTTTCCTGTGGGCTGGGTTTCTGGGATGGACTGCATCTCCAATGATACACTGCAGTCTCCCTTCTGACCAAGCTGCATCATGCATCATGGAAGCCAAATGACTGCAGTGCATCATAGGAAATGTACCCTTGACATTTCCTGTCCATAGGGAAGAATAAGGTCACAAGGTACCTGAACTACAATGCCCAGGAGGCAGGCACTGAGGCACCTTAGGCAGAGGCAATTTAATGGCATGAAACAAAATGTTTTGACATTTCTGAATCTAAATTTGAGGACTTCCCCTCCACGAAAATGTTGATATGTTGACATTTTGAACAGATTCAGGATGAAAACAAATGTCAAAATCAGAATTTCCCATGGGACAGAAATTCCAATTTTCACTCAGCTGTAATGAAAAGCAAAAAGATTCCAAGTGTAAACAGATATTCTCAGTTTCCCCATTGCTGACGCGTAGGCCATCCCCAAGCTGGTTAAATCCTTGTTCCCCAATGTCTTCCCAATCACCAACCGGAGGTGACCCTATCTTGCTACTGCTTTTATTCATTGCGGCACCTGGGTCCCTCCAACTCATGGGACCTAGATACCAAAGATCTCACTTTAGCTTCTCCTGCACAGAGGTAATCAGGTAAATTCTGGTCTGCATTCTCCACCCCCCCTTAAAAAAAAGTTGCAGTTTTGCACTCTCTTCTTTAGTTTTACTGCTTTTGTTTCATTGGTTGGTTCCCCCCGCCTTTTCTTTTTTGTTTTACTTTGTTTTAAAAGAGTACTAGCTTTGCCTCTTTTCCTGCTGGGAGGTTATCTCTTTCCTTTGAAGGTTAGATTGTGATTGGCAGAGGGTCAGGAAACTTCAGACAAATCGGCCCTGATATGGAAATAGTTTGATAAATAATGGTAAAATAAAAGGAGTAGCTGTAGCTCATGAAAGCTTGTGTTCAAATAAATTTGTTAGTCTCTAAGGTGCCACAAGTACTCCTTTTCTTTTTGTGGATACAGATGAATACGGCTGCTACTCTGAAACCTGTCATTATGTAATGGTAAAAGAGAAATACTGATTAAAAAGCTTTCTAAAAGAGAAAAATTTACATGAGAACCTTTAATCAGCCCTTGTAAGTTATTCAAAAGTATTGTTTACACAATTTGTTCAGTATATACAGTAGAGTCCTCATCTTCTATGATTGTAGTTAGTTGGAGTTCCATTGACTTCAAATGGGTGCAGGATCAAGCTTTTGATGTGTAAAAGGTCACAGATCTTTTAGCAGGACATTCACAAAACCAAAGTTTTTTAAAAAAAAATAGAGCACATACTGCTGTTAAAGACTGTATATAGGTTAACATAATTATTTATTGAAGAGTGCCTAACAATAAGATCCTTCTCACTAAGTTATGCCCTACACCCACTCCATGTTTGTTAATAATAATGTTTTATTGCTCCATAATGGAGCCAATAACTGTAAATAAAATTGTTTAAAATAACAGTGTTTATAGATGCACAACTTTTTTCAGAACCTTAATTTATATTTGCATTTAAAATAAATACAATTGAAAAAAAATTAAGTAGTTACATTGTAAGACAAAAGTGTACATATCAAACATCATTGTATTCTGCCTGTACTGTATTGTCTGTATACTTTAGATTTCAAGGTATTTGGGGCAGGGAACTTTTCCTTTTCTATGTAACAGACAGACAAAGAACACTATTGGTATTTAGCATATAACCGTAATAGATAAGGACATATTCTTTTCTGGATACAGGAATATAACTCTTATTAATAGTAATGGAGCTGTACTCACCCACAAACAGGAGAATATATCCCTTAGATTTAAGACTGTTGCTCTGTCCTCATTTGATTTTGTTGACCTTAAGTACCATGTTTCAGGGTACCCAATTAGCAGCTGGTTGTAACATACTGTACCATATGTGCTGCAACTCAAAGGCACAGCCACGGATTAAAAGATGAAGGGTCAGGCTTAATTGTTTTTAGCAATGATTTTGCTTTAGGCATATTAAAAACAAAAATATTTGAATAATGAGGGTCTTACTGGAAGTCACTTTTAGCAGATCAGAATTTTACCCTTGTTGTGTTAATACTCTGAATAGTGTATAATAAATACACTTGTACATTGCTGCTCCAGGACACAGGCATTTATTGCTATTACATCTCCCCAGCTTTCATGCTGGATCTAGATTTAACTTCCTTTCCTAGGGCTGTCCAAATTTATAAAATTGTTTAAAGTTAACATCTGAAAGTTCTGAACACAGAAATTATCATACCAGATCAGACTAGTGGTCCATTTGAGTCAACAACAGGATCATGTCTTCAATAGTGGCCAGTCCCTGATGCTTCAGAAGAAAGTACTAGAATCATCAAAATAAGCAATTATGGAATAAGCACTCCAAAGGGGAAGTTTCTTCTTAAGGCTGTTCTTCACTACGGGGAGATCAATGCTGCTGCAATTGATGCAGCAGGGGTCGATTTAGAGGATCTTCACCAGCTAAATCGACCGCAGAGCACTCTCCACTCAACCCTGGTATTTCAGCTCCCCGAGAAGATTAAGGTACATTGACCGGAAAGTGTTTCCCATCAATGCAGCAGAATGAAGACACTGGGATAAGTTGACCTAAGCTACGTTGACTCCAGCTACGTTATCCATCATAACTTAGGTCAACTTTCCCTGGTAGGGAAGACAAGTCCTTAGTTCCCATCAGTTAAAGGATGGCTTATGCTCTGAAACATTTTTAGTCCAGTCTAATGTAAATCTGGATGTTCTCATTATCCATAGAAATGTGAAATCCTTTTTTGAATTGTCATAATCTTTGTCTCAGTGATATCCTATGGCAGTGAGTTCCACATACTAATTATGTCATAGATGAAAAAATATTACCTAGTATCAGTTTAAAATTTTCTGCCTTTGTTGTTAATTGATTGCCACCTTGTTCTTGTATCAAATGCTTGAACAAATCTTTTAGAAAATTGTACTTTTCATGTCCATTTCCCATTGAAAAGTGTCCATTTCAACAATTCTAGCTAGTTACATAACTGATTTTTATCATTGTGCTCCACACTTTGGGGATGCTAATAGGTGAAGAAATAAGCTGCTAAATTTTAGAAGATGCACCATCCAAACACTAAGTTATTCAAATCTGTTCACTTTAACTACAAGCCCAGGAAAGGAAAAAATACAGAACTACTTCTAATCTAGACCCCTTCACCCCATCAAGGTTCCTACAACTTCCTTTCTGAAACACTTGGGAACTCTAATACTCTGTGTGTTACAAGAGGGAGATTACAACCATATGCTGTCTATACAGCAGTTGTAAAGGACTACCTCTTGTCATCATACCTACCAAAGGATTCAAGCAGGAGGTTTTGAGCCCCAATCCACACATCTGGGCATACCCTGGACCTGATCTGTCCTAAGAGTGGACCTCAAATAATGTCAATTTTCCATTTTTGTGAACAGAGAATCATTTACTTGAAAAAGATAAAAGGAATTCCTCTATACCACACTAGCGAGGTTGTCCCAAAATATTTTAATCTCAGCAAGTTTGCAGAAGGTCCTTGAGGGCTGTAGCGAGGCAAAGACTCACTGGTGCGGCGCCTCCTGCTGGTCATCCGGGAATTAGCTCTTTCCAGCCTTTGGAGTGCCCTCTGCAGGCTGGTGTCTCACCTGCTGCTGGCCCCATGTCCCTCCTGGACCCTGGGGGGCTGCCCCCTGGCAGTGCCTCCACACTCTGGGTCTCCCCTTCCAGGGGAACCCCCAACCCTCTAAACCCACCTTGCCTCAGTGGCTACTGCCATTCATCATCTAGCCCCACCCACTGGGGCAGACTGCAGTTTGTCATGGCCACACATCATTGGCAAGGGGTTAGGATCTGCTGCCTCTGCCAATTCCCAGGCTGCCTTTCTGGGCCTTTACCAAGGCCTGTAGCCTGGGGTTTATCAGGCTGGAGCTTCCCAGCTCCCTTTGCCCTTCCCCAGCACTGTTCCACTGCAGGTACCTGCTCTCAGGCAGCTAGCCCTTCCCACTCTAGGGCTAGAGGGAGACTTCTCTGCTTCTGGCCCACAGCCCTCAAATTTATTTGAGCATAAGCTTTCGTGAGCTACAGCTCATTTCATCGATGAAGTGAACTGTAGCTCACAAAAGCTTATGCTCAAATAAATTTGTTAGTCTCTAAGATGCCACATTTCAGAGTAGCAGCCGTGTTAGTCTGTATTCGCAAAAAGAAAAGGAGTACTTGTGGCATCTTAGAGACTAACAAATTTATTTGAGCATAAGCTTTCGTGAGCTACAGCTCACTTCATCAGGTGCATCCAATGAAGTGAGCTGTAGCTCATGAAAGCTTATGCTCAAATAAATTTGTTAGTCTCTAAGGTGCCACAAGTACTCCTTTTCTTTTTAAGATGCCACAAGTACTCCTGTTCTTTTTGGGGATACAGACTAACATGGCTGCTACTCTGAAACCTATAATTTTCCTGTTATTTATCCCAGACATATCTTTCAGTATCAGACAAAGTAAGATTATGTCATATTCATTCAAGTCTCCTCAGTGAACAAGTAGCAGAGATTATTTGTCAGATGTATTATTTTAGCCCTCCACTGCGATCCAGGTACATCTAATAGCATGTAAGAAAATTGAGGTCTTTGAATATTTTTCCATATCTTTGTTTAGGAAGGGAGCAGGTGTTAGTGGACAAAACTGGGAGTCATAGTCCTGCACTGTCCAGATCTCCTATTCACTTTCCGCCAACCACCGGGATTTCAATCTGTAAAAAGTAGATAAACATCTACTCCACAGGAGAAGCTTAATGCAAGGTACGATATTATTTTTGCTACAATATACAGAATAGTATATACACATTGCTGTGGGCAAATGGCTAAATGTTTAAAGATTAAATAAGCTATACTATCCTCTGTTAAAAATAAAAAACAATTATTCAAATTATATAGAAGCTTCTGCCCAACCACTCCTTCTCCCTTTGCTCCTATCTCTCCTATAATAGTCTTAAAATAAAACTTTCCAAACTTGGCCCTGAGGGGTGACCCTGGCAGTTACAGATTAATATGAAGTCACCAGGGTCTTGTGTATCTGATAATGAAGTAGGGAAATAGACATTTGAGCTAATGTCTCATGTATGTTTTCTAAGTAGTGTACGAGGGATACACTCTGTGATAAGATTTAATTTTCATGTGTCCTTTACCCAGTTCTATTTCTTCTTCATGTGTTCTCTCTGTTAAGCTAAATGTGGTTAATATGTGCCAGGCTGTTCTGTTTCATATATGAAAAAAATTTAAAAAAATAAGTTAAAGAAAAAAATCCATACTTTAACTCAGCTTTCTTCCCTCTCATTTACACATGTGCAATTCTTATAAATTCTGAGAACAGCATTTGGCCCTAAATGTTGCTTTAGCAATTTGATTGTTGCCAGTCTCTCTCTCCTTCCCTGTCTTAATCTTTGGAAAGCCAGGATTGTACTAGAGCTGGGCAGGAAACAATTTTCCATCTCCGGAAAATTTTCAAGATTTCAAAAAGTTTTCCTATCCCAATAGGAATGAAAAGTCAAAATCTCAAAAGTTTTCACAAACTCACCTCCCACCCCAACCCCTCCCACCCCGCTCCCTGCAAATTTCAGTTCAAGTCAATTGCAAAATTTCATTTAAATAATTTCATAATGTTGTTAGCTTAAATTTCAAAATGAAACTTTATCTTGAACCAAAAACCTGAAATTTTCATTTGGAAAATATTAAGAAAGGGGCATTTCAACATTTTCTACAGAAATTTCTATTTTTTTTCCAAAATGAGAAAATTGTCAGCATCAACACTTTTCAGTAAACAATTTCACTTTCAGTTAGTTGGCATTTTTCTGAAGAAAAACATTTAATAATATGTTCCCAGCTAGCTCTATCTGGTACATGTACTGGGATGGAACACTCACATGCACTCAACATACTTGGTATGTTTGGCATCATGAAAAGGGATAAAGTCATTTTCTCCATAGATGCTGTGAACTAAATTATGTGAAAAGCAGTGTATTGGCTGGAACAGGGGAATGGAAGCCCGTAGAATGGGATCTGTTCCCAGTTCTGCCACTGACAGGCTGTGTAATCTTGTCATCTATAAAATGGGGACAATGAGACTGTACAAATCTCTGAAAAGAGTTTGACATCTCTGCTGCCTGTTCAATTGCAAAACCATTATTAATGTTATTATAATTTTAAAACCTCAATGCCTAAAAATTAGGCTCCCATATTCATATTTAGGCACCAAAGTAAAAGTAGCCTGAGTGAAGAGCACCAAAAATTACCACTAGCTTCAGTGGAAGCTGTGGTTGCTCAGCACCTTTGAAAATCAGGACAGTTTTATTTAAGTGGTTTTGGAAATTCTGTCTGCTTTTTGTAAAGCAGGGGTAAGATATATCCCTTTATTGTTTTTGTTGTGTGTAGGTGAAAGAGTCCCGTGGCGCAATTTGACAGAACAGGCAAAGAGGCCAAGAGGATCGTTTTCCTATTCATTTTTTTAACCGAGGTCAGTAAATCCTATAGGTATTTTTGTCTATTTACATTGATTAATGTTAGTTCAGTAGAATTCTGATTTTTATGAGAAAATTTAGGCCCAAAAAGCAGAATTAGAAAATTTCTGGATTCTTCCACACCTCTTTAAATGTACCCCTTAGAATAGTTTCCAGTAAAGGAATTTGTGTTGTCAACTAGTTAGCACAAGCCTTGGAAAAATCTCTGAACTCCGTACAGGCAGAATAATTGCACACAAATGCATTCGGGAACCCTATGGAAAATGTAGTCCAGTGACCTGGCATGGTTACAACACAATTTAGCAAGTATGTTAGAACAAATTACTCCTTTTAACCATAAGCCATTCTGTTTCACGCTTTTTAATGAAGGCCTGTGCCACACACTAGAATACTTCTCACCTCATTACTACTCATAAAAAGCAATGATCCATTCAAAGGCTCCTCATATCTCCCATATGAGATGTAAAAGAGCCCACTCTTTTTCAATCTGGCACAAGAGAGGGAATGACTTCTTTCTTCAGCCTTTGAAGTTGATCATTAGGATGTTTACTAGATAAAAGCACTCAAAAATTTATCTGCGTAATTTCACTGCTGTCCTGTGTTAGTGTTCTCTCCCCCTACTCCTCCCTCCCTTTATAAAAATGTAAATCTCTGGTGTTGTTTAGGGAAAGCAGAAGAGTTTTAGGATTTCTCATGCATGATTATTTTCCTTTGTGTATATATATTTAAAAAAAAGAAGAAGAGGTGGGGAACAAAGAGAAAGAGAGGAAGAAACAGTGAACATGAAGTATTTCATGTGACACTGAAATGCAAAATATGGGTTTAATAAAAAAGTCAGTCAAGCCGTCCGATAGCAAACTTAAAAGAAATACTCAGTCCTTTATTTCAACAAGTTCTTATATATTTTTAAAAAGCTACAAGCCAAAGAAAAAATGGTACTTTCTTTGTGAGGAGTGTTCTTGTTAATTAGCAGTAAATCCAAAATCTAATTATTTCATTTTTGCTTTTGCTAGAAACAGGGGACTTTATTTTGGGTGACAATACTTACCTTTTACAGAGATCGTTGCAGACCAGATTCATTAGACTCTTTGCTCCCTGCCACTAGCAAAGACCTTGATGGTAACAAATCTGGCCAGAGAGAGACATTTCAATCAATGATACAAGGCTCTCACAATTTCTCTTCTGCCAAGGAATTGCAGGGTTCTGCCCTCCCCCACAAGTGGGGAAGGAGAAGGGGGTGGGTGGCTGGCTGGGGAGTAGTTTGTGAGTAGGACTCGGATGAATGAGGGAAGTGGCTGATTTGGGTATCCCTGCTGCAGCTTACACTAGCAGACACTTATGAAGCCCCCATGGAAAGTAAAGCTGCTTTCCTCCAGCAACACTCCTAGAGGAGGCTTATATTAGACACATCACCCCCACTCTCCCAAGGCATGTAGGTGCCCTTATTGAGACAGATGTACAACATGTACTTCCCTGCACCAAATAGGGTGACCCAGGAACACAACACGGGAGCTGCCATTCCCCACAAGAGCAGCAGTTTGTCTAGTCCAGTATCCTATCTCAGGCAATCGCTGGTCTGAGATGCTTCAAAGGAAGGAAAAAAATACCACATAAAAGCAATTATGTAATAACCTGCCCATAGAGGAAGTTCCTTGCTAATCCCAGGCAGTTAGTTATGCCAGGAAGCAGGAGCATTTATATCCCTTAGACATTTTTATTTCATCAGCAGTAACCATGGATGTTCTTATTATCTATATAAATGTCTAATCACATTTAAATTCTGTTTAAACATGTCAAAAACCTAACTTCAAAGTGTTGTACGAGCATTAACTGATGATCCCTAAAGCACCCCCAGGAGGGAGGTAAGTACAGTATTGCCACAACCGTTTTTAAATATGGAGAAAATGAGGCACAGCAAGAGCTTCAGTTAGTTGCCCAAGGACATAGAGTGAGTCTGTGAAAGAGCCAGATTCAGAACACAGGAATCCTGACTCTCAGTCCCGTGCTCAGGCCATCGGCCACAATACCTCCCACATACATATGTTCATATTTAACTACCAAATACTGTAGGAGCATTTCCTTTTTGCACATTGCCCACCTTGTTTCAGTTCACCAGACATGTCTCAAATGAATGCATGCAGCCATTCACCATGGCCAGATTCTGTCATCCTCAACCATATTCTTCCAAAGTAGCCTTTAACTCAGTCCTGAATAGTTTGTAGTCTGACTGCTTAAACTGACATTTCCATGTGTCATTGCAATGGTAAAAAAATCCAACAATTCACTTACAAGAAGAAGAGACTGCCTTTTGCTGCATGTGTGAACAGTGCCTAGCGCAAGAGGGCCTCACTGTGCTTGGGGGCTCTGTGTATTACAATACAAGAAATAATCAATCAATAACATGAGAGATTCCTTTAATCTAAACTTTTTAACTGCATTCTTTTCTGTAATGCCCTTGTGAATGTAATCACCTGAACTTCATAGGTGATGATCTCAAACACCAAGAAACACCTGAGCTGTGCTGCTTCCAAATTAAACTGGTATTCTCCAGGCACTTACACAGAAACACAGACTGGGCTTGAAGCACTTCATGTACTGCATAGCTGCAGAAAAGTGGAGATGCACTAGGAGGACCAGGGAAAAAGTGCTTTCACAAAGTGGTTGAGCTCAGGAATAACAACTGCACAGCTTTGTTTCATTTGGAAGCATAAATCCACACACACATACCTGGTTGGACATATATCTATCTAGGAAAAAAAAAGACCAGTGAATTATAAAGGAAAGGAAGGGGAAAACATTGGCACTGTATATGTTTACAGCATTATTCAAACTTTTCAATATTCCCTTGCATGCATTACCTTAACTTTTGTTTAAACATTCCATTTAGATATAAATTCACAACTTCTGTTAACTTAACCTGCTGATTGTAAAATCTGTCCAAAAATATCAGAGGGGAACAGTTTGATCCATCATAAATATGTCTTGATACCAAACACAGTCATGACATTTACATCCACTTTGGAAAAATCTTCATTTTGTTTGTAGACTGATGTTTTGAATGACAAAGATACAAACAGATACAAGAGTCTTGAACCATTTCCGGTCACAACTGTCATTTCCACCAAAGAAGAATAAGTATCTCTGAAGCTAAAGTCTCTCTCTATTGTACCTATAGTCCATCATGGAGTAATAAATGTTGACTAGAACTGTCCCAAGCTTCATGAGAAAAAATAGATAGGGAAAACTATGAAAAAAGACATCCTTTTGAAGTTTAACATAATGCAGTTGTACAGAGAATCACAGATTTTAATTCTTCTTTTTTTCCAAAGTCAGCACTATAAAGTCTCCTATTATCCTTTTGCACAGCTGATGTACATGTATATTATTTCCTAACAGTGAGAATTGTCAGTTGTATTGGACTGTTTATTACTTTGACAACTTGATTCTGACTTGTCCAGCTTGATTTGCCAAGATTAGTTTTTATTTACAGTGTTTTATGTTCTGGGATGAGGTGAAAGTAGGAACAGCAAATATATCTTTTCCCCTGACATCTCCAATAATTTTACCTGGTCAAATTTTTGGATTCACTGAACTGCAGTAAAAATGCATATGTCCCTTGTGGATTATGAACAGAAAGCATGTGCTGGGGTTGCACAAAACCTATGATTTACTCACAGTCAAATATAGAGGTATTTGCCCTGTCTCTCTAGTGTCTTTGGTACACTTTTCTCATTAAAGAATACAGATACCAATAGACAATGGAGATGAGCCTGAGCCACAAAATTCAAATCTGGATTTCAAAACACACACTTGCCAAAATTCGTGGGTGCTAGAGGCCAGTGCTCATAGAAATGTGGTCTTTTAAAGAAAAAAATAGGTTGTGATGACAAAGTAAGTGCTATTATGCAGAATTTCATGATCATAGATTTGTAGTATAGCACAAAAATAAAAAAAAAAAGTATTAATAGAATTTTTCTGTAACCTTTTAGGGTAATGGGATTTGGGTTGAGGCAACCAGTTCATATCATACGTGGCATCAGAGGTAACTATTTGCAGTCATCATCAACCTGAAGGCAGATTCAAATCAGTAACCCAGAGGTGAGAAGCTTCAGATTATAAAACAAATTTACTGAACAATTATAGAGGTTAATGAGTGGCACAAAATCACATCCTCTTCTATTCACTCCCAACACTTAAGAGTTCTGATGAGGAAAATTCCAGATTTTATATAATATTTCATTTTACAAAGAAAGTATCAAACTGAGCTTTTCAGGTCAGTCTTCTAGTCTACGGAATTGAACTCTTATTTAGTACAAAGGAAATGTATTAATGAATTATTTTAAACAAGTATTACACCTCATGAGTAGTTCATTTAAAAGTTTCATTGCATTCAAAATTATGATTTTGTCAGGTCTCATACTCTAAACGGGAGCTTGCCTGGCCAGTACATGGATGAAAGATCTCCAAGGAAAGCCTAGCTATTGCAGGAAGTGCTGCTGATGATTCAGTAGATGGCACTCTTCTCTGAGTCAGAAAGGAACCAATGACCTAGCAGGATAGTAATGATCTCCATTTTACTGAGGGTGCTGTCATTCATTTGCATTAGAAAAAGAAAAACAGAAACAAAAACCTGTGGCCCTTGTGACTTTTCATTGAGACAAATCTTGAGTCATTGCTACCTAGGCATCTGTCCTCCAAATGCTAATGCATGTGCTTAAGTTTTCATATTGCGAGTAACCCCAACAAAATCAATAAATATTCCATTGAAATCAATGAGTCTACTCACAGTGCATAATGTTAAGCACATGAATAAATCTTTGCAGGACCGAGGCCTTAGGCTGTAGCACTTTGGGACAGGCAGCTATCTAACTATATGTGAAGCACACAGCACTTTTTTTTGTAGCGGTCTGAGCACATGGACTAAGATTTGAACTGTAGTCACTTTATACTGCTCTACTGTTCTTGAAATATTCAGTTCTGTCAATTCAAGAAGACAATACTGCATCAGTTTACATTCAGTTCCTTTTCAGGTGATTCTCCACACAACCGTAAGAGCTATGAACATAACATTTCTTTTTCTTTTAAATAAAAGCCTAAATTATGAAGAAAATTATAAACTTCCCCATTCAGAAGACAAAATTTTCTGCTACCCACTGTATTTAAAATAGATTTCTATTAGAAAAGATATAAATACATCTGTTATTAGCTTTTCTCTTTATTTTAAGTTCTACATATTCAACAAGTAAGAAATTGTAGAGATAATTCTTTCCTGAACGGGATGAATAAAATAATGGAATAAATAGCTTTTGATCATCTGGTTCCAGTAATAAGCCATGTCAGGTTATATGTAAAGTGAGCATATTTTCAAAATAAAAAACTGGAATACTATTGTGGCAATATTTTTTAGGATCATGAAATACTCAAGTGCTCTGCATTCTGACTCCTCTCTTTGATCTGCTATGCCTGGGTCAGAAAAGCTCCACCTGGAATAGATCAAAGAAAGTCTGAGCTCAGCTTCTTCCTCCTGTGCCCATCTATCCTTCACTTCCCTCTTCTCTATGGTGCTGGCAACTGCAAAGAAAAGGGAAATTAAGGACAGAAAGGCCTTCAGGTACACAACTTCTCCTGCAACCTTTGCAAGGCCAGAGCAGAAGTTCTGCCTCAATTAGATGGGATCATCACCTAACCCACCTCATACCACAATATTGTCACCTGCGAAGTTATAACAAGCTTTTGGCCTTGAACAAAAATAGGGGTGGAACAAGTACTATATATTTGATCTTGCCCCACTGAAATTATTGGGAATGCTGGCATTCCTTGGGAACAGGATCACACCCTATATGATAAGATTGAAACAGTGATATTTGATATAAAAAACCTAAATGATAGGTTTGAATGATATGAAAAAAAGGACATTTCAAGCATTCCAAAAGTAGTACTTGAAAAACAAGGCCTGTCCTGCTAAATTCAAGTTTTGTGTTTATTTTAGTTATATATGAAGTATACAATGAAATATTTTTATGAAAATAAAATGAATTTTCCCTGAGTAGAAAGCAAAAAAGGAATCAAATCCTTTGGCTGACTGTAAATGTAGACTCTGATGCCAGCAGTCAACTGGAAATCTGATCATTTATCTTGCAGGAAAATATATAAAAAATCCAAACAAAAATATTTTTGAGTTTCAATGATTATTAGAACTATAATCATTGAAGCAGAATAGATTTACTTTCTTAAAAACAGCCAATGAGCCATTGGCTCTATAATTGCTGCTCTTCTAGCCAACTAAAAAAAAATATTATCCAGCAGAAGTATGCAGCACTATTAAACAGAAGAGCTTTGCTTCTAATCCAAAAGATGCCATGAGAATTTTTGTTAAAATTGCTTGAAAATAGCTCCAGTCCAGTCAGTTTAACTGATTGCTTAACTGCTGGTGAAACATACCAGGTACATCTTCCTGACATTCCCACTGGCTTCAGTGGAATGTCAACGTGATATAGCAACACAAGCAGCTAGAGTGGAGGACCAGCAGTGAAGTAGTTAAACAGAGTCCAGTATTTCTGCAGAAAAGGCAACTGTCAAGGACTGCCAAAGTCTGCACAGAGGAGAATCCCTAAGAAAAAAAGAAAAGGAGTACTTGTGGCACCTTAGAGACTAACAAATTTATTTGAGCATAAGCTTTCGTGAGCTACAGCTCACTTCATCGGATGTACCTGGTGCTGCTTAAGGTAGGGGTAAGGACATGTACTCGCCTGTAAGAAGTTTTCATTTCATTTCATTTCATTTTGGGGTCAAATGTTTAAGACAGCCTTCAAAATTGGAAACAAAGAATTTATGAGCAACCATTTGCATGTGCAAATTAGATAACAGCATGGAAAATGTTCTCTTAAGCCTAGAAATAGGCTATATGTATGTGAAAATTCTGGTTTTACAACTGTAGACACTGAAGTCAATAGACCAAATTCTGCTTTGGATTACACTAGTGTAAATCCTGAATAACACCATTGTAACAGAGCAGAATTTGGTCCATTTACTTCAATGGGAGTTTGACCTAAATAAAAAGTGCAAGATTGAGCCTCATTTAGCTCAAGGTTCTGACGCTCCAGCCATTAGAGAACTTTGGGAGTTCCAAGATGGGGCTCAAGAAGATTTTCATAATCCAAGGTGGTTTATAAGTTCATTTTATTTTAATAATTTGGGAGCCCCTATCCTGGGAGGCATGGGCCTTATGTAGACTTTTGGTCAGTAGGAGAAGAGGAGTGTTCTCAGACTGCTGTTACTTATTTTAGTCATGCTCGTAATAGAGATGGGTCTTCTGCTGCAATATTTTCTCTTGATTCAAACTTCCCCAGTGACCAAAGGGGTCCAGTCTTCCAATTCAGACTCATCTCTGACTGCTATTTGAATTTGGACCACACCCCAGGCATTTGAAGAAGTTTAGAATTGGATCCAAATGTTGTGTCTCATGCTCACCTATACTCTATATGGAGTAGTTTGATACACATTTCTTTTCCCGCAGGCTGAACCTTTTCTTTCCAAGAGTTGTTGTAAATGACAAAAACCTAGCATTCTTTAGGGGTGATTTACTTAACAATTTTTTGACATCTTGGCAGAAAAGTGGGGGTAGTTGCTTTTCTTTAAAGTTCATCTCCAACCAGGCAATGTTAACTAATATGCCAGTTTTTGAATGGACAGTTTTAACTCATTAAAAACCTAATGAGAAAATAAAACATGATATTTCACTATTGGCACTCAGAAATATTAGCCACTACAACTGTTGTTTCTACAAGTCACATTTTCACTTATTTCCTACTTTGTGGTTTAAAATTCACATCAGTTTTCTTGGATATGTAGCTTCAAGGCCCCATGAAGGTATAATTTAAAACTGCTGGTCAGCAGAACTACTGTAGTGATCTAACCATGCAGATTTGCCTACTTATAATAGCAAACATCCACATTTTCAAACAGAGGTGTGGCTGAGTTGGTGCACACCCAAATTAGATACACAAATCCAGCACTGCTAATGTACAGACTACAGATTATGTATGCACATACTTAGATACATAAGTGCTTTCCCAGCTTGGATGTGTACACCAGGGCATTTGCACACACCTGAAAATGCAGGCCAAAATGTCAGTACAAGACTTCTTCTGAAAAGTTATTTTTTTATAATTTTCTTTTAATCCTATGGTTTCCCTTTTCAAATGATGTATCTTAGACTTACAAGGTGATAGACTTGATGACCTTAGGGACCATCTACACTAAGTTACAACTGTGATTTTGTAATTGGTTAGACACATAGTCACTGTAACCAGTTACAAGTGACATGGCTAAATTTTTGTTGACATCTCTCTGACATGCAAATACAGATAGCTTCCCGTAATGTACTTCAGTGAGGGAGCATTGTGGGAGGTTTGTGCCACTTCTAGAACTCAGTGGGTACTGTCTTCATTTTACACTCTATGCTCATTGGATCTGGTATCCGTTTTCAAAAGATGATTTTGCAATTCAGTTTTGGTTGGCAGCTACCATGTCACTAGCTAATTAAAGTATTATCTTATTATTTTAATCTGTTAAGCAAATCACTGTATTTCTCTCATACCCTCACAATTCAAATACTTGGGATTTAGGGACCAGTTTTACAAGGGTCTGAGATCCGTCAGCTGCTACTGAGTTTCACCTCAGGTTTCATTCTACTGGCTGAATGAGACCCAAACAAGGACTTGCATCTTTTCTAACATAACAAATCACGATAGCAGAACCTACCTTTGATTACTGATGTGGGTCTACTGTTGCCATTGTGTATTATACAATAAACTGTTTACATAGCAGCCCTTTGTTACAGGTTTTAAATCTTCTCAGGCCGCCAGTTTCTGAGGCTGAGCCTGCCAGCTGGCAGACAGAGAGGTGCTTGTATTCCAGTTGATTGAGGTAATTAACAGCCTAAACTGTCAGAAGGTGACAGCAGGCAGAAAGTTCCTGCCCTGGGGTCACAGCTGGACTCTGGCAACTTACTCCTTGATTTACCAGTAAAACTAATAATGTAAGTAATATTGGTATTAAATTATAAACCCAAGAGGGCTGAGCTGAAATTCTATTTTCTACTCCAAATTCACTGGCAAACAAATTAGCAATAATATTTTGCAGCAAGTGAGCAAGATTTTCCCTCCTTAAAGGTGGGTTACCAAAGAATTAATAACTTTTGGGGCATAAATATTAGGATATTTGCACTTCTAACACAAAGATTATTATACTGATATTCAGAAGTGTCATGTAAGTATAAATGGCTGTCTAACGTTAGTGTAATAATTAATGGCTTTAATATTAATTTAAATGCTATATTGAAAGTGATATTAGATTTACATTTTCAACAAGTGGCCATTAATGTACATTTAGAATTATTAATTTTGATTTAATAGCCACTTATTTCTTTTTAGATTATTCTAATTCCTAGTTATTTAAAGCTCCAATTCAGCAAAGCACTTTACACATATGCTTAAATACTGTTGCCTTCAGTGGCAGATAAGCCTATGTTTTGATGAATTGGGGCCTAAACGTTTACTTGCAATTTCTGGTTCAGATTAGTAAAAGTAATAATGGCTGAATATGTTTGTTTGAATGTTTGGATACAAATGTCATTTCTATCTGTTATTTATCCACTTAAGAATTGTAACAATTAATAATAGCGACAATGATAGTAGTATTTCTGTTTTTAAAGATTTCACCTGGTTGAAAGATATTCCCTATTCTTAATTGTGTGTTTATAGAACTTTGCTTTCCTTTACAGGGATGGACTGCTGAATTGCCTATCTGCATGGGATGTTAAGGGTACTGGATTTGTTGTTAATCCAAAATCACTCCTTCATGGCCACCCTGATTCCACATTAATCATAGAATCATAGAATCATAGAATATCAGGGTTGGAAGGGACCCCAGAAGGTCATCTAGTCCAACCCCCTGCTCAAAGCAGGACCAAGTCCCAGTTAAATCATCCTAGCCAGGGCTTTGTCAAGCCTGACCTTAAAAACCTCTAAGGAAGGAGATTCTACCACCTCCCTAGGTAACGCATTCCAGTGTTTCACCACCCTCTTAGTGAAAAAGTTTTTCCTAATATCCAATCTAAACCTCCCCCATTGCAACTTGAGACCATTACTCCTCGTTCTGTCATCTGCTACCATTGAGAACAGTCTAGAGCCATCCTCTTTGAAACCCCCTTTCAGGTAGTTGAAAGCAGCTATCAAATCCCCCCTCATTCTTCTCTTCTGCAGACTAAACAATCCCAGCTCCCTCAGCCTCTCCTCATAAGTCATGTGCTCTAGACCCCTAATCATTTTTGTTGCCCTTCGCTGTACTCTTTCCAATTTATCCACATCCTTCCTGTAGTGTGGGGCCCAAAACTGGACACAGTACTCCAGATGAGGCCTCACCAGTGTCGAATAGAGGGGAACGATCACGTCCCTCGATCTGCTCGCTATGCCCCTACTTATACATCCCAAAATGCCATTGGCCTTCTTGGCAACAAGGGCACACTGCTGACTCATATCCAGCTTCTCGTCCACTGTCACCCCTAGGTCCTTTTCCGCAGAACTGCTGCCGAGCCATTCGGTCCCTAGTCTGTAGCGGTGCATTGGATTCTTCCATCCTAAGTGCAGGACCCTGCACTTATCCTTATTGAACCTCATTAGATTTCTTTTGGCCCAATCCTCCAATTTGTCTGGGTCCTTCTGTATCCTATCCCTCCCCTCCAGCGTATCTACCACTCCTCCCAGTTTAGTATCATCCGCAAATTTGCTGAGAGTGCAATCCACACCATCCTCCAGATCATTTATGAAGATATTGAACAAAACGGGCCCCAGGACCGACCCCTGGGGCACTCCACTTGACACCGGCTGCCAACTAGACATGGAGCCATTGATCACTACCCGTTGAGCCCGACAATCTAGCCAGCTTTCTACCCACCTTATAGTGCATTCATCCGGCCCATACTTCCTTAACTTGCTGACAAGAATGCTGTGGGAGACCGTGTCAAAAGCTTTGCTAAAGTCAAGAAACAATACATCCACTGCTTTCCCTTCATCCACAGAACCAGTAATCTCATCATAAAAGGCGATTAGATTAGTCAGGCATGACCTTCCCTTGGTGAATCCATGCTGACTGTTCCTGATCACTTTCCTCTCCTCTAAGTGCTTCAGGATTGATTCTTTGAGGACCTGCTCCATGATTTTTCCAGGGACTGAGGTGAGGCTGACTGGCCTGTAGTTCCCAGGATCCTCCTTCTTCCCTTTTTTAAAGATGGGCACTACATTAGCCTTTTTCCAGTCATCCGGGACTTCCCCCGTTCGCCACGAGTTTTCAAAGATAATGGCCAAGGGCTCTGCAATCACAGCCGCCAATTCCTTCAGCACTCTCGGATGCAATTCGTCCGGCCCCATGGACTTGTGCACGTCCAGCTTTTCTAAATAGTCCCTAACCACCTCTATCTCTACAGAGGGCTGGCCATCTCTTCCCCATTTTGTGTTGCCCAGCACAGCAGCCTGGGAGCTGACCTTGTTAGTGAAAACAGAGGCAAAAAAAGCATTGAGTACATTAGCTTTTTCCACATCCTCTGTCACTAGCTTGCCTCCCTCATTCAGTAAGGGGCCCACACTTTCCTTGGCTTTCTTCTTGTTGCCAACATACCTGAAGAAACCCTTCTTGTTACTCTTGACATCTCTTGCTAGCTGCAGCTCCAGGTGCGATTTGGCCCTCCTGATATCTTTCCTACATGCCCGAGCAATATTTTTATACTCTTCCCTGGTCATATGTCCAACCTTCCACTTCTTGTAAGCTTCTTTTTTATGTTTAAGATCCGCTAGGATTTCACCATTAAGCCAAGCTGGTCGCCTGCCATATTTACTATTCTTTCGACTCATCGGGATGGTTTGTCCCTGTAACCTCAACAGGGATTCCTTGAAATACAGCCAGCTCTCCTGGACTCCCTTCCCTTTCATGTTAGTCCCCCAGTATGTAATCTGTATGGACAATCTCACCATAGGTCTTCTGTCCAGCTGGTTAGAAAATATATTTCTCCCTCTGGAAAATTTGGACTATTTGATAAAAAATTAAAAATATTTAAACTGAAAACTGCAATATTTCAATTCAAAAATGCCACAATGGTGCCTCATGGGAGTTGAAGTCTGGCTCTCTCATGCTCCCAGCCTCTATAGGTCAGCTTCTTGGTCAGATTATCTCTCCCATAACACACCATGGCTTTTCATCTTGGTATGGGAAGATGGTGCATCATGAGAAATCAAGTCTGGCTGGAAGCATGAAAGAACCAAACTACAATTCCTATAAGACACCTCACAGGCATATCCAAATCAAAATATTTCCATTTTCAGGCATTCATGAAAAAAATGTAGAAAATGTCTAAGGAAAGCAGACATTTATCACCAAAACCCCCCAAAAAACAACTTTTATAAAACCCCAATTTGCAATAAAAAAAACAGTTTTTGATCAGCCCTAGTCTTAAGTGGTACAGAATGCTTTTAATGGCCTCTTTGTGCCAGTTTGCATTTTACCCTTAGAACTATATCAGCTTGTGTAAATTGGTGTAAACTGGATTAAATGGAGCAATGCTGATTCACATAATTTAGCTGAACATTTGGCAAAGGTATTCATCTGAGATTAATTATCTATTAGCGAAAGGAGGGGACTGGAAATCTTGAGTTGTATTCCAGGCTCTGGCACTGACTTGTTCTCAGATATCAGCAAAGGCACTTGATTTCTCCATACCTTAGTATTCATATCTCCAAAACAGGTACAATAATATTTACATATAGTACCTCATAAAGCTGTTGCAAGGATTAATTAAACTCCAGTTCTTCAATTCTTGTTCCCCCCCAAACTCTCCTACTAAAGTTACTGGGAGTCTTTGGTGTCCAGGAAGTACAGGTTGGGACCCTTAATGTCTGTAAAGTGTCTTGAGATATTTGGACAAAAAGTGCTGCATAAGAACTAAGTATTATTAATTATTATCAGCTGTCGATAAGTCAAGACAATCAATGTTTACATATATTAAGCATTAAAATTCAACAGCAGGCAAAAATAGAAATGTCACTTTGATCAATCTTCTACAATTTAAAAAAAGTCACTCATTCCTTTTAATGAGTCCAGAGATACATAGAATATGCAGAAAACAAACCCAGTATTTGGAAAGAAGAGCAGTTTTAAAATTTTCTTTAAAACACAGCTGTAGTCAGTCCTATAGTTCCTCATTCTGGCTCTGATTCAGGAAAGCACTTAGGCATGTGCTTATGTTTAAGCCAATGTGTGCATTTCAGTGACTTAAGTGGGAATTAAACCCCTTCTTAAAGTTAAACACGGTCTTTCTAAATAAGGTCTTAAGAGTTTCTGATATAACTACTGAGTGGCTGTTGTACACTTGCCTACATAACTTTACTGAAGGTTGGGGTTTTTTTTGCTTTTTTAATATGCTTTCCCTCTTTTGAAGGTACATCTTGTTAGAAATCAACTCGGGATTCTTAGTATCCCCTATCCCACCTCAAACTTTATTATAGGAAGGCTCATTAACATCAGTATCTTTTGGGCCTGATTCTGCTCACATTTAAGTGAATGGGAGCTTTGCCACTGATATCAGTGGGAACAGGATCAAGCCCTAAGTGTGTTTAAAGCAGCCATAAGGAGCCATAACTTGACTGAAAGTTGGCATATAAATTCTTAGTTCAGGTAACTGTCCCTTTTTTTTACAAAACGTTAAGAAAAACAGTTGGATAAATTTCATTTCACCTTCACCAACACTGTAACCCTTACCAGCATCATTGTGTTCATTGCACTTTGAGAAAAATAATACTAATAAATAAGTTTGAAGAATTTGGAAATAAGGAAAAACTTAAACACAGCTATTGACAGAACATGTAAAGGACTACTTGGGAAGTCTGAACAGAGTGGGAGGTTTCTTCCCCCGGGGAAACAGATTTCATACTGTGAGCACAGGGTTTAATCCACCGAGGAAACTTTATAGGGAAACCCAGAGTAACTTATTCTAATGGGATCAATGCTTACAATCCAAGGAGCCAATAAACACACAGAAGAGACCAATAAAAAACACAGAAGATGGGTTATCCACCCACAGTTTCATTGAAACTAACAAGGAGGAAGAAATGCTGAAAATAGAAAACAGTTAAAGTCTGGCTAAATAACTATTGCACATAAGCTAATAATGTAAAATCAAATGTAAAAACCAGATTTCCTTCCACAGTAATGCTCACACCAAATGGCTCTCCCTTAACTAAAGGATGACTTTCAAGAGACATTCTGTGTTAACTAGGATCAGTGATGTGCTGCCGAATGTTTAACACACATTCTCTCAAAAATGTTCTGCCTTAGTGATACATGTGACATTCCCTAGGTAAAATACACTTCCTCCTACACGCCTACAAAAAAAGAAAAATCCATCCATTCCATATTCTTTCCCTCCTCATCATCTATTAATCCCATGTTCTTTTTTCCTACCAAACACTCCTTTAACCCAACACCATCTGGCTCAGTGCCCTTCTGTAGTAAAGGTGTGACATACAGTAGTGCTGATCACAGTTATAATATGTTGTGAATCAGGGTTATAAAAGGTTAGACCCAATTACATAGCAGGAGTTCAATCCATGGATGTCAATGGCTACCTTTTACACTCTCAACTCACAATTGTTCCTCCTACCCAGCATTTCACTGGAGTTACTCTAGTTGACTTTTTAGAATATATAGAATTTTCCAGGTTGGATGGGACTTTCCCAATTATTCCGAGCTTGTGGTGCTCCCCTAATAATCACATTTTTAAATAATGTGGATGTAATCTAATAAAATAAATGCTCAAATATATTTGTTGTGAAACTTTTAATCTAAAATGCTATAAAGATATCAAATTGAAGTGAACCTTCACTTACTGTTATAGTGGATCTACAACAATTGTACAATAGTAATTTATGCATAGTCCTTGATTATGAAGAGGAATCTCTCATCCAAAAAATGTGAACTCTGTATAATGTGAAAATGGCAGCCAAAACAGATACATAGAGCCAAATCCTAATCTCACTGAAATCAGGGGGAAAACTCTCGTTGATTTCGATGAGACCAAGACTTGGCTCATTGTTTTTAAGAAAAGCCAAATTCTGATCCAGACAGTTTGACAAAACAAAATGCTACAAGTCAAGTAAATCTATCTTCAAGAGATATTTTAAAAAGAAAAGTCTGAAATCTATATTCCCTATTGCTTCTGTTCCTCTAGTCTTTACAAAATTGTATAAATGAGGAAATAGCACCAAAGGCCTATTAGTAATAGTTATTTCCTAATTGCAGTGGGAAGCATCCTGCATGTTTAAATAAATATTGTTAACTCTGACCTCTTGGTTTGCCAGGACTGATAAGGCAATTGTTTGACCTATATGAAGTGCATACAGTATGCATGGGCTGAGTGCAGCAGGAAAACAGGAAACAATAAATCAGAAATTAGAGCACTGATTGTTGTAGCTAATTACATCAGACTTCTGCTTAATTTCTCACTCTGTCATTCTAACCTGATTTTCTTGCCAACAGACGTTGCAAATTGCTGGTGTCACGTACATACAGCAAATAATAATCTTTAGTTACTATGATTGACAAATGAATGAGAGGGAGAACATAGTTTATTATGGAAGAATGAACTCTGACACACACCAGATACCTGCTCAGATGCTTTTTTAATTCACTTACCTTGACGTGCTACATGATGCATTTCGCCAGGAGCACAGGTTTTGGCATCACAACTACTTAATTGGATTTGTGCCTTGGTTTGATAATGTTGAAAAAATGAGGCTATATGTCATAGATTGATTTGCACAGTGAAAAAGATCAAGTGATAACGAGAACTTTTAAGTCAAATCTGAAAATAATATGTTTAGAATTAGGCAGCTTAATCACATTGGTTAATCTTGACATTGTTGATGCACATCAGAAATCTTAATGTTCTTATTGGTACAACTTATTTTGTCACTGTACTTTCAAACTACAGCATCTTTTCTTTGTTCAGCTTCATCACCATCATGATCATCATCTTCAGATGGTGTGAGTTAGCATCACTCCACTGAAGTCTTTTTATCTGTTGCCTTTTTACACCAGCTGAGGATCTGGCCCCAAGTGCCAGGAATATTTGAAAGCACTCAAGCAATTAATTTTTAATAGGTTGAATTCTACTTACCAGCTTGTTCCAGCTGAGGCTCTATGTCCATGAAAAACACATCTGCTGGGCTGCACACTATACTGTCCTTCACTAAGGCATATCCAGCACTCTAGACCAATAGTTCCCAAACTGTGGTGGGTTCACGTAATGTCACTGGGGGTTCTCAAGAAAAAAATTCCTAATGGTGGACAGAACTGTCCATAGGGATCCTGGGAAGCATGAGGCCAGCAGCCCGGACCCTTGGGGACTTCCAAGAGCTAAGCAAATCAAAGCAAGCATATCTATCACACTGAGGAGATTTAAACATCAAGACTCCTTTTACAAAATGTGGGGGGGATTTTTTCTGTTTTTAAAATTAAATAGGCTGCTAGTGTTGTTTTTAAATGATTATGAAGAACAAGTTTAAGCTTTGTTGTAACATGCATTGTTTGCCTGAACGGCTCAAGACCAGAATGCTTGTACAAGAGGAACTCTTTGAGTTGGCTTCTTAAATACCTTCATACTGTTTCACATTTGATACTCCTTGATGAAATGTAGGAGCCAGAGGTGCCAATGGGGGGGGCACGAGGGTCACGTGCCACCCCTGCGTCGCACCCCCCCCCGTGGGTCCTTCCCCTTTTTTCTGGCGGCCACTGCAAACCCCTCCACTTTTCCAGCTGTGCCCCCCCAGGTCCCGGGGTGTGCAGGGGCTTTGCCCCCTCACCCCTTTTTCTACTTGTGCCTCTGATAGGAACCTTGTCTTATAACAGGCTTAATCAAAAGTGAGATTTTAGAAGAGTGTTGCCATTTTCATAATGTAATAAAAATACTGTAATGAGAAATAATAATTAATAAATAGTGTGTAATAAGTCATAAAAACAAATGTTATATTTCCAAGATCACTGCTTTTATAATTTATGCTGAGGTAAGGGAGAAAATCCCTGGAAATATTCATTTTTAGGAGGGGGTTCAC
The DNA here is from genome assembly GCF_009764565.3 of Dermochelys coriacea. Lineage (NCBI taxonomy): Eukaryota > Metazoa > Chordata > Testudines > Dermochelyidae > Dermochelys > Dermochelys coriacea. The sequence continues at coordinate 74,727,612 of NC_050071.1, read as the reverse complement.
AAGACTTGACATTTTAGTGAAAGGGGTTCATGTGTTATTAAAGTTTGGGAACCACTGCTCTAGACCCACAGCTGTCTGTACTCCTTTTGGGTATAGCATAGCTCTCATTTGTGACTTACAGCTATGCTGTCTTAACTTTCCATGATGATGTCCTTGTCTCAGCTTAGTGTTGATGGGATTCTAATAGACAAGAAGAGCCAGGCAGATATAGTGGAGGACAGTATCAAAAGGATTTACTCATTCTATCACTTTTTCCTTTAAATGATGTGGCTTATGTATTATGAAACTACCCATGTGATTTAAAATAGCAACATCTGGACAAAGAACCCTGTTCCTACTTTGTGCTTATATATCACATCTCTCTAAAGTGATTTAAAATATTACATATTATGAATTATTCTCTTCATAACCACTGTCATGTCACCTTAATCCCTTTTCTATGGTATTTTATAAAGGGCCAATTCCTAAAAACCAGCGCACTTCCCAAGAGGCTGTGGCTGTGAGCCCTGCACTCTCACTATGTGAAGGACAATGATTCTCACTCTTTGGATCACTTAGCCACCACCTTAGCCCTTCACTACTTCAGCCACTGCACAAAAAGCTCACAGAAATAAGCACTGAATGTAGAGGTACACCTCCAGACTCCCAAATATTGTCTACATCCATGCACCAGACTTATATGGTTAGTACTGCCTTTAGAGACCAATATACCGAGGCAGGATTTGTCCTTTAGTATTCTTTTTATTCAATACCATAATAGTAATATTGCTACATTATGAGCTAAAATAGAAGGTGCAATCTCCATATTACTCAAAAATAAAATTAAATCAAGGGTTTTTGTTTGATCAAGTTGTACTGAGATTTAACTATGCTGTTTCTTCAAATCTTGTTTATTTATTGTTCCTAAATATATACTACTTACACTTTCTTCCTGCCCCTTCAGATTTAATTTGGATTTTATATGAGGAGTTGGTTTTACTGGAATTCTTTCTCTTCTTTTTCTAATTTTTGGATTGATATCCTGATGATCACCTAAATTCAAATCTGAAACAAAAAAAATAAATACAAATCTCACATTAAAAAAGATGTAAGATGCAACAGACACACAGAGTAAGTGCGTGCACACAAGAAGTGAACATAAGGGATGATAATTACTACACACCAACCTTTATTGCCAAGCCTTTTTCTTTATCCATACACATCAGACATATTAGCAAAACAGCAAAGTTCTGTTGCTGGTGGAGGTAGGTCTGTTTCAGAAAAGTTCTGAATATTGCACATTTTGAACAATTATCTTCTACCAGTTTAGGCACCAGGTCAGGTAGTTAGACTAACTGATAGTCCAATAATCCTAGCCTCCAGAACTTGCATGTAAGGAACTAACAAGATACAAATAGTCTGTAAAAACTTGAGATAATCACTCTGACTTCTGTCATGTTATCTCTTTGAATTCCTGGCTTCACTCTAAAAGCAGTCAGTTTGTTCATCTCCACCTAGCAGACAACTGCAGTCTTGTTTGTGGAATTGGTAGGAAAGACTAATGCAGGAAAACATTTAAAACTAATGCAAAGCTAGTTTAACTACAGTATTAAAGCTAGGAAATTTGGCAACATTTTGGCAGCCCATTCTCAAGTGTGTGAGTAGTCACACTGAAATTAATGGACATGTTCAAATTCTTTGGTAGATTAGGGCTTTAATTTTCTCAATCAGTGAGTCCATATTACCTCTCAATTTGTTGGGTACCGTTATAACTCCGAGAGGATGAAGCCTACTTAATAATGAATTCTAGACTAATTTAATCTCTCTCATTGTAGCAAGGTATACACTGACCAAACACCAAATAAAAAAAAGAGCCCTCTTATGCTATAGAGGTATAGAAGGTTCTAGGTACACATAGGTAAAGGCTCCCAGATAAGGGGGAAAAATACATACTAGTGATTTTATGTGGCTTGATTCCCTTTTCTAGAACAAAATAATCCCTCAGTGAGCAGCCAAGAGCCAAAAAGAGCAGCCAAAAATATAAATATTTTTATATTTGCTCTACATTGTGTCTCTATTTTTCTATTTTTTTATTTTTGACCTTGAACATTAAAAAACAAAAAAAAATGAAGTCTGTGTCTCTATATGATTTTTTACAGCAGCCCTATAAGAAGACCACCCCCCTTTCAGAGGTAAGAAAAAGCCATTAACCCTTGTGAATTTTCACAGTGGATTTTCACAGATTAATTTGCCACAGGTGTTTCTGTAATACGGCGCATGGGAACATTCACAGTGTCACATAGCCCTTTCTCCTGTGGTGGTCTAGTCTTAGTACACTCTGGACTCTAATCTAAAACATGTAAGAATACCAGCTGGCTCAAGACTTTGTATATGGGTTTTGTTATGCTGATTGTGCTACTTTGATGTGTTTCTTTGTTTTGCATATACATAAACGTAGAAACCATATAAAATTAGGAGGAAAACTTGAAGAGTCCATATGAGGAAACAAGAGACTCAAGACAACTTTTGGAACTGTCATTCTCCCTTAGCAGCTGGGATTTTGCCATAGATTTTTGTACTTCTTGAGGAGATGAAAGTATCATTATGAGCAGTGAAACAATTTAGAGTCAAATCTACCCTCATTTACACCTACGCAACCCCTGCTGAAGTCAGCGGGGTTTCATAGATGTAACTAAGGTCAGAATTTGGCCCATAATGTCCTTATTTGTACATCTGTTACTCATTTAGGTTTGTTTATATTTGATTTTGAAGACATTCAAGAAGATGAACATTAACACGTACATAATTAGATGTTAAAATGGGGGTAGGAGAAAGTTTCACTTAATACAAAGAAAGGTATTTCAGGAAGAAAATCACAAATTGACTCTCATAGTAGATTGGGGTACTAAAGAACTGCCTTTGCAAATAATTAAAGGATCATTAAAATTACCCCAAAATATGAATATTACTGGTATTTATTACTCACATACTTATAGAGTTCAGGGGAAATGTGTTAGGGAACACCAACATCTTAAAATTAACCTGCACTGAAATACAGCACACTAACGGAAAGGGCTCTAAAACATCTAGTCAACTGGAGCCAAAATTACATTTTGGTGGGATCAAATAATACAGGAACATTGGTAAGGTAATTAAGAAGACAGCCCAGAAACTTTGCAAGGAAGGAAAGATGCATCTTCAGGGTCTGATTGTCCTCTCACAGCAGTGCAAATTCAGAGTAGCTCTATTAAGTCAATAGAGTTATATCTGTTTTAAACTGGTGTAACTGAATCAGGCCTTTGTTATAACTAATTAGTTGCAATGTCAGACTATAAATTCTGATTTCACTTAAATCAGTGTAAAGCCAGACTAAATCTGGATTGTCATCATTGTAAATAATATTAGAATCTGTCCATGTCTTAAAATTAAAAATCAGATAGACAATCTGTATGAATGCAAAAAAATGCAGGCAGTTCAAAAATGTACCCCCCCTTGCAGCTCAGATGCAGTTAACTCACTGAAGTTTGGTGTGATCTTAGAGAGAGCTTACAAATATTAAAGTAATTTAGAATCACCAAATTAAGAATTCAAAAGCCCAGCAGCTTGGTGCACAACTCTCTCCTGGGTTCGATGCCCATAGGCACCCAACTGTCAGCATGGTAAAACTGAGCATTTATTTGCATTTTAATCACAATGGCAATAATTAAGAACCACCTAGACCATTTAATTGTTGTAAGTCTCAGTTGCTTCTTACCTGTCTCAATTTTTTTTAAATCAGTTTCAAAAGTTAAACATAACTAAAAATAACAAATTTCCCTAGACTATCCAAGCAGTTTTAAGGTACCCCATATATCAGCTGCTGCTATCAGAGATCGTTTCTGTGCCTTCCTCAATCATATTAGTAAGTGAAGAAGCCATTTTTTCAATCATTATTGCACTGATAAATTAATAATCATTTAATGAGTTGGTTTGTCTGTTCCCACATCTCCAATACCTTAAATCACTATAAAAAAGAGCCTCTTGTATAATAATATAGAAAGAGGAAAAACAAATGTACCTGTTCTGAAATGTTAACTCCAGGAAAGATTTGTACTCAGAATTTATGTCATCCCTTAAATGAGAAACTGTAATCTCAGTTTGCCCCCATCCTCTCTTTGAGATAAGATTCCAAGCATTTCTCAGATAGTTGGGTATAATTTATTGTAGCCACACAAAAGTCAGATCTAAATCCTTTTGGGCTCAGATGCCACAAAGCAGACATTTAGAGTTCAAAGGGGGAAGGCCTACACATGCGATGAAGTTATCACTGTTGGGGCAACTGTAACCCTTGCTGTGCTTTTTGGGCTTCTGGTATCCTAAAATTGTTTGATACACAAAAAAGCCCCCTAATAACCATTATATATATTTTTATTGCATAAATCACAGCAGTCACAGTGAAACACGTTCAGTGAATTATTTCCTGCCACGAAAGGAAAAAAATCCAAAATCTTGTTTCCTGATGACTACAAACTTCTCTTGACAAACCTCCAGTGCCAAATGTGGTTTCCATTTGCTGTTTTGGGATTTATTTGTCTATGCCAAAGTTCAGGTGTGCCAGCTTTTTGTAATAAGCCATTTGGATGAAAGCTTGGCTAGCTCAAAGGATTCTGATGTATTTTATTGCTGCCTTTTAAGATTATTGTTCAGAAATACCAAGTCTAATTTTGAAATCAATTAGCCATGCAGTCTGATGAGGTGTTGGCCCAGCTCAGCTTCACACCCGCCGTCCATAGATTATTGTTAAATTGAGTCAGGTCCTTAGTGCTGCTCTGCTTGCCGGCATCTGGTATACACATGTTTGATGTCTTCACAAAATGCCGCTGATGGCTTAAATGGCAAGGCTCTAATGAAGAAATCCTAGCAAGTTTGCTCCTGTTTGCCAGCAAAACATGCCATTTACAGTATTCTGTAAAACTTTTCCCTCCTTTAACTCTATATATTTCAACTCTTATATAACTCTTTATATTTCAAGAAAATATAAATCTTCCACAGGAGCTGGATATTAAACAGATGTGATGAGAAGATAATTAAATTATCTGCTATCAACAAATGAGAGAAAAATATCCTTTAATTTCTGTGTCTTCCCAACAATCATGCTGCTTGATATCATTCCCAGAAGTGTTGCCTCCAGAAGGGAATGACATCTTCCAGCATCTACCAATCAGCATTCCAGAAGGTGAAAATTCCACTTTCTTGGTGCAACACTTTTGGGAATAGTGCCAAAACCATGTGGAGACCCATGCTGTTCAAAAGGGGTGACAGATTGTAAAACAATCCATTGGCCTCCACACATACTGATATGTGAGAATACACTGAGTTTTCCTCTCCCTTAGCATGACTGAAGTTTTGAAACTGGTCCATCACAAAATGTCTCATGTTAAGCCAAACAATAAATGAATAAGTAAAAGAGTTATTTTCCATGATCACTCTATAGTCCAGGAAGCTTTCCTATAGTTTTTCTAGTTTTGTGCAGAAAATATAAGACTACAATCTCTAAAACACTTATAAAAATGAATAAAAAATAACAACTTGGAGTTCACGGGAGTCAGGTGGCCAACTCTCATTGCCTGTGGTGCCTCTGAAAATCCTAATCTTAATTCTTCTAATTGGAAATATTGTGACAAATGCAGCAGAATGAACAGATCAAATATCAACAAGAATGATGGTCCAGTAATAAGGACCCTAGCTTAAGCCATGGAAGACCTAGGTTGAATCCCTGCTTTACCATAGATTTCCTATGTGATCTTGGGCAAGTCACTGAAGTCTGTCTGTGCCTTGGAGATCTAGGCCCTGCCCCACCTCCAGATTAAAAATAAAAGTCCAAGGGATCTGGACAATGGTCATTCCCTCCTCTGATTTCCTCTTTTCTTGGTTCTTCTACAGCACTCAAACTAACATTGTTTCCTGGTGATCTAATTGTATCTTATAGACCTAGACGTCCATAATATCTTTGAAAGCCATGTAGAGCCTTCTCCTAGAAATTGCCAACAGTCTGTTATTCTCTCTCATAGATGCCAACAACACAAACACATTAATTCATCGACTGTATTTGTACATTATTCTAGCATAGAGGAAAATATTCTGAAAGGTTTCTGTAATTTTATCCCTCACTATTTATACTCACATAAACATATTTATATACATATACTAAGCTATTTGCCTCAATTAATACAATGTGGCAATGATATCCACAAGTTGAATACATAGACTAGATGTGTTTTCTTTTTTCTGTCTTAAACTTGATGTCTTTTGAATTTATTAGATGTTCCCTCACACTTGTGAGGAGTGAGCTCATATGGCGTTCCATGCTATTCACCATTCTGCATGCATTCCTGTCATATTGTCTTACTCCTTTCCAGATAAAACCGTCAGAGACAGATTCACTCTGATGGCACAAAACTGACCCCCAACAGTCAGGATGATGGTCTGCAACATAGTACTTTCATTTTCCACAGAGCACACAGACCTAATATGACCATCACATAATTTTTTAAGGCATAGACTAATAATTCTATCAAGCCACCCAGAATGCTAATGTGCAGCACACTGGGATACCCCCTGCGTCCTCCCAAGAACACTACTCAAGAAAGGTAGGTGTATGTGTGAATGATGAAGGGTGTCCTCTTGAGGGGAACAGGAAGAGGCATGCAGGGAGCTGGTGTGGAGAAGACTACCTGGAGTCTTTATTCCTCTTCCAGTTGAAGGCCGAAGGGGACTGAGCACAAGAGAACCAAAGCTGAGGAGAGTTTTCTCCCTGCCCCAACAATTAGGACTATCAAAAGCAAACATTCAAGACCCTGTAGGCCAAAGTTCTATTTTTTAAAATGGATTCTTAAATTCCTGAAAACAGGATCTGGTGACCAGAGTTCTTGAAACATCCTTACTCCAGACTGACCAGAGCTCATAAATACAAATCCTTTCTTTAGCTTCCTGGAAGGTGTATTAAGGGAAACTATTATCTAGAATTCCATAAAATTATAGAGGGGTGAAAAAAAACCCCAACAACTGAAGTTCTGCCAAGCTTCCATTTCACTTAAATGATTAATAAATTCAAATTTCAGATTTGGGGCCAAAATAAAGGTGAGCAAATGACAACGGTTTGGCTGCCCCAGCTGTTACACAGGAATATTTAAGCTAGTTTTCCTAGTTTCTGTTAGGTCTGTTAAACATTGGAATTTTTTCATTAGGTTTATTGAGGGTTTTAAGGTTTACTAGAATTATATTTATAGTTTTTAGTTAGTTTACATTTCACTTACATCTATTATCTTATATTTAAGTAGGTTGTGATTCATATAGTTTGTACCATTGACATGATTCTGACAGACTCACTGATTGTCTTGTGATGGTGCTAATAGTAGCACAAATATATTATTAGTAGCACAGCCAAATTACCATGGTTAAGGCTATTTGCCATGAGAGCTTTCATCAAGTGATATTTGGCAGACCACTGCTGGTGGAGTAAACTCTGATATAATTAATTATGCATGTTATATGTATAAAACTAATTCATGAACCAAAACTAAATCATCCACAATTCTGACAATTTTTTTAGAGTTCTTTTCGTACAGTCTGACTGCTGAAAAACAGGCTGGGCCTCAGACATTTCACATGCTCACAACTGTGTGATAATCACCATTATAAGCCTGGTTATGGTCATTAATATTTTTATCTGACAAAATGGTTCAATGTACACAGCCCTAGTGCATAGTGACATAAAATGAAAGTCCTAGCTTATTTCAATGGGCAAACTGCAATTCCAGTTATATTCCAGCTAGAGAGAATTCGTTTTGTGAAAAAAAAATTCCTTCACTGTTCACTTCATGTTTATGTGACTGGCTTCTCTTATAGCAGCCATCCAGTCACATCAGTGGGAAAGACAGGAGCAGGGTGGTCTGTACATCTATTAGCTGTTGACATTTGATGGCAGAAGTTGTATTTGAGAAAGAGTTAAAAGTCAGTCTCTCAAATGTTTTTCACTTCACCCTATCCCATTTGAATAGGTGCCGAAGATTTCCTACTTTCTGGGGTTTCTGTAATAACTAGGCAAAGCAAGGTAAATAAAGAGCATAACGTTAGCTTTAACCTGACCCTGGTTAATTCTGCCATATCTGGGCAGCACAGAATCTGCCTTTTGTGCCAGCTGTATAGCAATCTTCCTCCTGGCCACAGAAAATCATATATTATTCTATTTTTCCTTTCCCGAGAAAGTTTAATTGGACATATTCTCTACTGTACAGAGGTAGTTTGCTTCCTGAGCTAGGAGACATTGCCTTTCAGTCAGCTAGGATTTTGACAAGGATGCTGAACAAGGCTGCAGGCTATCTGCCCCAAATCCCTGCCACCAGGAGGTTATTTTGTTGGTTTTGTTTTTTAAATCAGTCTGCAAACTGAAGCTGACAAGTGCTACCAACACACAGCCATTCTAAATAATCCTTGATTATCTGATCCTTCCCTTCCCACTCTCACCTGCTGCTGCCTGCTCACTTGTTTCCCCCTGAGTGTCCCTCCATCTTTCTTCTTGCTCTCACCGCACTGACATCAGACAGAGTCTATTTCCCAGCAGGTAGAAAGAAATGAGGTAGAGATCACTCATCCCCACCCATAGCAAGAAGAAAAGGCTGATCCTAAATTCTGCAGCAAGGCTCCCCCACATCCTTGAAATTTTATGACATCCCAATGTTAGAGCCAGAGGCAAAATGGAAACATACGTTTTTATTCAATTACATATTCAAACAAATAATGCTTTCAATACTGTTTTCTATAATTCAATAATGAACTCATTTTCTGAATTGTTTTCTCTACATCTCTTATTACCATAGAATTTCCAATGTGCTACAGAAATCTGAAGGCCTTACTGCACTATCTAGGTCCAGTGTGCTGCAGAGTGCACAGGACCCTGGCCTTACCCATGATATATAACTGTGCTTTTGCTACTAGCCAGATCCTAATCATTAATAATCATAATAGTATTTTGCATTTCTAGACCACCTTTTATCCCAGGATCTGAGAGTGCTTTATAATTAATGAATTGAGCCTCATAACAACCACAGTTGAATTAGTCTGGCCTCAATAGTTCTTCATGGTTTGAATAGTACAAGAGATTATTATTTTGTGCTGAACAGAATAATCAAATAGATTCCAGGAAGTAAGCAGTAAAAGGAGAAATGTTTAAATAAAAATTAAAACAAATATTAATTTGCAACACATTCTTCATTGATCGGCCTTGCTTTCTTTGTAGTCTGTGGCAAAACCTCATTGACATTACTGAATGTGAACTTGGATCTCAAAGAAATAGAGAATTAAAAGTTTATGTAGCAGTGTACTAATTAATTTAAGTACTGTGATGTTTATTTACCTCAAAATATATTTGAGTGTGTCTAGTGCAAGGAACAATGTGACATTTCCACAAGAGCAAACTCTCACCTTTTCCATTGCAAATGGCCTGGTTCACAACTGCCTGCCACTGAAGTGTGGCTTAAAAGAAATCCACAGGTACAACACATAGGTTAGGTCATACACAGTCAAAAGTCATGAGATTCAATATTAAGGTGACAATTCTGTCTTTAGCTCTCCTCGCTGAACTTTATGAACAGCAGCAGCAGGGGTTAAAAATGTAGTGTCACCATGAATTGTGAATTCAATTGGTTTTGTTGTTATGCCACTACATTAAACATGGTTTCTTTCATAAAATATAGGACTAATTCCTGAGACATTAGGGATATAAGTCATGTAAATGAAAACTTGTAAATTATGTCTGTAATAAGTCATACAACTGATTTGGGAATCAGTGCCTTATGGCTCAGAAAGTAGTAATTGCTATTAACTCCCATTTATCAGTATAAAATTGGCTAATTTAACTGACTGATTTATAAATTGATACGTTAAATTTAGTTCAATATCCTAATTTAATAATCAGATCACATATGAATGTTCAAAAAATATTACATTCTGCTTGGTTGATGCTCAAGGCATGCCCTTATTAAGACAGATTGTCTCCTTTCCCTTGTCCTTTTAAGAACAGGACAAAACAAATTATATCTCTCATTCATTCTGTCTGACAGAAAGGCCATGTTTCCATATAACCCCCTCCTCCAGTAATATTGAATGCTTGGCTAACCACACCATTTATTCTCTTTTGAACTTCTATGATGTCATAATCTTTTGCAGCAATAAGTGCTGATTCCTTCCTGCAGACTTTTGGAAATCACACAGCAAGTCAGATTACTGACGTGAAATCAAGCAATAAATCTTCCGGGGAGTTTGAGCCAAAAGTTGGGAAGCAGAACAGACAAGGATTTTTGTATACATGTTTCCACACAATTTCTCCCAATAAGGTCTGAACCTAAAGTCCCCTGAGACTTGGGGCATTCTGGTGCTGGAGACTACAAATTTTGAAATAGATCCATTTAAATCAAATTATAACCCCAGTTTTTAATTAAGTCAGTAAAAATAAATAAATAATACAATCAGCACATTAGTCCATGTGTTATTTATTTTGGTTTTAAGCTCTCCAGCTGGAGAGGCGTGAGACAGTTTTGAATCAGAATAAACACATTTGCTGGATGCTGATGTTAAAAGGAATGGTCGTGAGAGAATTAATTGTGCTGACACTAAAGTCATCATCTTTAAGTTTCAGAATTAGCACCCCAGTGAGATGTGATATTATCAGAGCTATGTATCAGGTTGTCTGTGGACCCAGGAAGACAACATTGAACCAGTTTATGCTCATTTCACGATTTCATGGGTTATGAATATAACTTGTGGGTTAGAAACAATTTTTATTCTAAAATGAAAGCTCAGAATCTGGTGCACCATTCCACAGCAAAAGGTGGATTCCCCAACAAATATCCAGGCTGTGGAATCACACAATATTTGGACTTTTTCCTGTTATGGTCAGACTCATCCAAGAACATGCTCTAAGACACAGGAGAATATGAAGGGATTATTCTCAGGTAACAACCACGCAAAACAATGGTCTGAAATTTAACATATCCCTTGTATATTTCACATCATCATCTATCAGGCAAGCCTATATCAAGACAACTCTTTGAAAACCCTGGTATTCATTTGGTAAATCATAATGGCTCCTGGGACCCTGTGTACCAGGTATGAGAGATCAAGACAGAGCAATGGGAAAAATAGCTTTCCCTAGTCTAGCTAAGTTTTAAAGAAATAATTCAGTTGGATTTGGGATCAGGTCCATGACCTCTTTTGAGTAGAAGCCAGGATGTATACTCTATGGGAATTAACAAATCACTCTCTCTTTCTAAATAGGTTCAATTTCTCATTTTTTAACAGAGTGAAAACAAACAAAAATAACCCCCACACAACACAGCCCTAATTTAGGGCCTGATTCTGATCTCATATACACTGATGTAAATCATAAGCAACTCCACTGAAGTCAATGCAGTAAAACCAGTGTGAAATCAGAATTAAATCCCTCCTACCCTGTGATTCTGTAAGTACAAGACCACTTGAGGAACTGTAGCTTCAACAAGAAAGTAGCTTTAATAAATGTTGAAGAAAGAATTCAATCACCTGGGTTTAAAATGCACATTCATTGTGTAGTACATTTTAGGAGGGGGTGCATCATCTATGATACTACTTTATTTTTTCTCATCACTTTGTCTGTCTATGGTTTATATTGAATTCATCCTTTCTAGCCATGTGGTATGCACCCATTTCCCTGGACATATGTTATACATCCATATGTAGTGAGTGAGAAAAATAACATTTGATTAAAACCAGAAAAAAGCCATTAAAGATACAACCTCAGTTTAAAGTAGCTGTTTTAAAGTATTATTCTTTATAAAAGAATTCACTGAAATACACTTCCTAATATTCCTGACGAAGAGAGCTTATATGGTACAGAAAAGGAATACATTATGAAATGGGGAGTGTGAGTTTTCAGCAGGGAAAGGTTGAGGCTGAGACTAGTAGGTAAATAAGTAAGTAGTGATGAGTGACCTTCAAAAGGGTTGGTGGCTATCTGGGTGTTTATCTGAAGATAATCCAGACTGCTTTGGTCTAGAAATCTCATGAGAACAGATCTATTCTTACCAGCAAGTAAGACAAAATTATTTCAGTTTGCAACAACTTCTGCTTTTTCATATGCAACCGTACAGCCAAATGATACTCTAATGTAAAGAAACGTAAATCTTGAGTAATACCACTAGCACCAATGGAATTATTCTTTATTTATACTGATGTAAATAGGAGCAGAATTTAGTTCTTTGAAGGCTAGTTAGAGGGGAAAAACATAATTCTGTGTAACTACATCTTAGCAGCAGATGTCTAGCCCAGATTCAAAAGTGTCTCTTGTCTATGAGCAGGCAAAGCTGTTTCTCTAGTTTCACTCCACTGCCAAATGTATCATTCAGTTGAACCATCCTTTCCTGTCCCATGATGGGTTGTATCATAGAGCTTGGCTGTAGACAATGGATCGTGTGGTGTGGTCTGGATAACCGCTACTCCTACCTACATGCCTCTAGCTTTCATCCAGACCACACCACACGATCCATTGTCTACAGCCAAGATCTACGGTACAACCGCATTTGCTCCAACCCCTCAGACAGAGACAAACACCTACAAGATCTCTATCATGCATTCTTACAACTACAATACCCACCTGCTGAAGTGAAGAAACAGATTGACAGAGCCAGAAGTCACCTACTACAGGACAGGCCCAACAAAGAAAATAACAGAACGCCACTAGCCATCACCTTCAGCCCCCAACTAAAACCTCTCCAATGCATCATCCAGGATCTACAACCTATCCTGAAGGACGGACCCATCACTCTCACAGATCTTGGGAGACAGGCCAGTCCTTGCTTACAGACAGCCCCCACACCTGAAGCAAATACTCACCAGCAACCACACACCACACAACAGAACCACTAACCCAGGAACCTATCCTTGCAACAAAGCCCGTTGCCTACTGTGTCCACATATCTATTCAGGGGACACCATTATAGGGGCTAATTACATCAGCCACACTATCAGAGGCTCGTTCACCTGCACATCTACCAATGTGATATATGCCATCATGTGCCAGCAATGCCCCTCTGCCATGTACATTGGTCAAACTGGACAGTCTCTACATAAAAGAATAAATGGACACAAATCAGACGTCAAGAATTATAACATTCAAAAACCAGTTGGAGAACACTTCAATCTCTCTGGTCACTTGATTACAGACCTAAAAGTGGCAATACTTCAACAAAAAAACTTCAAAACCAGACTCCAACGAGAGACTGCTGAATTGGAATTAATTTTCAAACTGGATACAATTAACTTAGGCTTGAATAGAGACTAGGAGTGGATGGGTCATTACACAAAGTAAAACTGTTTCCCTATGTTTATCTCCCCCTCCCCCTACTGTTTCTCAGAGGTTCTTGTCAACTGCTGGAAATGGCCCACCTTGATTATCACTACAAAAGGGTTTTTTTCCCCCCACTCTCCTGCTAGTAATAGCTCACCTTAAGTGATCACTCTGGTTACAGTGTGTATGGTAACACCCATTGTTTCATGTTCTCTGTGTATATAAATCTCCCCACTGTATTTTCCACTAAATGCATCCAATGAAGTGAGCTGTAGCTCATGAAAGCTTATGCTCAAATAAATGTGTTAGTCTCTAAGGTGCCACAAGTCCTCCTTTTTGTTCAACTTTGAGTTTCCCAAATTTGGGGTGGAAATCTCATGAGACCATCTGGTAACAGCTTGGTGCTATTGAATCTAAAATCTAGCCCTGATTTGGCCAAACCTTAACCTAAAGCTAATTCAGATCTGGATTTGTATGCTGCCTCCTTTGTCAGCTGCATGAACTGACTACCTTGATGAAAGAAGCCCTTGGACTCTTCCGAAAAGAAAGCAGAGGAACACTGTTGCTGAATAGGGTAAATTGTGATTGAGAAATAGGATTGAAATTTTCCTCTGATCAGTCCTGAAAACATGAATTTTGCAGTTATAAAAATATACCTTTTTAAGAAGTGCTTTCTGGAGGATCTTCCCTATCAACAATGCCACACAAAAAATCCCAAGAAGGCTTCAGTTCATACCTACCTACTTGTCCACAGATGAACGGAGAGACATTTTTGTTTCAGACTCTGGGTGGGATTTTCAAAAAGTGCCTAAGCAATTTCGGAACACAAGTTGCATTGAATTTCCGTGAGATTTGTGCTCAAATCATGTAGGTGTTTTTGAAAATCCCATCCTCTATCACTCCTTTATTTTGCACAGTACTTAGATATCAAACTGAAGAGCACCTTAGATCTATCAGTGGTAGATTATGAAATTGTGACTATTCTAATTAGATTTTTTTCATCCATGTATGTTCATTTCCAACATTAACATATTTCACGAGAATACAAAACTACAACGCAATCATATCTGACATTTTCTGTCCTATCAGCATAAAGAAACAAACCTCCTCATACATAGTAAGTGATATTTGCTGAAAAAGAAAAGCTTTATTGAGATAATTTTCACATTGAAAACTATGAAAAAGTCATCATTTGCCAACAAACACACCATGTTAATGGAGATGCTAGGGGTTTATCCTCAGGGTTGGAAGAGGAAGTAACTATCCTTTCTCTATTTTTGTAGCAACATAATTTTTCCCTGTCACCCAGGTTACTGATTACTGTGGGATCATTTTTTACTTTTTTTATCCATCTCACTACATATGCTAGCTAGTGTCTCTTGCAATTTCTTCCTCCGCAACATTCAAGAATCTGACCCAATTCCTTTATGTGTCTTTGGTTAAAACATTTATCCATACCCTCCCATTTATTCCCTCCTTGGTTACAGTAGTCTCTTTCTTTCTGTCATCCCCAATTAGTTTTTTGTTTGCTGTGTTGTAAAGTGTTGTCACACTTTCCTCCAACTCTCTTAAAACAGTGCAGTTAAAATAATCCCCTTCTCTCTATGCTCAATTCATTTCTCACCTCTTCTAATTCTGTCATTGGCTCCCCTCTTTCCTACTAAACTTCTTGTCTACTGCTTTAAAAGCCCTGCACAAGTCCATCCCATCTATATCTCTTCTCTTGTTTTCATCTCACCCCTCTTCATTCCACCAATGCCACCCGTCTCCTCACCATTTCTTTAGTTTCTTTGTCGTACTCTCATCTTCTTGGTTTTTTTCCATGTACCCATATGCTTCCATATTCTAGTCTGCTCTCCCCTCCCCAATGTCTCCTTGCAAACCCTTCCTAAAAAAACCCACTCCTTCTGCATGGTCCACAAGCAGGGCTTAGCAAATAATAAATATTGCTACAGCTAGAGTTGTGAAGTACCAGAATTTCCATTTAGCGGGAAACTCCATTATTTCAAAATTTGTTTTCATTCCAAATTGAAACAAAGAACTGAATTTTGAAATTTCATTTGAAACAGATTTTTGAAAGGAAAGGGAGTAGTAGTGTGCTCCCTTTCCTTTCCTCCTTCATAATCTACCTAATTCCCCAAACTTTCCATCTTTAATGTCTGCGAACCTTTCTGTTTGCTTGATGGTGCATAGTGCTCCTATGTTTATGTACATATCGGCTCTGTAGATTTAAGGACATTTTTTCAAAAGTTTATAACTTGCTAAAATTGAAACAAATCTTTTCCCAACCAACTAGAGGGACTATGCCTGATAAACAACTATATCTATGTCAAACTCAGTACTTCAGTTATTTTCACTATAACTTGTCTTAAGGTGTGGCTAATTTTTTTTCAATGGATGAGATATATATTTTACCCCAATCTTATTGAACTCAAAGCATTGAAGGGATTTTGTTCAGTTTAAAAAAATTACCTTTGGGGAGACAGCCAGCACGTAAAAATTACCAATGTTTTGAAATGAGGGATCACAACCAAAACTTGTGAAATGGTGCTATAAAGAACCATTATAAGTGTACATGCAAGAACTGTGCTCAGATATAAGTTCCTAACCAGAAAATAGTTCCTTGTGCCTTTAGGCCTTACTCCAGCAAGGGTGCACCTGCACACTGCAGCATTCAGGGCCTTAGGTTGTATCAGCTTTTTCTTTGAGTCTGCATTACAAGAACCTAAGCTAAAGCCCACTGAAATGAAAGCAGAGTTACCTGTTGATTTCAGTGGGCTTTGGACAAGGCCCCAAGTGCACACTAAAGCATTAGAAGCACTATATGTCCAAGCACTATATGTTGACTTGCTGGTACAAAGACAATACACAATTTATTTTCTTGAACATATATGTTGTAGAAGGTGAACAGCACTGGAAAAAATAAAAACAAGAACTTTCAAGCTCCAAGGGTAAAACAAAACAGCTTCAGAGAAAGCAATTCACAAACCAGTTAATTCTGATCCCTCTTTTCCTTGTGAAAAAGCCCATGGAAATTAAGTGCAAATAAAATAGCAAAAAAGCAATACTAAAGTAATAAAAATCAGGCACTCAAAAGCCAGGACATACTTATATATATAAGTATATATAAGGAAATATAAGGTTATCCTAGCAATGTTTGCTCAAGCATCAGAACTCATTTCACAACCTGAACAAGCAGGGTAGCTCCTACCATTTAGGCCAGGATTCAGCAAGGTACCTAAATACACACCTTGTTTAAATACAAAAATGTTCCTATTGAAGTCAATGAGACTACTCACATGCTTAAAGTTAGGCACGTGCTTAAAAACTTGCTCTGACAAACCGTACAAAATCAAGCCATCCCTTTCAGAAGGAGGTTATTTAGTCCTTTTCTTGGTTAGTTATAATTCATTTTACCTCTACATTATACTCTGTGTGAATAGTTCAAATTATTCTTGACAATATGGATTACAAAGTTTATAATGAATTTTTTTTGCCATATTCTGCCCATGGCCTTGCTGGGTTCCTTGTTTTGTATGTGAAAACTGTGTAAGCTAACTTTGTAGAAATATGAATATATTGCATCATTCACATTTAACAGTATCTGTGTTCTCAAGGTAAAGTCCATGATGTACATTTTCCCACAGTAATATATTTTAAATATCCTGAATATTACACCAATTATAACCATAAAATACTAGCTGAACTCTGCTTCATTCTAACATAAGTAGAATAGTAATCAACATTTCCCAGAAAACATTGACTCACCACAGGAAAGAATGAGCCAGGGATACAGCATGTCTTTATTTTAGAATACCAGACATTGCAGATTACCCAGTGAACAGTTAGTTTCTTATAAATGCCAGCATGTTCAAATCAAAAACTGATTTATTAGAAACAATAAAAAATCATGTTTCTTGATCAGTTTTATAGAAAAAAAGAAATTGATATTAATCAGGACAAGGACTAATTAGGAAGATGGTTAATTGCATTATAACTTCTGACCATCCTTCAAAAGTTGTCATCAATGTACTAAATGGCTTTATAAAAAGCTATTTAACAGTGAATAATATAAGGAAGATTAAAGCATACATCTGGAAATGGCTCAAGCACAAACTTACATATCCTTACAATATTTATACTAGAACCCTAACATTCATTTGTGTGTGTTTGTCTATATGTTTAGGTAGATACCTCTCTCTCTCTCTCATTATAGGTAGTGCAGGTAGCTACACTTATAGCTCAGATTGCCCATCACTTTCCATCATAAAAACTGCTTTTAGTTGCTTGTAATTTTGCCAAACTACACCATTGGGGAAGAGCAAAACTTCCCCTGCAACTGAGTCTACCAGCCTCCAGGGGGCATTGTGGTACTAGGCATAGGGAAGAGCAACTGTCTGTCTTGTTTCAGAGTAGCAGCCCTGTTAGTCTGTATTCGCAAAAAGAAAAGGAGTAATTGTGGCACCTTAGAGACTAACAAATTTATTAGAGCATAAGCTTTCGTGAGCTACAGCTCACTTCATCAGATGCATTTGGTGGAAAAAAAACCAAATGCATCCGATGAAGTGAGCTGTAGCTCACGAAAGCTTATGCTCTAATAAATGTGTTAGTCTCTAAGGTGCCACAAGTACTCCTTTTCTGTCTGTCTTGTGCTCTCACAGCTCCCTCTCCTGGTGTCGGGTTACCACAAAAAAGAGGGAGGAAACAGTCTGACTTGGGTGCAGGTGGTGAGGAAAGGGGCAGAGGTAACTGGGGATAGGAGCAGCAGCCAGGAGGGGGAACGCAGGGGCAGAAGCCAGGAATAGGGGGAAAATAAAATGGGGATGGAGTATAGCAGCAGGGGGCTGGGTCAGAAGGGTCTATAACTACTAGAGAACATTCTCCTACAGAACCTGGACTAGAACTCATTATTCACAAGTTTCAATATTGCTTTGCTGTTTAGCAAATAGCTGTGAAACCCATTGGTCAATTGCGCATCTTCATCCCCCTCTAGTGGCAGGTGCATACAAAGGTTACAGCCTTCTGCTGCTACCATTTACTCCCTTAGCATAAGTGGTAGAGAACTGTGTTGTGGATCAAAAGGTTCCAACCACACTGATGACCCTAGTGTGTGTGTGGGGGGGGGAAAAGCGGGGGGGAGATATGGAATCTGGGAACAAACAAGAGGAACTGGAATTGCCCATTTATGAGCACAAATTTGATCTAGTCGGTATTACAGAAACCTGATTCTGGTGTTACTGATTCCATAATTGGAATGTTCCAATCAATGGTTATAACCTATTTAGTAAGGATCAAGTGGGCAAAAGGGGAGGAGAAGTGGCATTCTATGTCAACAATAGCATTAGCTGTTTCTGACTGACTGGTAACTCAGAAGGAAATGTTCTTGAATACCTATGGATCAATGTCCTAACAGATAAAGCACAAGATAGGGTAGTAGTTGGTGTTTGCTACAGACCACCAAGTCACACTAGGGAACAGGACGACCAGCTCCTTACACACTTATCTATAACGTGTAGGGGAAAAAGCTGCATGATCATGGGAGACTTCAGTCTGAATGACATATGCTGGATGCCTCATGCTGCCAATACTACAACATCCTTGGAAGTACTATATATTATAGATAATTTCTTAACTCAAAAAGCCTTGCATCCAATTCTATATACTCAATACATGGAAAACTCTAAAATAAATTATTAAATAATCAATTTGTAAGCACATAGAGGATAAGAAGAATATAAACAATAGACAGCATGGATTTATCAAGAACAAATCATGCCAAATCAGAATAATCTCCTTCTTTGACAGAGGATTACTGGCCTAGTGGGTAGGGGGAGAAGCAGTAGCTGTGATATATCTTGATTTTAGTAAGGCTTTTGAAACAGTTCCAGATGTCATTTTCATAAGCAAACTAGGGAAATGCATTCTATATGAAATTACTATAAAATGGGTGCACAAGTGGTTGAAAACCATACTCAAAGAGTAGTTATCAATGGTTTACTGTCCAACTAGAAGGGCGTGTTTAGTGAGATCCTGCAGGGGTTAATGCTGGATCTGGCACTATTCAATAATTTCATTAATGACTTGGATAATGGAGTGGAGAGCATGTTATAAAATTTGTAAATGACAACACTGGGAGGGGTCACAAGCACTTTGGAGGACAGGATTAGAGTTCAAAACAGCCTACAAACAATTGAGAATTGTTCTGAAATCAACAAGATGAAATTAAATAAAGACAAGTGCAAAGTATTTAACTTAGGAAGGAAAAATCAAATGCACAACTACTAAATGGGGAATAACTGATCAGGTGATGGTACTACTGAAAAGGCTCTGGGAGTTATAGTGGATCACAAACTGAGTATGAGTCTACAACATGATGCAGTTTAAAAACAAAGGCTAATATTGTATTATCAGGAGTGCTGTATGTAAGACACGGGAGGTAATTGTCCTTTCTACTTAGCACTGGTGAGGCCTCAAATGGAATACTGGTGCCACACATGGAAAGATGTGTGCAAACTGGCGAGAGTCTGAAGAAAAGCAAAAAAGAAGTGATGAAAGATTTAAGGAACATATGTGGAATGTTTAGTCTTGAGAAAAGAAGACTGAGGGTGAAACCTGATGATAGTCTTCAAATATGTTAAGGGCTGTTATAAAGAGGACTGTGGTCTACTCTTCTCCATGTCCACTGAAGGTAGGACATGAAGTAATGGGCTTAATCTGCAGCAAGGGATATTTAGGTTAAATATTAGGAAAACCTGTCCAGCTACAAGGATAGTTAAGCTCTAAAGTAGGCCTTCAAGGGAGGGTGTGGAATCACCATCATTGGAGGTTTTAGGAACAGATTTAACAAATACCTGTCAGGGATGGTCCAGGTTTACTTGCTTGTGCCTCAGCACAGTGGACTGGATTTGGAGACCTCTCAAGGTCTTTTCCAGCTCTAGTTTTCTGTGATTCTATATTAGACTTCATCTTGACAGATAAAGAAGTGATCACAGATCTAAAAATTAATCGTAACTTAGGTACAAGTGATCATGACTTGTTTACATTTATAATATGCAAACAGAATAAAGTCCACACCAATGATAAATATATCTTAGTTGGTGCTTTACAAAGGCCTATTTCACAAAGATTAAAACAATATGAGCCAAATCAACTGGAAGGAAGAATTTAATCAAAAAATGTGAATGATAATTGGGAATTATTTAAGAAAACTTTGCCAAGTGCCCAAAAAGCCACAATCCTACAATCAAAGAAGAAAGCCATATTGGTTAAATAATTGCCCTATTTTAGAGGGGAGAGAAGGCACCTATGAAATGTAAAAATATAATACATAACAAACAGAAGAAAGAGAAAAAGCTGATAGTAATAAATATAAATCAGAAGTTAGGAATTGTAGAAAGTTGATAGGAAAAGCAAAGGGACACAAGGAGAAATCTATGGCCAGCAGAGTTAAGGACAATAAGGAGTTTTTAAAGTATATTGGGAACAAAAAGAATCCTAACAATGGTGTTGGTACATTACTAGATGGAAATGGTAGAATTATCAATAATAAAGAAAAGGCAGAGTGTTCAACAAATATTTCTGTTCTGTATTTGGGGAAAAAAAACAGATGATGTAGTCCAGTGATCCTCAGTAGGCAGCCTGTGGGCCAAATGTGGCCCATCAAGGCTTCCTCTGCGGCCTGCCAGCTCACCTTAAAAAATGTTTATAATTAAATTAATTAACAATAATGCACGACCTATCATTTGCCTATGACCTCCTTAGTAAGTAATTTACTGACAGTGCTTAATTTGTAATGAAAGAGGTGCCAGGGCTCAGCCCCAGCAAGCCCTGGTACAAAATTAAACACTGCTTACTGGATCTTAAGTTCTTACAATAGCATCAGCTACATTTGAGCTAGGATGCCAACCATTTTTTCATTATTGATAGAAATGGATCCAAAAATGAATGCAAGTGGGAGTAAATGTAGCAAAGTCGACAGCGAAAACTGAGCTTTAACCCAAACTGGAGAGTGGATTTTCTTTTTATTATGCCACCTCATTTAAACGCAAAACCTTTGCGTTTAATATGCCAAAGCATTGTATCTGCCTGTAAGGTCGTCAACATGAGGCGCCACTTTGAATCAAAGCACAGTAGCTTCTACGTGGCCTATGCTCCTGACAGTATTGCAGGACCTGACAGTACTGAAAATTTGAAGTCTTTGTACCACATTTCAAATGTTGTTCTCATAACATCAGAGACTACAGGAAAAAGCAACAGCTGATTTTCCTTAGATAATGTTGGTACTAGCTAAGAAGAAAAAAGAAAAGGAGTACTTGTGGCACCTTAGAGACTAACAAATTTATTTGAGCATAAGCTTTCGTGAGCTACAGCTCACTTCATCAGATGCATTTGGTGGAAAATACAGTGGGGAGATTTTCCACCAAATGCATCCGATGAAGTGAGCTGTAGCTCACGAAAGCTTATGCTCAAATAAATTTGTTAGTCTCTAAGGTGCCACAAGTACTCCTTTTCTTTTTGCGAATACAGACTAGCACTGCTGCTACTCTGAAACTTGTCATTAAGAAGAAAAAGTGTTTCTGGATGCCACTGTTGTAAAGGAGTGCACACTGGAAATGCTGGAGGAGCTTTTTGCCGGAGATAAAAACAAAGATGACATTGTGAACCATGTGAAGCAAGTTCCCCTGTTTGAATTCCAAGGCAATGCAAAGATTGGAGGTAATTTATGAGGATTTCATCAGCACTGCTTTCCAATTTAAAAAATGCCAAATACATGTCTCTTGTAGTGGATGAATCAAGTGATTTAAGTGATGCTGCCCAGCTATTGCTCTTTGTTAGATTTTATGGTGGTGAAATTTTCAAGGAAGAATTTGTATGTTTAATACCATTAACCTAACCATAGGAGAGAATATTTTTGAACAGGTAAAAGCCTTTTTTGAAAAAAAAATGGTTTAGCTCCACAGAAAGTCAATTTGTTTGTTACAGATGGAGGTTCCTCCATGACAAGGAAAGAGAAAAGCATTGCTTCATATTTAGCAGTGAGACACCCTTCTTAAATATACTTCTCTGCATCAGTCACCAGACTGTCCTGTGTGGTAAGTTGTCTGGGGTCTTAAAAAAAAACAGTGGGTATTGTGATGAGAACTACAGACGCTCAACTTCTAGCTTGCAACATTGTCTTTTTAAAGCTGTTTTACAATATGTTTCAACAGAATACTGTGACCTGGTGCAGCACAACGATGTTCATTGGTTAAGTACGGGATGTGTGTTAGAGAGGTTTTGTGCACTTCAAAAAGAAATAATGAATTTATTTCAAACCTCAAAACCAACAAGGTTTGCGAGTTCCTGGAGTTTATGAATGATGTTCCTGCTATGTCACAGGTAGCTTTGCTCTGTGTTGTTGCTACAGATGAAACTTCAGTGACAATGATTCAAAAATTCTTAAACAATCTGATCAAAAGTTTTAAAAAGCCATTTGAAAATGTTAAAATTCCAAAGGATTTGCCTTTATTTGTCCGTGATCTGTTTGTTCTCTCTGTCAATGGACCTTGCCCTTCTGAAGCAAAGACTGTTATAGATTCAATTGATAAAAGTACCTTTCAATTAGAAATTGTAAGGCTCAAGAGCTCATATGTCTTGAAGGCAAAATTCAGATAAGTGGGACTTTGTGATTTCTGGATTCAATATGCTGACCAGTTTCAGAATAGCCAGAATCTAGCCATTTAATTATGTTCAGATCAACATACCTCTGTGAATCTGGATTTTCTACCATGAACAGTATAAAAAACAAACACTGCAATCACCTGACAGATAAGCATCTTCACCAGTGCATTCATCTGGCCCTGACCCCCTACACACCACTCTTCACAAAGCTTGGCAGAGATCATTAATGTCACCTCTCCCATTGGAGAATGCCACAGGTCATCAGAGGCACCAACTTTGAGAGTTCCCGGAGGGTGCTCGACTCCCCCCCCCCGCCCCAGACCCTGCTCCACTCCACCACTTCCTCCAAGCCCCCACTCCCGCCCGCCTCTTCCTGCCCCCACTCTGCCCCTGCCCTGCCTCTTCCCATCCCGTTCCATCCCCTCCCCTGCCTCTTCCTGCCCCCACTCATCCCCCTCCCACCAGCGCCTCCTGCACACCGCTGAACAGTGAGGAGGAGGTGCTGGGGAAGAGGGGGAGGAGCTGGCTGCCCGTGGATGCTGAGCACCCACTATTTTTTTCCCGTGGGTACCCCAGCTCTGGATCACCCATGGAGTCAGTGCCTATGCAGGTGATAATGCTGATTTCCAAACTCGGTTAAAAGATAGAAACACGAATAGTTATGTTGCCATCAAGGTCTTTTATTTATTGGCAGGTAACTTTTTTTAATTATTATTTTGTCAGCCTTCTGCACAAATAGTCTGCCTTTTATCCTAAATTTCTCAAATCAGCCTGCGGATAGATCTAATTGAGTATAACTGATGTAGTCATATAATATAACAATATTTTTTCCATTCCACTAGTATCTCAGGAGGATGTTTAACAGCAGCTATTAAAATTAGACATTTTAAAATCAGCAGTGCCAGGTAACTTGCATCCAAGAGTTTTAAAAGAACTGGCTGAAAAGGTCACTGGACTGTTAATGTTGTTTTTGAGTAAGTCTTGGAACACTGTGGAATTTCCAGAAGACTACAAAAAAGCTAATGTTGTGCCAATATTTAGAAAGGGTAAATGGGATGACCCAGGTAATTCTAGGCCTGTCAGTCTGACATCAGTCCAGAGCAAGATAATGGAGCAGCTGAAATGAGACTTGATTAATAAAGAATTAAAGGAAAGTAATATAATTAATGCCAATTAACATGGGTTTATGGAAAATAGATCCCATCAAACTAACTTGATATCTTTTTTAATAAGATTACAAGTTTGGTTGATAAAGATAATCGTGTTGATGTAATATATTTAGACTTCTGAAAGCCATTTGACTGGGTACCACATGGCACTTTGAGTAAAAAACTAGAATGATATAAAATAAACATGGCATGCATTAAAAGGATTAAAGGCTGGCTAACAGATAGGTCTCAAAATGTAAATGTAAACAGGGGATTATCATTGATAGGTACATTTTTAATGGAGTCCCGCAAGGACTGGGTCTTGGCCTTATACTATTTAACATTTTTATCAATGACCTGGAAGAAAACGTAAAATTATCACTGATAAAGTTTGCAGATGATACAAAAATTGTGGGAGCAGTAAATAATGAAGAGGACAGGTCACTGATGCAATGTGATTTGGACCACTTGATAAACTGGGCTCAAGCAAACAATGTGTTTTAACATGGCTAAATATAAATTCATACCTCTAGGAACAAAGAATGTGGGGCATACTTATGGGAGAGGGAGACTATCCTGGGAAGCAGTGACTCTGAAAAAGATTTTGGAATCATGGTGGATAATCAGCTGAACATGAACTCCCAGTGCAATGCTATGGCCAAAAGGGCTAATGCAATCCTTGATGCATAAACAGGGGAATCTCAAGTAGGAGTAGAGTACAGTGGTTATTTTAATTCTGTATTTGTCACTGCTGTGACAGCTAGTGAAATGCTGTGTCCAGTTCTGTTGCCCACAGTTCAGGAAGGATGCCGATAAATTGGAGTAGGTTCAAAGAAGAACCCTGAGAATCATTAAAGAATTAGAAAACGCACCTAACAGTGATAGACTCAAGAAGCTCAATCTGTTTAGTTTAACAAAGAGGTTAAAGGGTGACTTGATTGCAGTTACAACTATTTAACAATGGGCTCTTCACCCTAGCACAGAATGGGACACCATGATCCAGTGACTGGAAGTTAAAGCTAGATAAATTCAGACAGGAAATAAACTCTAATTTTTAACAGAAAAAACAATTAACCTTTGGATTAATTTATCAAGGGTCATGGTCAATTCTCTGTCACTGACAAATTTTAAATCAAGATTGTTTTTTTTTCTGGAAGGTCTGCTCTAGGAATTATTTTGAGGAAGTTCCAGGGCCTGTGCTATACAGGAGGTCAGACTAGATTATCACAATGGTTCCTTCTGGCCTTGGAATCTATGAATCTATGCTTACGTTTTTATTTTTTCAGTTTTCTTGTTTTTAAAAAGCATGGGAAGTTACACATACTACCCTGCCCCCACATTAAAAGAACATTAACACTGCTGGGGTTGACTCAGGTTCTGTTGCAGGACCTCTTCCTCATTTGTTGAAGAAATTGGAAGACGTAGTGAATGAGGCAGGGGATTGCAGGAAAACAGAGAATGGACTTGTGGCAAAGATAGATGAATGCCACTCTGGAAAATTGGATTTTACCCCTGCCTCTGCCACAGAGTTCCTATGTGCTAAGCAAGTCAAAACACTAACATTTTCACAATTGGCAACTGTATTTTCCTCGTTTTCTTGGTGCCCAAAGTGAGAGGTCTGATTAGAAGAAGTGCTGAGCATTCACAACAACTGAAATCAAAGGGAGCGATATTTTGAAGATGAAGTGATATAAAATGTTAAGTATTGTGGAAAAATCAAGGCATAAGCATCTCAAATTGGACACCCAATATTAGTTGATATTTTTGGCTTTCATGTCTGTGCATCAGTTCCCCATGTGTAAAATAAGGATAACACCACCACCTCCTCTTACAGGGGTGTTGTGAAGATCTATTCCTTAGCATTTGTAAAGAACAAAGATACTACTTCGAAAGCACCATAGAAAAGCAATAATTCTATATTGTGTTCATGGTAGAGAGTAAATAATACCTGGCACCACAGACTGAATGACAAGTATAGAAAGAAATAATAGCTACCCATTCAGAGAACACTTTCCATCCTGTGCATTGAATGAGGCAATGGTTCTGCAAAAACAGATCACTGTAATTAAAAACAATCATAATGCATTTGCACAAGGGAGCCAAATTAAGGTTGAACAGGCAACCTTAATTCTGGCATTTCCTAACTATTGGGTGCTTGATTTTGTGACCTTAATGTTCCTCGAAAACAGGATTGTTTGTTTTGCATGTGCAAGTATTATGTATTGTATATGGAAAGGGGGAAGAGCGAGAGAGAGAGAGTGCATGTGCGCACATATTAACCATGTGTTTTTGGAATGACAATAATGTACATGGAAATAAAATTGAGAGCTTTAGCATGGTCATTGATAGCATTCCTGACACAAACTGCCTTTTGCTAAGCATAACTTAAAAAATAATATAGCCATGGTGTTTTTACAGATCATTCTCTAAATTTATCATTAAAAACCTTTGGTGGGAAAGGAAGGTAGAATCATTCTTATGCTGTCACAATACTCTGCTACCACTGCTGAATTTTGTTTGGAATAATATGGCCTTAATGCCCCCATCTCCTGCTGAATTGCTCAGACTGGTAGTAGATTAGAGTAGAGAGAGGTGCCAGTATTATCTGTGTTAGTGCTCCAGAGGTCACACTATACTAACAAGACTGCCCCAGTCAGGGATGACAGAATCCAGCTGTTGGATTTCAGGCTGGGCCTTCAGCTGAGTTAGACGGATCCACTTAATGCCAGGGATGTGTCTCAGAAGATTAAGTATTCTAACTAGTTACTTTCCTCCTCTGGAAAAAGTGGCTGGCTCATCATTATTGTCCTCTTTTTAGAAGGGGCCTATAGTATATGTGAAACCATTTACCTCTTTAACCTTGTGAACCTTAGATGCACTATGTACTCTTATTTTGAATATAGAGAACAAAGTTGTGGCTTCTACCTCAAAGTGATCTAATGCAACACTGAAACACAAGGTTAATATCTGATTTTAAGAATGCCATATGTTTTATAACATAAAAGGGGGTTCATCTAAATGTTCTATATCACATAGCTTCCAGGATATCAGCAGTGAGTCAGAATTTAAACCTACATGAGGGGGTGTCATTAGCATAAATGAAATCATTTTAAAATGTTGTAACAATATACTATGACAAGCTTGCTTCCTTAAACAGAGGCCTAATATAAAAATGCCCCTTTGAAAGATACAGTGTCAAGTATATTATTTATTACTTTACGGTTTGGAATACCCTTCTAGAAACTTGAAACTTTTCCCCTATTCGTTTTTTGTATGTTCTCTTGTGATTTTTATTAACAGGGCACAAGTCAGCATGGCTCTGCCCTACTTGCTGCTGACTTGTTTGTGTATAAGCATCACGAATGAAGTCAGCGTAGGTCAGAAACTGGAGATTTGTTGGTTGGCCAGCAGAGGGTACTAGAGTTTTCTAATGACTTTTCAACTCAAGAGCAAAACAATTGTAAGGTCCAAATGTACCTGTTTTTTTAAATCTCGTAGTGGAAATGATTTTTTTTTTAAAGTCTCATATTACAGTGGCCAGGATTGGTCCAAAGTATTCACCCATATAAATTGTAAAATGTATTTTTGAAGAAGCTTGTCCCTTTAAGAACAAAAAGATGGGCTAATAATGATACTTGGACTCTTTGGGATAATGTGCTACTAGAATGTCAACTAGAGAAAAGAAGCAGAGTCTCAAGTTTCAACACAAGATTTGTGAATCACTTGGGATCTCTGTTGAAGTGAATGGGAAACTCAGATTTCAGAACACTATCTCTTGTAGATTTGAGAAAAGGTACTTCTTTTCATTAGCTGGCATTTGTGAATTTATAGAAAGTTCTGTTTCAGAAACCACCCATGGAAAATTATTGTTCATATTACTGTTCCTTATTAATATCCAGCATTATCAGCATTTCTTCTCAGCCAAATGCTGAGTTTTGCACAAGTAGATGACACTTGAGAGATCAATAACCCCTCCTCCCAGAATAGATTACTCAATAGATTGCCTGTAGATAATAAATTAAATAACCCCACAAAAGGGGAAAATAGGTTAGCATTGTTTGTGTAGTTATGAAGTATAAAGAAGGCCTCAAAGGTGGTGGTAGGGCTTCGTGAACCATTTTGAAGGGTTTGTTTTCCCGATTAATTTATTACAATGGAAATTTAAATTTGGTCTCTTCTGTTTTTCCTGGAAGTTTCTGTGATGCCTGGACAACTAGTAGGATTAGAGCCGCAAGAACCAAGAAAATGAAATCTGAGCAATTAAGAAGGAAGAGAATTCAAATATTTTAGTAACAGAAGAGACTATATCACTATCTAGTCTGATGTCCTGCATAGATTAGAGAATTTCAACCAGTAATTCCTGCACTGTATTCAACAAAAATGTGGTTGAATTACAGGATAAACTTTAGAATGTCATCTGGTCTCAATTTAAAGATTCCACATAAAATTTTCACTCCTAAGTGCCTAAGTCCCCTTAAAAAATTGGACTTAGAAACCTAAATCACTTAGGCATACATTTTTTTACCCCATATCCCTTGGTAAACTGTTAAAAATGTTATTTCCAGGTTAATGCTGCTTAAAATTGTGTTGTGTTTTCCCCTGTTAACTCTTATGGCATGAAGACAGCAAAAACAGAAAAGCAGCAATTTTTCACTTTTTGCAGGATATAAAAAAAACCTGGGTAAAAATAAGGAACACACTGAACTAAATGCTTCTGACCTAGCATTTCCTAGAAAAAGAGATTCTTAAACATAGAGCAGTACCAGATTCTGAGGCCTGTTTGTACAGTCATAATGGATGTGTAAGCCCCAAGCAGTAATGTTAGCAGGCTCTGCACCAGGGCATCCAATTTTGAGGATGACTGAGCTTACCTGGGGAGAAGGTGTGTCAGTAAGTGATACAGACATGCTTAGAGAGTAGAGGACAGAACCTCCAAGACCTTTGAGCAACATAGTCACATATTCTGGTTTCCCTCTTGGAACGTATAGTTCCCACTGAGGTTTCTGTAGCCCTGGGTCTGAAGTAATCTCCATGGAGCTCCGAGGGTGGAGATGGGGACCAGATTAGGGTGGGCTCTCTAACTTAACATGGATAAAAAGAAAATATTTTACTACTGGAGCATGGAGGTTTTAGGAAAGGTAGGGTGGGGCGGGGCACTGAATGCTCCTCCCTACCCACAACTGTCATGCTAGTGTACTTTGCTCTGATAATTCCGCCGCTGTTCAGTGAGCTGTCACTTTTTTTCTCCCTACCCATCACTCATCCAGGAGGAAACTGCTCCCCCTCTAATACCCCCTTATTAGGATATCCCTAGAGGCACTACCTTCCCTGGCTTCATTACCCAGTGTCCTGACTGCCAGTTATAATTATTTATTCTTAAAACAGAACCATTGCTATCAATAGTGTTTTGCAAACAAGCAAAAGACAGGTCTTGCCCTGAAGAGTTCACAGTCTAAGTTAAACATTATTAGAGAGGTGATGTCAGACGAAAGGGCTCAGAAAAGAGCAAGATTTAAACAGTATAAGATTGGGAGGTAATTTGTGGTAACATACTTAATTTATTTTTAAGGTGAAGTTGTGAGCTTTCTCCATTTTTTAAAATATTGAGACAAAGGTGAGGTCTATGTAGGAGAGTTGACTGAAGTTTTGAGGAGGGATTGAAGGAGGAGGAGCATGGCAAAAAGGTTCAAGGGAGTCACTCTAGAGATAGGAATAACAGTTCAGGGGTTAGCAAGCTAGCCTGGGACTCAGAAGACCAGATTGTGGCTCCCTGGTGCACCCAGGATTCCTATATGAATTTAGGCAAGTCACTTAGCCTCTTTGTGCCACAAATTTTCATCAATAAAATGAGAATAAGAGGACTCCCCTTCCTTCCTGTTGTGAGGATTTCTACATTAAATATTGTGAGGTGCTCAGATATGACAGTAACTGGGATTAGATAAGAGGTTTCAGAGTAGCAGCCGTGTTAGTCTGTATTCGCAAAAAGAAAAGGAGTACTTGTGGCACCTTAGAGACTAACAAATTTATTAGAGCATAAGCTTTCGTGAGCTACAGCTCACTTCATCGGATGCATTTGGTGGAAAAAAAATTTTTTCCACCAAATGCATCCGATGAAGTGAGCTGTAGCTCACGAAAGCTTATGCTCTAATAAATTTGTTAGTCTCTAAGGTGCCACAAGTACTCCTTTTCTTTTTGGGATTAGATAAGTAGCTAATCTAGATAAAACTAGATTCTCTTCTGTGGGAGAAGAACACAAAGGGAGCACAGGGTTTAGCAGAAATGTCAGAGCACAGGATATAAGCTGGAGACACAAACTATAGATAGGCAGAGCTGAAGCTGAGGATGAAGAGCCTGGATTTGAGGCAGAAGTCAATGAAGAGCCAGCAAAGGGACTGAAGGAGGCCAGTGGTGTTCGATGGCCATAGTGGCAAGAGAAAAAAAAATGCCGGGTGGAGACTTGGAATCCGTACTAGCCGAGGGGTCTGGGAAATGCAAACATGCTACAGAGTTATCCTCATAGAGTCTTCCTTTTAAAAGGTCCAAGTAAGACTAAATAGTTCTGCTGGCTCTGTGTCATGCAACAGGGTAGGACCAAGATTTTCTAATCTAATCATCCTCATATTCAAAAATCCTTTAAAGTGGCTTCCTATTTATGGAGAAATTTACAGCCAAAGAGGGAATAATCCTAGTGCTCAAATTCTAGCCAAGAACAGAGTGAAATTTTCATCAATTTGCATTTACAGGTAGAGTTTGATGCAAATAGGTAACAGGCTTCATTATAACTCTTCAGCTAATATATATTCAATTGGTTATTTTTCTTCTTTTAACTCAAGATGATTTTATTACATTCCTTGCACAATACCCAGTTAACTTTCTACTTGTTCATTCCCATTGACTGTAATGAAAAGTCTGTATATCTTAGTGATAAAATGCCTCCATCATATCTGAAAGGTGATAAGGCTACAATTTTATGAGTTTCTTGTAATGTTTTCCAATCAATGCAATAATGGATTAATCAGTTAGCACCTTTATAATAAGACAGACAACATTTCATCTAAAATGTTTCTTTCGCATGTAAAAAAATATGCAACCAAGAAAAAAAAAAGACATCAGAAATATGTGGGGTTAAAGGGGGAATTAGCTCAAATGGTGCGCTCGCTTAGCATGTGAGAGGTAGTGGGATTGATACCTGCATTCTCTAAGCTGCCAGGGGGATGGATAGCTCAGTGGTTTGAGCATTGGCCTGCTAAACCCAGGGTTGTGAGCTCAATCCTTGAGGGGGCCATTTAGGGATCTGGGCCAAATTTGGGGATTCATCCTGCTTTGAGCAGGGGGTTGGACTAGATGACCTTCTGAGGTCCCTTCCAACCCTGATATTCTATGATATAATACCTGCAAACTTGTCTACAACATGTAGTAGGTTAGCCATTTTTAAAATGGTTAAATTTAACCAGACAGTTAGAGCTAATCAGATCCCTCTCCTAGAGGGCCATTGAAATTGCTAAATTTAGCATATCTTATCTGTAAACACACTAATTATTTTTTATTAATTTAGCTCTATTTACATATGAAATACTACTGTATCTGATGTACAGTCTCATCTTAGACATAAAGAAGCCAATTTCTGCATGCCAAATCCAGCATGCCAAACCCAGGAAAGAATTTTCTGTAGTATCTTGCTGGTGAATCTTGCCCATATGCTCAGGGTTTAGCTGATCGCCATATTTGGGGTCGGGAAGGAATTTTCCTCCAGGGCAGATTGGAAAAAGCCCTGGAGGTATTTTGCCTTCCTCTGTAGCATGGGGCGCGGGTCACTTGATGGAGGATTCTCTGCTCCTTGAAGTCTTTAAACCACGATTTGAGGACTTCAATAGCACAGACATAGGTGAGGTTTTTCGCAGGAGTGGGTGGGTGAGATTCTGTGGCCTGCGTTGTGCAGGAGGTCAGACTAGATGATGAGAATGGTCCATTCTGACCTTAGTATCTATGTTTCTATATATGATAAATATTGTTGCCCCTCATGTGAGCAGTGGTCATTTTTGAGGCTTTGACCAGATCATTTTCTGTTGAGAGAAATTGTTGTCGTGGCCTCAGGTATGGTGTTATGTGTACACGAGTTGTGAAGATCTTAAACTCAGATAGACACAGCTGCATATACAGGTATCTGGAAACACCAGCAAAGCCACCAAGCACAGCTACTTTTATTATGTTCTTCACCATTTCTAATTGTCCTCTACATTGAAATAGATTCTTTCTCACCTGGATGAGCTATAACCAGTTTCAGAAGAGAAGCTGCTGCTCCACCTTCAGCAGATTCATTACACTACCCTCTGCTGACTTATTACTGCTTTGCACATTCATTACACTATTACAAAGACAAAACTTCAGAGCTTATAGGAGGTGCTGTCAATGTTTACGTTTTTACAAATTGCCTTTACAGTTAGAGGGGGAAAAGAATGAACATGTCAATTAACAGGTGGCAAATATTTCAAAAGAAAGGTGAAAAAAATTAGCGACAGGAGGATCTGCTTACAGAACAAGTTGGACAAGTGACTGTGACAGAATACATCCCTGCATTTAGACTCTCCACACTACTGAAATAATCTTTGTATAAGATATGCCTTGTAACGTATCATTTGAAAGCTCAGAACTTGCTGACCAGTAATATCCTGATAAAATGTTTGTTCATGAGAAGTTATAAGATTCCCCTGTATGATGTTATTAACAGATGTTCCAAAACCCAAAGCCCTACCCAGGCAGAAGTTGGCAAACAGGTCCAACACAAAAGAATGTGTGCTTGCCTTAATTTGCATTTAAGCAGTAAACAGAGTTATCAAGCAGGAAGAGAAAACAAAGGAAGCTCAAACAGGTGAAAAAAACAACAAGGAACATCCTTCCACATAGACTCTTTGTTTCCTAGCTCTCAGATGGAAATGTTTTTCAAGAGGGAGACAGAAACTGTAAAAAGGAGAAGCAAACACTTCAGGGGACCCTCTCTCTCTCCCTGCCCCTTGCATTCTCTGCACCTGAGGAGAAAAAGGAAAGAATAATTTCTCAGACCTGAAGAAGAGCTCTGAGTAAGTTTGAAAGCTTGTCTCTCCCACCAACAGAAGTTGGTCTAATACAAGATATTACCTCACCTACCTTGTCTCTCTGTATACTGACAGATGCCAAGAATCAGCTTATTTTCAGCAGCTCTCTCAGACTCCCGCTTCTCACGTTAAAAAAAGAAGAAAAAAAAAAGACAACTAATGTTGATATGTTAAACTGCAGGAAGACTTATCGCCTCATTGCTCTTGTGATCCATGCCTGCCTAGTGATTCACAATGTGTTGCTGATAGTCTAAAGAGCGAACCCATACTCAGCCTCCTGGGTGGAGAAAAAGAGCGACTTTAGGAGCGGTAGGATAGCCCACAAGACAGGGAAGGAACAAATGCGAATGATAGCACCTCAGAATGAAGAGGTGAACAATAGTTTAGGTTTGGATGCTTTGGAAGATCTGGTAGATTAAAAAATAAATTACTTGTCGTATCAGAAAATGTTCTGTATACAACAAAAAAGGCTTCAATAGCTTCTGACTCTATCTTGCTCTGTCTTGACAAATACTAGAATGAATGGAAAGTCATAAGGAGATTTACCCTACTGATTAATGTAGAGACTATTAATGAGTCAAAATTGGTTGCTTAAAAGAAAACACATAAACACACTCCCCTGGGACAAATCCCAGAGTCCTTAATTCCTTGTTAAAATCAAGTGAGGATTTGGTCCATTGTTTCAGTGGGAAATTACTGATTACAATATGATTTTTTCCCAAGTAGATAGCAGAGGAGTTTATATGAACAATTTCACTGAGTTTTTTGCATACTCAAAGCCTTTACATGAGAACTTTTTATAGTACTATGGAGTAAACAGCATGGAAACAATGTCAGTGGTTACTTTTAGAAGTTTCTTACTACTTGATCCTGCATCGCAGTACAACCTATCCAATGTTAATGACTTCCATCTGGTGTATGTTTTGTCGCATATCACATCCCGACACATTAGAAAAGTTAAAACTTAGTTTTCTTTTAAGATTTAGTAAACAAGGAAAGATAAATTACACAAAGCGAAAAAGGATTTAATTTAAATCTAGTATTTGAATTTTTTTTCCCATTGTGAAAGTCTTGTTTAGCAAAGGCTGGACTTCAAAGCATAATAGAACTGTAGAAATCAGATAATGAAGATCTATTTAGGTCACATAATTCATCCTTTTGCCAATACAGTTATTTTAGCATGTAGAGACACAAATATACATAGTAGAAAAAAAACATTGTCACACTGTGCTATAAAGATGATGTCTTAAATAATAATCTTATTATTAGAACTCATGTGAGTAAAGATTTTTCTAGTCAGTGAGAGTTTCTGGATCAGGTTAGTGAGGATTCAAATATCTAAACTTATTTCCTAATATTACTGTGGTCGGCTACAGTGCTTTCATAATACAAACATATCAACTCACAGTCAAAAGGAATATTAAGCCAGTCAAAATACTTCTGCTTAATAATTTTTTTTAAGACTTTGTAAAAAGATAGCATGTGAAACTGAAAAATAGGGCTGGGAGTATTATGCAAGCTCCACAAAACAATCATTTTTATGGAACGTAACACTTTGCTTTTTAATTGTTACTGCACCACTTGTGAATGTGACCATGTGACTATCATTTTTTTGTTACGTTGTCAGGCTTCTGATAATGGGAAAGATTGTTTGTTTAGACTGTGTAGCTCTTCACTTTAATTCACTGTGGCTCCAGTGTGACATGTTAAAATGATTACCAATGGAAAATCCAAATTTCCCAGAAAAACTTAAAAGAGCACCCCTGTGTACTGAAATTATCTCCTCTGAAAGCTAATTAGTACACTTAAGAAAGTAGTGGTCTAGGAAATCTGTTCCTTTACTGTCTCTTCTGTTTCATGAAATGCCACTAGTTCAGGGGTCTCAAACACGTGGCCTGCGGGGTTATTTTCTGCGGACTGCCAGCTCCCCCGCCCCCCCCCCCCGCGTTTACCTAGCTTGTACTGGGGGCAGGGCAGGGTCCCTGCCTGCCTGCCCTGCCCCTGCGCTGTTCCGGGAAGCAGCTGGGACCTGTGTGTGTGTGGGGGGGAAACAGGGTTCTGTGTGTTGCCCTGGCCGCACCTCAAGGTAACTCCCCCGAAGCTCCCACTGGCCGCGGTTCCCCATTCCCAGCCAATGGGAGCTGTGGGGGGCAATGCCTGGAAGCGTGGCCAGGGCAACACACAGATCCCTGTGCCCCCACACCCTCAGCTTCCCGGAGCGGCATGGGCGGGGCAGGCAGGCTGGCAAGCAGGGAGCCTGACCTGCCCCCAGTGCACGCTGGGCTGGTGCGCACTGGGCCAGACCCTGACCCCCGCAACCCTCCTGCACCCTGACCTCTTGCCACACCCTGACTCCCTGCCCTGAGCTCCCTGCTGCACCCCTCCTAGGGGCAGGGAGGGGGCGGAGTTGGGAAGGGGTTTTTTGGGGAAGGGGTTGGATTGGGGCGGGGCCAGTCATCCGGGAGGTGGATCAGGCGATATGCACAAAACACTTCTCCCACCACCACAGTGCAGCCAGCTCTGAGATGGAAGGCAGCAGCTGATTAACAGTGCAACAGCCTAGCCAGCCAGTTCTACACAACAGTTTAGCAGGTGAGGTGTAAAAGAATCCCAGCTGTCATTGAAATTGCAGGTGATTTACAAAAGCAGGTTGTGGTTTCCTGAGCTGGAATACAAGTAGAACATCAGGGCTAATACCCTTACCTGGACGACAAGTATCTTTAATGATTACAAGTGTTCAAGACTTTAAGATTTTATTTTTCATCTGGACAACAGTAGGTCTAACAGCTTGAGGTCAGAATAGTGGTTCTACTGTACTCTATATAGTTCTTACTATGGTGATGAGCATGATCTATCTGAGCACCATCAGCCCTTCTCCGTAATAGAACCCCTCTCTTTTTGCAATATACGAAGGGCAGGATGATCACAGTTTACCTGGAGACCACAGTTATGCTCACAGAGCACACACAGAGAATTTAGACAAAGAGAGACAATGTGCTTGCAGCATAACACAACTTTATTTCTTGGAATTCAGGACAACATACAAGAACCCTGAAACTGAGAGAGACAAAACAGGCTGCTTCCTAACACAGAGAGACTCAATTCATCCTACCTTCCTCTAGGCTGTCTCTCTCTCTGCAGAATGGCTGGTGCTAGGCCCAGATCACATCTTCCCTCCAGAAACCCCTCTGGCCAATGTACTAGTCCTCATGTGGCACTTGTGATCATTTGTGTTTGAGAACCCTGCTCTAATTGATATGAAAATATACAGTTATTTGCTTTTA
The DNA here is from genome assembly GCF_009764565.3 of Dermochelys coriacea. Taxonomy (NCBI): domain Eukaryota; kingdom Metazoa; phylum Chordata; order Testudines; family Dermochelyidae; genus Dermochelys; species Dermochelys coriacea. The sequence continues at coordinate 74,691,089 of NC_050071.1, read as the reverse complement.
TTGCACCTTTTACTTATTCATTTACATGTGTGAGAAAGGACATAAAACTAAAATAATCCAATAAATTAGGAGCAATTTTTTGAAACAAGAATAGGTAAAAAACAATATTTTATCCTTTATTTTATTTAAAAGAAAATATTGAGGTTTCAAATTAATAAAAATTTTTAAATGAGTTTCCTAGAACAGTTATTGCACATAAATATGGAATACTTCCAAAATTAAATAAATTCTATCATTTTCTCTTCACCAAGGATCTGATTCAGGGAGAAAAAAAATGTATCAGTGGCTGCTAGCCTATGGGAATTCCACAGAATGCTGCATTCTGCACCACTCTCTTCCATATGTGACTCTGCCTAACTCCATCACTGCCTATGACTGAGGAGCCTCTGATTTCCTAGAATGGTAGTATATTCTTTGTCTGACAGACCTGTCTGTGAAGAATTTTAAAACTGTCACACCGTAAAGATTTCATGCCATCTCAGGAGAGAAGCTCTCTGTCTAAGGTCAGCCTGGGAGATGAAGCCAGGAATCTCTCCACCCAAAAAACTATGGGCTTGATTGGAAGTTGTTTGGATGTATTAGGCCCTATTTGATGGAAGCATAAAGATGATGAGAGCGAGTTGTTGGGAGATGGGAATTTATTTATGTGCAAGTTACACCTCATGTGTAAAGTTTCACCCAACTTTAACTTTGCCTTTATAGTTGGCATAATTACATATTACTGCGAGTCTGTAAAATCCCATTTCCTTCCACCAGCACTGCTCTCCATTAGAGTTAACAGCTACATACAACAAATGAGTCATGAGTAGGGTGACCAGATGTCCCAATTTTATAGGGGCAGCCCCGATTTTGGGGTCTTTTTCTTATATAGGCTCCTATTACCGCCCACCCCGTCCCGATTTTTCACATTTGCTGTCTGGTCACCCTAGTCATGAGAGAGATATACGCTTCTCCAAAGGAAGTTCATTTTATTTCACATAAAAGAAAAATAACTCATGATTTCCTCCCTTCATCTACTCCCAGGTCATGTTCAAGAACAACACTTTGAGGTTGCTTTAATAATACATAACAAAAGAAGAATGGAAGGGGTTTAAAGTGATAGCTTTCTGCTACTTTTTTTTCTTATTATCAAAATCAATAAACATTGTCATAACAAATAATAAACCAAGTGAAATTCAAGCTTTGTAGCACAGATATTCTCTCTACAAGCATTAACATCTCTCCTGGTTGTGGTTTAATTATGAAGCTATTATTAGCATATCCCATATCTATGCCTTTTTCCTTGTAGTACACTCCCCATCATAGTTCATCAAGTCAGACCTCTACAATCTGTCAAGTGCCTCCTAAAGATTCACTTTTTTCAAGATGCCCACAAAAAGCGAACCACACAAAACAGTTAAATATAACAAACATTCTTTCCTCTAAAGTTATTCCTTCCTCTGGATTTCCTGGCTTCTACAATCTTCTCTCTTTTCACAAGAATGGGTCCATTACGTTGTAAGCTCTTTGCATCATAGGAATTGCCAAACCGAATCTGATCAGTGGTCCATTTAGTTCAGTACCATATCTCTGACAGTGGCCAGCACCAATCTCTTAAGAGGAAGATGGAAGAAATCCTGCAGTAGACAATTATGGAATATCCTGCCTGTGGGGAAAGGATCTTTCCACTCACCATTAATTAGAGGTTGGTTTATGTCCTGTAGACAGAAGGTTTACGTCTCTTCCTAAACTCTTGTTACTTTAATCCTTATTATTATAATTCTGGATGTTCTCATTATCCATACAAATATCCAACTTTTTTTTGAATCCTGCAAAGCTCCTGGCATCAGTGATATGTTGTGCACATTAATTCCAAAAGTTAATTGTGCTAGTGCTAATTTGGTGGAAAAACTATTTATTTCCTTTTATCTGTTTAAAACATGCTGCCTTTGAATTACATTCAAATTTGTTGTAGTTACCAACCAATAAACCTTATAGATACCATTCGTTCTTATATACACCTTTGTAATGTATCCTCTGATTTGGGGAAGTGATTGTCTTTCTGTGCCTTCTGTACCACTAAATACATTATTCAACAAGAATACCCAGAGAATGTTTGGCTTTGTGCACCAGTGCTATGCTGTAATTTCAACCTACTGCCATCCTGTGGCTGGCTTATCCAGTTTTCAAAGATTTTTTTTCTATTGGAGCTTGCCACATGCAGCTCAATTCCTTCACATATGTGTCAAAATACTTTAACAAATTAAGGCATCATGAATAAGACTAAAAATGTTTCTAGCACAACTTCAAGATTTCTAGCATAACTTCCAGAATAATCATATGCTTCACATACAGAGAATTAAGAACACTGTTAATATTATCTCGATGCATTTCCAAGACAGGTGGACATCAGCCTGCAGCATAAGAGAAGTATCACAAAAAAACTTTTTAGTCATGTTGAAAGGAAATAGAGAAGAAAATAGATGCACAGGATGAGAAACCCATTGCTCAGATGCGTGGACACTAAAAAAACTGCACAAACCAGAAATTTAATGCATGTTGATGTTTCTAGTGTACCACATCTTTGTGCTGCTGAGTTGCCTCCCTTACTTATTTCTGAGGCTCTTGAAGTCCAATATCTTCTTTTTAATGTCTGCAGTTGGCAAAACTAAACTAGAGAAGAGCAATCCCTTAGAGAAAAATAATTTGCTTAGTAGACTAACTTTTAAAAAACTATTCCAGTTGATATCTATAACAATGCATCTCATAACCAGCACCAGTAAGATTGAATTCAAAATATTGGTTATTGATTAATGTAAAGACAGTGTAATTTATAGAATATAAAGAAAAAACCCAACTTCAAACTCAGAAGTTTTATGTTAGGTTTTAATTAGTTCAAGGCTTCAGCACAGTTGATTTGAGGTTTCATATATCTGCGGTCTCTAGAGCAGGGGGTTGTGGCTCCATTTCTTTCTTTCAAGAGATAGAGTATGGTGGATAAGTATTTGATTTGTGGACATTGATCCTAAATTATTTTTTTAAATGTCTTTACAAACATGCAGAGTTTTGGATTAGGGCTTTTACAACCAAAACTCAAAGAAAAAGTGCAAACCTCAAGCAATGCAGCAGCAGTGGTAGCTGGTGACCTCTGAAAGTGACAGGACTTACAGGATTCTCTTTTAGTAAGTTGCCTAAATTTTATTAAACTAAGAAACTTATTTCTCCAGAATATTTTTTGTTTGTTTGTTTTGCTATTAATGAAAATTGATGTATTGTAGTGTGTTTTGACATTTTTTTGTACTGCAATTCAAGCACAACATCCCTACTTTTAGAAATTTTGAGCCCAAATCCTACCTTAAAATGGTCTTATTAATGAACACTTTTGCTTTGTGTGGTGCCAGGTTCTGCCTCCCTTATGCATTCGAAGACTTTTTGTAGATGTTCCAGGTGTTCTGCCCAGGAATCCGAAAATATGGCCACATCGTCAAAGTAGGTTACTGCATATTCTCCTAATCCTGCTAGGAGACCATCTACAAGTCTTTGGAAGGTGGCAGGTGCATTCTGCAGCCCGAAAGGGAGTACATTAAATTCATATAGCCAAAACCGATGAAGTGAGCTGTAGCTCATGAAAGCTTATGCTCAAATAAATTTGTTAGTCTCTAAGGTGCCACAAGTCCTCCTTTTCTTTTTGTCAGAAAACAGGATACTGAGCTAGATGGACCATTGGTCTGACCCCATACAGCAGTCCTTATGTTCTTCTGAGAAAAGCTGGGAGAAATAAAAATTTCAGTAAATATGAGGAAAGATTGTTCCTTGGCAGTCTACAGGAAGAATAATATTAGGTCCTGTCTACCAAAGATCTTGAGCGAGAGAGAGCGCGCCTCTTATTTTACATAACCTGCCTTCAGTTTGATCTGCTAATACTGTTCTCCTTCTCCTGTTATTCACATGCATGCAAAAACCTTCAAGAGACTAAATATAATTTGGGCCAGTATTACTGACCTAAAGATTTGTAAAGAGCTGCTGGTGGCTCATGGAGATTAATTCTGAAGGTTAAATCAAAATCTCCTGTTTATGAAATGGCAATTGGTTGCTGTGGAAAAGGTGATGTAATTCCAGGTAGTAAAATATAGTGGCAGCAAATGAACACTCTAAAATGAAGAGACTGTTTACCTGCAAACGCTCTTAGTAGAAAGGTGGAAAAGCTCATATGAGATTGTTTCTAAATAGAATATATTTTTAAATGAAGTATTGGATGATTCTTAAAACAACAAGCATGACCAGAGCTGATTAATCTATTTGTTTTCATTTCCTAATATTCTGTACCCTTACACCCTTACCCTTAGTCGATAACCTTTCCTCCCTATTTGCTCATTTTCATCCTTGATCCCCGACTAACATCCTCCTCTCCTTGATAGATCTGTGATTCTTTCCATCCTATTTGCACTGCAATCTTTCCTTCTATTTCACATTGGACAATCTGATAAGGATTTCCTTTCCCAGCACTGCTTTCCTCAGACTCTTAGTGAAGCCCTGATGAAGTCTGCCTGTTCCCATCTATCCAACTCCAACTTCAGCTTTCTTTTCCTTTCATTCTGCTCTTTAATGGATCATTTGCTCCAACACAAATATGGGGAAAAGGTCAGCTAGCTCCACTTCTCCAACAATGGAGACAATATACATGTGTTCAGAAGTTCAGATCATATAAGAATCTGTACTTTTGGGTGTTTAGCTGCATCTTTTCCAAGTTTCAGAGATAAGAGGTTGTTTTGTTGGTTGGTTTTTATAGTTCCCCTTACTGGGTCTTCAGCACCATGATATACCTCAATACAGCTATATCCCCCTTTGCAACTCCCTCCAACAAGTGGCCTTTGACCAACCCTGCCTTGGATAATCCTTCACCTGGTCCAAAAAGATTGCCAATCTCTATTTCTGCTGGGAAAAGGGCCAGTACCTTTTTTTAATTTTGGGCACTCTGGGGCTTTCTGATTAGAAGAACTCTGGAGTGCATCAAATACCTCTGATGGGGCAAGCTCCAGAATGCATATGATCTGACAGGAGAAACTGGACCAGGCCTCAGAGAGGCTGAAAGTCTCTTGGCCCTGTGTATAGTATTTATGTGAAAGAGCTCTTCTATTACTCCCTGTGTTCTGATTCAGAGCTCTGCCAAAGAAATGATTTTCAGGAGGCTGAGCCAATAGTGTATTTTCTTCTTTCCCCCACAGTCAGAGTACAAAAGCTTTTGGAAGAGCTCAGTAGCTGCCTATGCAAGAGTTTTGAGTGATCTGAGGGCACCACTGGTGTCTTCACATCCCTCCCACCTGGAACTACATGAGGGCAACAGTGGGCTCCATTTCCTGAAAAGAGGCAGAAGGATCATGGAGCTGTTGAAAGGGTAGAAGGCTGGAGAGAGCTATAAATTGGTTAGGAAAGGATTAGTTTATCCAAACCAGTATGAACTTTTAAAAGGTTTGGGAGTCTGACAAAGATTTATGCTGGGTTATTTTTTAAAACCAATTCTCTATCCCTAGTTCTAATCACAGGTGACCTAGTGATTCATTTAGTGACTCCGAGCAAATGCAAACTTGACCACCCTGTGCTTCAGTGCAAACATTTGGGAAATTGAGTAAATTTGGAGATCCTCATTAAAACCAGATGCTCTGCGTGAGCTGGGATACTCTGGGCAATTCCAAAAAAATGAAGTTGCCTGTGCTGTTCTCTCACCCTGCCCCAGACACAAAGATGAAAACCTTATAGGAAAGGCATCCTTGTAGGGGATGCAGTAGTTGATATGAGTAGTTGCACAGGTGACATAGAAAGCACACCTCTATTTCTTAAATATGCTATGTCTCTTACAGAGAAATTCTTTTGAGTAGAAAAGATTTGGGGAAATGGGCAAAATTTAATCCCACCTTAGTAGATACAGCTTCCATGGGAGTGTTGGAAGCTTAGTGCCTCTTTACAAATCAGATAATTTAATTAAGTGACTGAATATGACATCAGGTGCTTAAACTGAGAAACCAAAGTTTCAAAATTTTGGCCACAGCTTCCTCCAGATTTCTAAATAAACTATGCTACCCCACCCCAGCTCAAAACTTTGCTATGTATTACACCTAAATTATGCAAATTCTATTATATAGTTATGACTGTCACTTTTTAAAAAAATTGATGAATAGTCAGGATAGTGAATACACTACTTGTAGAATTATTAAAGGCTAGGCTTTCCTAGATCTTGAGAGTTTTTAAATCAGATTTCTTACATGGGAGATGGACATAAGAAATTGAACCACTTCAAGCCAGGGGCAGGAACAGGAGACCACATCAAAGAAATTTTAGACAGGCTCCAAAAGCAACTCAGCCATCTTGTTGAGGACAAAGTCCTATTATATGTTTGTACTGCACCTAGTGCCAAGGCCACAACTGAGCTGGGCCTCATTAGGCACGACTGAAATGTAAATATTATTTTATTTAACACTTTATTTGGATATCAGAGGATCCAGCAGGACTACAGTTCACAAACCAAGCCTTATTTTTGAGATGGTGAACTTATTAATTCCAGGCTTTACAAATAGCCTCAGGCTGAAGTGAGCCTTCTACTTCCATTACTTATTATCTAACTTGTGTTAGAGAAATGAAAGCAGAGTCTTTCTCAACAGCACCATTAGACCTTTGTACATCCAGGTACTTATAAATCTGGAAACAACTGAATATTCTCAGGTGAGGTACTGAAATTAGATACCGAGATGCAATCTTTTCCCACAGCATATGAAGTTTAATAACTGTATTAATGGGAATAGTTTATAGTGCACAGTATATCAAAATATATGACACAGTATGTCAAAATAAGTCTTTGGCAACAACACACACAATTAAATTCTACACCCTGACTGAGTAAAAGAAGTTAAAGACCAATATATGGGTTGTCCCTCCTGCCCCATATTCCCAGGAGTTCCATTCCTGATTGATTTTTCTTCATTATTGGGCCATCTGAAGTTGCTTTCAGAGTGGTAATAAAAATTTTAATTAGCTGTTAATCCCACATGATAGAACCATCACTGTCCATGAGCAGTAGTTGTCAAAAATAGCTGGAGGAAATGGGATAGTTAAAAAAAAAGGGGGGGGGGGCAGATGAGGAAACTATGGATTCACATTAGGGCCATTAGTACTACATAAAAGATCTCTGTAACCCCTATAAGTGCCCTCCCTCCCTGCCATTCCTCAGTATTCATTATATTCAGTTAACATGGGCCTAAGCCTTCCCCTCCATGGCTATGGTAAACCAGAATCTGTGTCATTCCAATGAGCAGAGCTATGCTACATGAGGGCGCCCTGAACCTCAGCATGCAAAGTATTTGCAGGCAGGCTCGGGAGGAGCAAGAATAAGCTGCTGGAGCCGTGCTTACATAGACGCGCCTGCTTTCCTCCACAAAAAGAGATCATATGTTGGTTACGGGGGCTACTACAGCTCTGAGGCGGAGACTACAAAGTGGTGCTGCTTCTGTTCCATAGCCTGAAAAGGGAAAGCAATTCCTTCCCTCCTGCCCCTACACCGAGATCCCACTGGCTACTTGGACCTGTGTGCTGATGTCAGAATTTGGCTATTTGCAAATGTTTAATGAAATATTTAATTATAATCTTAAAACAATGTTTAATATAAGAAAACAAGCTATGTAAACACTTGCAAGAGTTAGTCCTTTCTTTCACTGGATTTCAAGCTTTTTTATTGGTTTTCAAGAACCTGAACATTTAAGATTTACTTTTCCAGGAATAACTGACTAACCTCATTATTGATATCTTCAAAACAGGACCATTTGCCACATTATAAATCACCACTGGTGATGCTGGCTTTCCAGCTGACTAATCTTAAAGTAACTCATCTAACTTTCTCACCGTCTATCTGTTTTAGCTGAATGAACCACAACAATCTGATCATCAGACCTCCTGAGAGAGAGAAGCCATAATAAAGGAGAGGGAATGGTATTTCATAAATGTTGAAGTGTCAACAAAACCCACTGCATCAATACCTCAGCTTGCAGACTTTTGATCACAAAAAGTATCAGACACCACAGCAGCTGGATTTAACTGTCACTGAAAGAGCTACTCTCAAATTGCAGCAACTGCATTAAGTTGAATGATTGGAAATTAGAAATAGGTAGTCATGAAAATAACCTCCTTTACCTCCCATGTGTGTGTAACAGCGTGTGTTTTGCTAGCACCATCTGTGGATAAAGCTTCACTGTAATTTCAAGTGTAAAAGCCATGAGGTTATTCTTCAGGAGTCAGGATTCCCCATTGTACAGTCCTAATGCAAAATGCAATGTTGCTATACAATTCAATTGTATATGCATATATATGTGTATGTTAACTTTTATTAAGGATCACTACATCATCCTCAGGCAGATGTTATTTTGCCAGGTGTGCTTTTGTAAAGCTTATAGCTGGATATCTCTTCTCCCAAGGGGATTTTTAAATTGGAGATTCAGTTCCAATAAGCACCTAAAAGTTTGGATGCTTATGTGAACTAGCTTACCCACTGAAGTCATCACAAATGGGTTGCAAGAATTATGGGAACACAGACTCCCTTTCAAGATTTCCTGCAAATATCACAAGAACAGATTTTTCTTGAGGCAGTTTGCCATTTTATTTCTAGCCCTGTTCCTAACTCTGGAAGTACAGAGACTTGAAAATGAAAAATAAAATGTATTAAATCTGAACTCTTTCAAACCACAATGTTTGTTTTCAGTTTTGGGTGATGTTTCAGGATCTGTTTTTGTTTTATCCAAACAGGCTTACTAAATCCCAGTTTTAAATCTATTGGGCCAAAGCCTGAGCCAGTTGAAGTCAGTGGAAAAATCTCCCACTGATTTCTATGCAGGGAAGATCTGACCTTTTGTATTTGATCAAATATTTTACTATCGAAAGCAGGAATCCTGTATAAAACTAAAGCTTTAATCCAGCCATATATTTCAAAACACAGCTATAAATATCTATGGCACCAAAGACATTTTTACATTCTTTTGTAAAAACTAAATTTATATTTTTGGGGAACTAAAAAAGGTCTCACTTTTCAGCTAAAAGACTAACAGAGAAAGCAATTGCTTTTCAGTGATCCAGAATACCTTTCACTTGCCATTTTTGAAGGGTATTGCCATTTGGAGGGCTGAATGTTGCTTGCTGAGGAAATTCCTCCTACTTTTCCTTCTTGTTCTCCTTGCCATTGTAGATGGTAAAATTTGAAAGGATGTTGGTTTAAGTTAAAGTTACCAGTCTCACATTTCTACAAAATATTTCAGTTACGGGCTTTTCTGAAGAAATAACTCAACTCAAATAACTCATACCCAGAATAATAATGTAATAATCTTTGTACAAAACATACCTTGTGAGGTATCATTTGAAAACTAATAACTCACTGATCAGTAATATTCTTGCATGATGTATGTATGGGATTGGTATTGAGAGTTGTGACTATACCCGGAATTATAACTAAAGTGTGTGTAATCCAGGTACATCAGGATGGAGTTATTAAACAGGTCTATCCTAAACAAAAAAATGTGTCAAGTGTCAGAGGGGTAGCAATGTAAGTCTGGATCTGTAAAAGTGGCAAAGAGTCCTGTGGCAACTTATTGACTAAGCATAAGCTTTCATGGGTGAATACCCACTTCGTCGGATGCATGTAGTGGAAATTCCCAGAGGCAAGAAAGAATCAGGCTAGGGATAATGAGGTTAGTTCAAATCAGGGAGGATGAGGCCATCTTCTAGCAGTTGAAGTGTGAACACCAAGGGAGGAGAAACTGCTTTTGTAGTAGGCTAGCCATTCACAGTCTGTTTAATCCTGAGCTGATGGTATCAAATTTGCAAATGAACTGAAGCTCAGTAGTTTCTTGTTGAAGTCCGGTCCTGAAGTTTTTTTGCTGCAGGTTGGCTTTAAGTCTGCTATTGTGTGTCCAGCGAGGTTGAAGTGTTCTCCTACAGGTTTTTGTATATTGCTATTCCTAATATCTGATTTTTGTCCATTTATCCTTTTATGTAGGGACTGTCCAGTTTGGACGATGTACATAGCAGAGGGGCATTGTTGGCACATGATGGCGTAGATTACATTGGTGGACGTGCAGGTGAATGAGCCAGTGATGGTGTGGCTGATCTGGTTAGGTCTTGTGATAGTGTCGCTGGTGTAGATATGTGGGCAGAGTTGGCATCGAGGTTTGTTGCATGGATTGGTTCTTGAGTTATGAAGTGAGCTGTAGCTCACGAAAGCTTATGCTCTAATAAATTTGTTAGTCTCTAAGGTGCCACAAGTACTCCTTTTCTTTTTATGGTGTGGTGTGTAGTTGCTGGTGAGAATATGCTTCAGGTTGGCAGGTTGTCTGTGGGCGAGGACTGGCCTGCCTCCTAAGGCCTGTGAAAGTGAGGGATTGTTGTCCAGGATGGGCTGTAGATCACTGACGATGCATTGGAGAGGTTTTAGATGAGGACTGTATGTGATGGCTAGTGGAGTTCTGTTGGTTTCTTTCTTGGGCTTGTCTTGCAGCAGGAGGCTTCTGGTACATGTCTGGGTCTGTTGACCCATTTCCTTATTTCCTTGTGTGGGTATTGTAGTTTTGAGAATGCTTGGTAAATTCTTGTAGGTGTTGGAGCAAATGTGGTTATACCTCAGCACTTGGCTGTAGACAATGGATCGTGTGGTGTGTCTGGGATGGAAGCTGGAGGCATGAAGGCTATGCCTATAATGGAAGCCCTATTTACATATAGGGGATGGGAAATCTACAGGAAAGGAAGAACAGCATGAGGTCAGCTTTCTGGTGGACACAGCAAGCTGAACACGCAGGAGGGCTTCCTGCCTCATGAATGATATAAGCAAGGACAGAAGTCATCTTTGGCATCCATCACTAGACAGACACAAGGGAACAGAGCTCTTGCAAGCTGAAAAAGATGGATCCTACAACCATGATGGATATGTGTGACAGGGTTGGGACTCACCACCTCAGCGCCTCCTGCTGACTCGTCAGGGAATTGCTCAGTCCAGTGTGGCGCACCCTCCACTGGTGGTGTCCCGTCCATCTCTTGCCCTCTCTTGGCGCCTGGACCCATGTTGCTCCCTTCTTGCAGCATCCTCTTCAAGACACTGCCCTCTGGCAGTGTCCCCTAGTTCTTGTTCACCCCCTTCCGGGGGTGGTGGTGGTGGTTTATCAGCAGTCTTTCACTTCGCCCAGCCACAGTGGCCAACCACACCCCAAAGTCTAACCCCTTGTGCCAGGGGTCTGGTGCAGTCTGCTATTGCCACATCCAACGGCTAGGTATATGTTCAAGGGGGGACCCAGGCCCACCCTCTATTCTGGGTCCTGACCCAGGGACCCTTTCACAGCAGCCTTCCTGCCCTCCTTCTCTCCCCTTGTCCGCCTCTCTCCCTGGGTCGCTTACCCTTTGGCCCCTTTGCACCGGCCTAGCCCTTCCCTAAGGGCCTGCAGCCTGGCAGATAGTGGGCTGGAGTTCCTTTCTGCTCCCCTCGCCTGCCCCGTGCTGTCCCTGGTGCTAGTCCCCTCGCACAGGAGACAGACCTTCACTCTCTGAAGGCCTGGGAGAGACTCCCTGCTCCCTTCCTGGGCAGCCTTTATATAGTGCTGAGCCTGGCCCTGATTGGCTACCTCTTACTCAGCCTCCGACTGGCTCCCTAGCAGGCCTTCTCTGATTGGCCGCCCACCTGCACAGCCTCTCTGGCTTGCTGGAGCCCCATCTAGTATAGGAGTAGGGCAGCCACCCCACTACAGTATGTCTTTAGAGGAACAAACCAACTAGACAATTTCTCTGAAATGTCCAGGAAAGGACTGGACATTGCAAAGCACACAATTTTGGAAAATTTGGGACTGGAAATGTGTAGGGGTCATCTTGCTGGTTGAAAACCAGAGTTGGGGTGTAGACAGGCTACTGGGGTCAGAGCTGCTGACCCAGAGGTGTCTAGCACACGGATATTCAGGGTGTGATCTGCATGCTGGTAGGCTGGTTGTGAGTGTCCCAGGTTGGGAGACACAAGAGCAAAGCACTGAGAGGCACCCACAGTTACAGGGAAGATGGTGACACAATCCCTCACTGGTCTGGTTTGAACTCCCATAACATGACAACTTGCAATTCATAATTTATTAAATGAATGTAGTTTATTTTCCTGCTCATGAAATATTCCAGCAATGATGGCATATTTCCTAGGATGTTTGTTATTTAAGGTTATTAGATCAATTCTTTAAGTGGGTGGATTGACAGTTCTCTACAAATATTCATGACTGTTAAAGCTGTGTTGGTTAGCTGAACTGGTGAATATAAGTCCCCTAAAATTGTTTTTGTGACAATTGGATAATCACTTAAGCCCTTCCAGTGTAAATCTAACATTGGGTTTCTATGACTATTCATGTACATGTATTTTTAATTTTGCTTTCCGTGAGCTTTGTGTCAGCAATACTTGGAAAGTGAACACAAGATGGGTGCAAACACTGCCAGAATAATTTATTGTGAAATGTTAGCAAATATTTGCAAAACATTTATAGTATAATTTAAACAACTCTGCTGAAGACATGCTGAAACAAAAGACTTAAATATTAACCAGAAAAGAGGAACAATGTTGTAATTTAACAGGACATGAGAAGTCAGGAGTAGATAACAAACTGGAAGAAGTTATAGCCGTGCAACGAGCAATGGTGGTAGTATGAATTGTACTCAGATGGCTAAGCTCATTCCTTCCCAGTAGGTCCCAAAGATCCATTATAGTTAGCTTCTCTTCTTCTGCTATACACATTCCCAAAGGGCTCAGTATGATTACCAGTCTTCCTTAACCTCTATTAACAACTCTTATTAGATACCATAAAACAAAACCAGTCTGTGATACCAGTTATATGTCAATGATATATGGTTACATTTTAGGAAATACTTTCTAACTCTAAGTACCTAAATAGGTTACCAAGGGAGGTCGTAAAATCCCCATCACTGGAGGTTTTTAAGAACAGGTTGGACAAAACTCGCAGGGACGGGCTAGGCATACTTGGTCCTGCCTCCTTACAGAGAGATGAACTAGGTGACCTCTTTAAGTCCTTTCCAGCCCTGCATTTCTATGATTCTGTGTCAGATCTTTATACACCCTCTCATCCAGCACAGAAAGTGTTATTTCCTACTAAAGAAACTGGAGAAGAGAAATGGTTTGAAGAAAATTTTTGCTCTCATTTGAGAGTGTATGTCTACCAGGAGGTTAAGATACCACACAATCATAATAGCCAGATGAAAGCTCAAAGAGAAACAGTCACCTTGGACCAGCTCCAGCTAGAAAGAAGACATCATCCCTACTACTTGAACAATAACTTGGCCACATTAGTTCATGTGTTGATTACTTCCAGGCTGGACTGCTGTAAGTCAGTCTACCTAGGTATAGATAAGAAGTTAAAAGGAAGCTAACAGCTGGAACATAACACAGAAGTCTATTTCCTAAGTATGCATCCCCAGTGTGGCAAAAAACCCAACTCTGTGAGGGACACTTGCATTCTTCTCACAGGAGAGGTTGGAGATGTGGCATGGACAAGTAAGACAGGAGCAAAAGTGTCTTAAGAACTTACAGAATTAGAAGGGACCACAAATGTCATGTAGTCTAACCCCCACCAAGATTCAGGATTTGTTGTGTCTAAACCACCCAAGACAGATGGCTATCCAGCCTTCTTTTGAAAAACTCGAATGAAGGAGCTCCCACAACATCTCTAAGCAGTCTGTTCCATTGTCCTACTGTTCTTACAGTTAGGATGTTTTTCCTGAAATTTAATTTATATCTGCTATGCTGTAGTTTGAACCTATTGCCTCTCGTCCTGCCCCCTGTGGCAAGAGAGAACTTGACTTCATCGAGTCATTAAGCTGTGTAACTATCTGATAACAGCTCTGCTGCCATTCTGCTCCCTGGATAATTTCTCTGTGTCCACCTCACTTATTTGGGCTGATAAGATTTGTCCCCATTATGAACTAAGCAGTGTCAAAATAGCTTTCAACTCAATGAGATCTTAATGGTTATGTTTTTGGGCTTCACTCATACACTGCATGTGATCCTAAAGACCACTTGTCTTCAACTGGAGTTCTGCACAGAGAGCTTGCACTCTTACTTCAGCTTTGATCCACATTTGTTTACATCTTCCAAGTTTCATTTTAAGTTACAGGTTTAAGTGAACACAAAATCTCAAATCAAAACTCATTCACAACTGCTGAATTACACTGTCTTTTGTTAAAACCAGGCAAAACCACATGTTTTAGATGATTTTGTTGCAAAATCATAAATTGGGTTCAATTTAAGTGGTCCTAGGTTCAGCTGAAAGATTTGTAAAACTTAGAAAAGCTTTCAATTAGCCCTGTCTGCAATTCAAATTTGTAATAAAATCTGAAACTAGGTGAGTTTAAAATGGTTTTAGGTTTTGTTGCCAACATTTTGCATAGCTCTGGTAACTCCTTCCTAATCAGGGTGTGAGGGTTGGCATATGTTCAATAACCTTCAGATGAGAGATGTTTCACTACCCATACTGGTACATTCTCATGTTTTTTACATTTCTCCCAGAAGTGCCACTCCTAAAAAGTGATACCTCTAAGTGGTGAAATATAGTTAATTCTTAGGGCTCACAAAGATCAGGGACTAATAGCATTGCCTAGAATATGAGAGCAAGAAAGATTTATATTTTCCTGCAGGACAAATAAAATATATTATGATTATTTGAGAGACATGGGTAATCCTACTCATAAAAGGGAGGTCTAAATAATTCACGATCTTATCAGTTCTGAGTTATGAAAGCTTCCCCTCAAACAAGATAATTTCTGAATCCCAGCAATGAGGCAGAGTATACATAGCAAACACTTTCACAGAACGTCATGTACTTATTTCCCTTTAATTAACTCGCTCTCTGCCACACAAACTCACTCCTTAGGTTGCAGAAAGGCAAATCTATTTGTGATAAATATTTTTTTAAAACATCTTAATATTTTAATGAATTTAGTGCCTGCAAAATGTGCTGTATTGTACAATTGTAGAAAACAAAGTCCTCTGTTTATCCAAGGAACAAATACACCAGGGTCCCCATTCTGTTCCCATATACAAGAGGATATTGTCCAACCATTCTCTCCCTTGAGGGGGTTTGTCTTGATTTTTAATAAAGTAACAACCCTCTAAGATAAGGCTGTTCTTTCAAATATAAAAGGGCTTTGCTCATCGGACTTTCCTGCCCTTGCTCTTTAGCTATCCTTTCTCAAGAGAGCCATTCAGCCTTTTAAATGACATGACTTGGAGATAAATTAGTGTGGAACCCACCCTTATGATAAGAGGATGTCTGACAACCAGCCTATGTGATGTCTGCCATAGTGTCTATACTTTATTCCAGTGGGATCTACCAAAAAAGCAAACTTTGAACAGAATCAGTCTGGCTGATTTTGACATGCATAGATAATATTTTTGATTGGAACACATGGAGAAGAAGGTGGTTATTTTTAAACTCAATACATTTTAAAACAGCCAATCCACTTATGTTCAACGGTTTTAACCTTTGCTCAGAGATAAAAAAACATGGAAATCTTTGGTCCAAAAAGGTTTGCTTCAGAAAGTTATAACCCCCTTATTTATTTGTTCATAACAGAACTCAGCTCGATCTTAACTAGAGTGTGCACCTACTATAATAATTTTATTTATCTGAAACCATCCATGTAACTTTACTGGACAGTGTAATACAGAGTAGGTAAAATCAACTATCTTTTAAGTAGACCTGGTGGCAATTAAACATGATAAATAGTTGCTGCAATTCCAAGGTATTAGTCTTCACTTCTTTCAACTTCATTATTAATATGAATTTTCAACAGAAACACACTGCTGAGAAATGTCTTAGAATCTGAAGACAGCCAAATGATGTTCAGGAAGACAAAATGAGAACAAGGATCACAGATATCCTTGTAAAAAGTTGAAGAAAAATGAATCTTGGGCCAAGAAGATCAGACAGATGAGCTTCCTTTTCCTTTTAACCAGACTTGGGGGGTTAGTCTTTGTCAAGCAATGATAAAATGGATTAAATATGTTGGCGCTGATGGCCAAGATGATTCAAATCTTCCTCTTGTGATAGACTCCTGGGATTTATATTATAAACACAACATTTTTGGTCAGATAAACTTAGTTAAAAGTACAGAACTACTTTATAATCATCTCAGATAGATAGCTTAGGTGAAAATTCAATGCAGTACAGACACTAGGGTGTCTGAAATGTTCAGTGAGCAGCTTATTATGGTCTATAAACACAACCCCAAAGAAGTTTGAAGGAAACACCTTGAAACATGTGTTGATTTTTATTAACCTTATACAATGAATTGATGGTGTTCTGATGAAAAACAAATATAGGCATGAGGCCTCCCTAGCACAAGTACTCCTCACTGACAGTTTATGACAGCCACTTCACGTGGCCTGATGTAGTTCCTGTGACTTTCCCTACCCAGAAGTTACAGGCATTTAGCACTTTGTTTATCACCTGGGAGCGTGTCTGACCCTGTCACTGTAATGTACTTCTATGTAGTTCTCAGACTTTTCTCATCACCTACAGGACCAAAAAACACAATTAAAGATCCTTTTTAGCACCTGCAGACCACTGGAAAATGAGGGAAGTCAAAGAAAGGATGAATTGGACATGTAGGGTGGAGTTAGGACATGAAAGTGCTCTGTTTTTCTCTCTATCAGGTATGCAACACTGCAACTTCACCTCTTCCCTTCCTGCCCTGAATGGTCATGTAATGTTGATAACACTATAAAATAGTTGCTTTATTTCATCTGAGAGGGAGAACTGACTGAAGTTCATTGGTGGGTGAAGTAATTCATCCCTTATACTTAGTTTTTAATTTAAAAATTAATTTGTAAAATGTTTTGAAATCCTTTGGGAGAAAATGTAAAATTTCCAAAAGTGCATAAGTGACTTCAGTGCCTAAGTCACTTCTGAAATGTGACTTAAGCACCTTTGAAAATTTGACCTAATACATAACATGTCCTTTAAGTTATTACCATTAGTCAGATCAAGAAACAGTGGCTTTCTGATCAAGAAAAGTGATTATAAAACCCATGTACTGCTAACAGAGAAATATACATTTTCTCAGGTTAAGAAAAATGCATGACTTTTCCCATGCATCTACCAATTTGATTTGCTGCATTAAGATGCAACAAAAGATTTTCTCTCATGTTCTAACATTGATCTAAATCTGTCTCCTTCACTCTCCAATCCATATTTGGAGCTAGTTCAAGCTTGTACCAAATACACACAGTAGCTTAGTGATGTAGACTATAGTTAATTAACTATTTAAGTTGGACACCCAAATCTTATATCTGTACCTGCTCTTATTCAAAACAGACATAAAGGGTCAAGGAACAGAGTTTTACATATTGAGCTAAATTCTTTCAATGAGGGACAATATTAAGAGCAAAGAAGCTCCCAAATCTCATTTCTAGGGCTCTTCAGCAGTCTTTATTTTCTGCAAAATTTAAATTTCCTAAATAAATTCTGAGTCATGGCCATCCATTGAAAAGCCTTCCCTTAAATCAATGTACACTTGTCCCTTTTACCCCATTTTACAGACAATTTTCTCCAGTCTGAAGTGGAAAAGATATAAGCTTCTTTCATTCTTTTTAGAAGTTAGACTTTAGAACCTAGCAGGGATTTCTTTAAATTCTAACCAAACAGCCAGCTAGACAATGGAAATTGATGGATCTTATTAGAGAGGAAAAATAGCTTGGGGTTTTCCTGTCACTCTTATTTTAAACGTTTAGTTTAACTGAAGCTCAGGGTGTTCCCTTTAATCCACTTTTGATATTAAGTAGCTACAGAGGTAGTCACAGAGAGTGTATTCTTCTTGTAGTACCTTACTACTTTATTTAAAAAGCAAGGTAGCCTCCACAAAAAAGGGGGTGCACAAATAAGATTACATTTATGTATGCTGTTTAAAACTAGTAATGGGTTATGGAGAAAAAGAACTGAATCTAGTCTGAAAGAACAATAAGTTACTAGAAGATTCAACGTTCTGCGTACACATGAAAAACAAACAGAAAAGAGCTTTAAATATAAATGGGAAGTGCAGATTTCTGAGGAGTTGAGTTCAACTTGAGTTGTAGATACTTAGAAATTTGCAGAATTTGGCCTATTTTTCTTATCAGAGTCCTACTAGAGTTCACTTGTCCCATCTCTGAGAAATAGAGATGCTCCCCCTCAGCAGCTATGGCAGTCAAGGCCTCAACTGAGCTTTCTGGAAAGGGCAACTGAGCTTAGCCGCCAAGTGTTCTATGTGCTCTATATGCACTTCTCTTTGCACATCTGACATGTTCTGGACTTCGCTTCCACAGCAGCCAAGCTTTGATCCAATGTGGCTTAATTGATTTTTTTCCTCTCTAGAAAACCTGCTAGAATCTCCATTTTATGAGTTTCCTTGGCAACTGATCTGTATCCATTCCACTCATAACATTCTATAGTGTGTTAAATTTCACAAAAACTATTAAAATGAGGCAGCTTAAGAAAGGACAATCAGTTTGAGCCAAGATATTTTCAAGTAATGTTTCCTATATGCTAAATCCCATCCATACATCTTGTAGTTTTCTTCCTCCTCTCCGCTCCCACCTTTCAAATCACCTTACTCATAACATTTGCAATATAATACTTTTTTTTAGCCAGTGGATAGATACATGGATGTTTAAACTTCTGCATTGATCACCTGGCAGAGTTCTATAAAATGACAAAGTGAAAGCTGTACCTTCCCGTAATGGTGGTTACTATAGTGTTTAATGATAGGCAATATTTACTAAATCTTGTACTATCAATATTATGATGAAGTGTTAAGTCCTGATTTTTTGGTACTTTAGTGCATATGTTCTTTTCTTTCTGGGTGCAAGCTGTAAGATGTATCTGAACAGGACTCAGCAAAAGTACTAGTAAGTGTGGTGCACCATCATAAGGGTAGAGTTTGGTAAAACAAATACTTAAGCATAGATGTCAAATATATTTCTTTTTGGCCACATAAGGCAATCCATACGGAATTTATGTAGTACTTAATCAACAAAGGCAGTATCTCTGATCACATTGGACTAGCTTCTAGTTGGCTAAGGGAAGCGCTCAACTTAGCATCATAGAAGATTAGGGTTGGAAGAAACCTCAGGAGTTCATCTAGACTTGATGGCATCTCTCTGCTGGTAACACAATAACTTTGGAATACTGCATCAGATCAATACCAAAATTTCAGGGAACATTCTAGGCATCAATGGGCACACTGAAAAGGTCTGATTTACAGGAAAGTCAGGGGCCCAGACTGCCTGGTGCTGCAGGCAGAAAAATCTCTTTGCTTCTCCTTGCTGCTGCTGCCTACATATGTCAGAGGCAGCAGCTTAATTTGATGCATGGAGAGATTACCTGGAGCCTAACATATATAAGAGCCCTGCAGGGAGGAAGAATGAAATTGGGAGGAGAAGGGGAGAAGTGGGAACCCTGATGGAGAGGGGCACGCAGCAGGGACTGGAGGGATGAGGCAGTAGTAGTGGCAGAAGCAAGGACCCAAATGAGGGGGAGTGGAAGATGGGCAGGAGGAAGCAGAAACCAAGAGAGGATTGCGGGTGAATGGGTGGGGGAAGCAGGGACCTGGAAGGGAGTGGTGTGGAGAATGGACTTGGCAATGGGGGGTGGAGGAAGTGGATAGAGGGCAAAAGGAGTAAGGGGGAGAAGTGGTGGTGATGAGAGGAGCTATAGTAGAGGTAGGCATGGAAGCAGGGAATCAGGGGAAGTGGAGCTAGGTCAGGAAAGTAGGGGCCTGGTGGGGAGCAGAAAGCAGGGCTCTGGGGAGAAGGGAAAAATGGGGACTTCAGGGTGTGTGAAATGGAGATAGGGAGGAATATAGAGATCCTGCCATAGGGAGGAATTAGGGAGCACACCTAGAGTGATCAGATGTCCTGAATTTAGAGGGACAGTCCTGATATTTGGGGCTGTGTCTTATATAGGCTCCTATTACCCCTCTGTTCTGATTTCTCACCCTTCCTATCTGGTTACCCAAAGCACACCAAGTTTCTGGCATGTGGTGGAGAAAGAAATGGGACACCCTGACATGGAGGGGAAAGGATGAACAACATGGGGGAATAGGGACATACACAGAGCCCCTGGCTTGTGGCAGATGGGGCATTGTGGGTGCAGTATGGAGGATACACAGAACCTGTGACATGAGGATAGGGCTGGAAGGGTTGCAGGAACTCCCTGAAATAAAGGGGAATAGGAGGATGGCACACAGGGTGCTCACGGAATGGAATGGAAAAAGGCAGGAGCTATTCGCTCAGCCTGCAGAAGCTACAAAGTGCGCAAAAAGTTAATTGTATCTCTGTAGGTGAGAAAAAAAGGGGGAAAGAGAGATAAGTACACAAGGGGTCTTTCCACTCCTTCACATATCGGTGCAAGGGTGCAGCTAAGTTCTTGGTGCTTGCACAGCCTGAGAGTCAGGGGTGAGAGCTCCTTAGTTCTTGCCATCTTTACTAGATATTCTAAAGAATATCTCAGGATTTGGTCTATGTTCCTAAGTAATTACAATCCAACTAGAGTTCTCTTGCCCGCAGAGTCAGATTTGCAGAATTAGATATCACCCCAGAGTTGTAACAGCAACTGCTGCTTCATACGGCACAGAGTATGACTTGGATGAGAACTGAAGAAGCACCCAGCACTAGACAGTATATCTTCCGTTACTAATAAGAATTGCATGCATGGACAAATGAATGGACCTCATTGTCTCACACAGAAGATGATACAGATAATTGGCAAGATATTGTTTATCTACTAATTTAGCTACAATTCACAAAACAAGTATTCATTAAGTTTGTCAAAAACTCAACAATAATTTTCTTGACAGAAGCTTTGTAGTAATTGCTTTCTAATTAGCAAACCATAGCTACCTACTGAATACTTCAGAAGTAAGCACACTTCACACAAATTTTTCTGCCTTTGTAGACAATGAAGTCTATATATTTAATCT
The DNA here is from genome assembly GCF_009764565.3 of Dermochelys coriacea. Lineage (NCBI taxonomy): Eukaryota > Metazoa > Chordata > Testudines > Dermochelyidae > Dermochelys > Dermochelys coriacea. Next base: position 74,670,095 of record NC_050071.1, on the reverse strand, counting down.
GCAATAGAATTATATATCCATATAGTACTGAAGAATTCACCTTACATATAACACCTTCAAGAGTATTTTTTACCTAAGCCCTTCACGTCTCCAACACTAAAGAACTGACTTTAAAAATCTCAGGTAATATAGGTAATATACTGCATTTCAGAGAAAAATATTTTACTTAAGTCAGACGTGAATTTAATACTATAGAAGTGTAACAGGTGAATTTTTACTTTTAAAATTTGAGTGCTGTACTGGATGGCCCACCACTACTCTGTCAAATGGCTTTACTAATATACAGTTTCAGCAGTGGTTATCACCCAAACTATTTGTTGAACAAAGCTGGTGTGGACAACTCAAGTAGTTTTCCAGGCAGTACTTTCAGTGACCTAAAACTCATGTTTGTGGATGATCATCAGTAGTGCTGTATATGTTATATTCACTTTCAAAGGTCTGGAAGGGTCTATACTGAAGTTAAATTGAGTTTAATAATTATAAAAGCATCTCAAGTCATTAAAGGGGGCACATGTGTCTTGAAAGATTAAGTTGAGTTCGAAGGGGGAAAAACCACAATATTTCACTCAAAGGACTTGTCTGATGTACTCATCTGAACTTTGCTTGTATCACAGAAAACACATTTACATTGTATTCCAGGAACTGAATATTTGTTTTTTAGTATCCTTCAGTAGAAACTGAAGACTTGGCTGCTCACCAGATTATTTGTTCTATTATAAATATAAAAACTTTACAAGCTCTAAAGTACCATTGGCCATCATTCCTGAGAAATTTGATCATCACTGAGGATATTGCCAAAATGAAGCACTACCACCAGCAATACGAATTGTGTCAACCAAATACCAGCCCCGAAGTTACTCAAGAAAGTTAATGTTTCATTTATTTTTAATAGGGAATAAGGATTTCAATACTTGTCTCCTACTGTGGTCACAGGGTTCTTAAAGATGAAAGTGCAATGGCAAGTTTTCTAATACTTTGCATCTTTTAGCAGAGCTATGCTGTTTCCCTGTGAAAGACTGAACTGACAGATTGAATTCAATGAGCACAATAGAAACAAAGTAATAAATTATTTCTTCGTTTTCTTCCTTAGCAGATTCAAATAATCAAATAAACAGAAATAGGTAGTTTATTTCCCCCACCCTACCTATCATCTCTCATTCAGTATTGAGCTGTCGATGCTCATCTCCAGACTCCATTGCCCACTTATTAACATTTTCAAACATACACTTTTGTGCTTTGTCCCATTCTTCCTGACATGCCTGGGATGTGCTCCCAATAAATATCTGCAAAGTTACCTCATTATCCACCTTCAAATGCCTCCTTAAAACTCTTCTTTGCTATAATGTCTACAAAAAAACTTTACAACATATAGGGTGCAGCTGTGCATAGACCACGGCTTCATGCTGAACAATTTTGTCTCACTGTTTCCTTGTAAGCTCCCTTGGTCTGTCTATCTCCATCTGTTGTCTCTTGTCTTATACTTAGATTATAAGCATTTTGGAGCAGGGACCTTCTTTTTGTTCTATTTGAACAGTACCTAGCACAATGGGATTCTGGTCCAAGCATAAGGCTCCTAGGTGCTATGGTAATATAAATTATTATTATATTTAGTTGCATTATTGTTAATCATATTCACACCTTCTAGCTATTATTACATTGCATATATACCCTCTAGAGCAGTGGTTCTCAAACTAGGGCCACTGCTTGTTCAGGGAAAGCCCCCAGCCAAGGGATGTGCTGGCTGCCTTTCCTGCAGCCCCCATTGGCCTGGAGCGGCAAACCGCGCCCAGTGGGAGCTGTGATTGGCCGAACCTACAGACGTGGCAGGTAAACAAACCAGCCCGGCCCACTGGGGGCTTTCCCTGAACAAGCGGCAGCCCTAGTTTGAGAACCACTGCTCTTGAGGGTATTTCAATACACAAGAAATTGTCATAGGAATGCTAAAATGTATTTTGTTCAAATTATGAACATCAGTTGGTGGTGACTTAAAAAAAAATGAATCCCTGATCTTTTCAGTGAATCACTTTTGATAAAAAAAATGTTTATGTTTTCTATATATAAGCATATATGCTATTGTGATGGATTGCACCTACCGCACACTGGCTCAGCAGGGGTTAACCACACTCTAGGCAGAGGAAACCATGGCTCCTCGCCCATCCTGGGCATGATCCAACTGGGATCAGAGTATAAAATGGAGTAGCTCAGCTCAGTGTGGTCTGGCCACTGATGAGAGCAAACACGTGTTACAGGCTCCTGCCAAGAGTCTTCCGGAGCTCCAGGACACAGAAGCCAGCTGGATTGAGACACCAGCGGACCCCAAACCAACCACTGATGCCGACGGAGAAAAGACAGCCAAGGCATGAGCCTACCAGAGCCGTAAAGAAGGATAGGAAGTGGCCCAGGAAACGAGACCATAGTATCAGGAGACCAAGTCTGATTATGGAAGCGTCGATTCCTTAGGGCCTTGGGCAGGGACCTGGTGGAGAAAGATGGGCTTGGGGTCTCCTAGCCTGGCTGCCCTGCCACTGGGGTAGCTAGTGCCCAGAGAGGTGAATTTAGCTGTTACATGAATTTGGGACACTAGGCCTTGCTGCCCTGAACTGCAGGATAGCCGTACACACTCTGGCCATTAGGTCATATTGCCCTGAACTGCAGAGCTGCTATAGAGACTTGGGCCATTAGGCCATGCTGTCCTGAGCAGAAGGACAGCCCCACTGACTCTAGCCACTGGGCCATACTGTCCTGAATTATGAGGCCACTATAGAGAACTGAGCCACTAGGCCTTGCTGCCCTGAACCACAGGACAGCCCCACTGACTCTGGTGATTGTAGCACACTGCCCTGAACTACAGGGCTGCCACCCTCTTCCAGGTCATTTGGGCCACCAAGTAGCCATTTTGATAACCCCATAATCCAACACCCCATTATGGGGTGTACCTACCGCGAAGCAGCTATATTATTCTATAGTATCTACACTCCATACCTTTTCCTCCTAAAATGTAAGATGTCAATGATTTAGTGGAAATCCACAGAGGAATAAGTGTACACATCATTGTAACTCTGCAGAATTGAGTTGCAACACACTTACAGATCCTAGAACCCTGTTCTGTTTATATTCTTTTGTTAGTTGCGCACATTGGATAAAATTCCAATTTACCACCTTTACTGAATGCACCTGAAATGAATTCTACACACCACAATGCTTCTGGTACAGTTTCAATCTAGCCAAAGAAGGAAAAAGTATGTTTGGCATCTCTACAGCTTGGATTATCATTTTATGGCAACATAGCTGACATAACTAAATTAATTTTACTTAAGAAATTCAAAGATTACTTGAACTGTTGTCCTGTAGGTGAAAACTTGGGTCTTATCAGCTAACTACTGAGGTTCAGTCCACTACACTTCAGAAGTGCAATTTCATCTAAGTAATGTGTTGCTGAGTCTAATGTCATATGGTTCTGTCACTTTAGGCTCTTTTCTAAATAAAACAGATTAGAGGACATTTGAGATGTTAAAGCAGCTTAATAGACAATGATGTAAGGGTGATTTTTTTTTTTTTTTTTACAATCAGGCATTCTAAATTAAATGAAATCTCTTTTTCAAAAAATCTACAGTAGAATTTATTTGGAGATATAGGGCCAGATTGTGCTAATCTTACTCACACTAAACAATAGTATTTTACTCTTCACATACTTCCAGTCATTTCAATGGGAATATTTGAGGAGTATGATTTTAATCATTTTAAGTATGGGTGGCATAAACTGGGCCTTAGAGATTTTAGTATTTTTCTGAAACACTTATTTTTCCACGGGCATGTTTAAGTAGGAAGCAAAATGATTCACTAGAATAATTTTCTTTGAACTGATAGTCAATTGGGATTTTTCACTTTTAGACTTTAGTACTGTGCCATATTGCTTGGTAGTACCAGCAATTATACCACCTGAAGAAAGTGCCATGCATAAAGAAATGCAGAATGTGTTTAACTGTCTAGCTGAATGTGGGTACTCAGCTATGTCTAGAAAGAAAGCGACAGAGTTTAGTTAAAATATGAAAACTATTAACTTCATTTTGAAATTAAAATAAATAAAGAAGTATCAAAATTATCCTAGGCTTTTTTTCTTCATAAAACAAAGTCATTTATGCCTTTCAATTGACACTTTAGTGTAACATACAAAGGGACCAGACATAGCTGATAAAACTCAGTTTACCTGTAGCATTTGCATGCAAATTCAATCATCTCACCACAGTTAAAAAAAAAAATTAGAGAATGTGAACTAAGATATCATGACAAAGTAAAAAATTATTCCAAAAATAAAGTTTATTGCTAATTACAGCTAATTTCAAATGACCCACATTCTTTGCAAACTGTTAAATTCATGTTGCTGGTAACTTGCACACTCTATGGGGTAGGAATTTGGTGGTTTTACATACCATAATGATGGCATACAGCTACCTGGACCTCTGTTTCACTGCATTGCTGTTAAATTGTTTATACATTTAATCTGATCAAGAAACTCATAGACCAGTTTGTATTGAAAACATCATATTTTTATTTTGATCACTTTCAGTGGATTTGATTGGGTAATTTGATCAGTGATAGTTAAAGGTTTCTGCTTAAATCTAAGACATTAATGAAATCTGAGGCTATGGAAGATTTCCAACTGAAGTATTACTGAAAATGTGTTTATTCAAATATTATTATAAGGTAATATGATGTCTTCTACAAGCTGTGATAACCCCATAGTCACCAATCAATCATCCATTTGTAATGGGGAAGGAATAGGAGCTGATTTAAAATAAACAGAAGGCACTGTTCTTTAAATGAGCAGTTAACAACGTTCACAAAAACACATTACAATGAAATATTTCTCTTTCACCTTACTAGTTTTTACCACCTTTTGCTATTTAGTAACACATAATACTGAGAGGTGAAATATAATAGTATTCAGGAACATATAGCATTATAATACTCAGCTGGTATATATTGTCATAGATCCATTGAATTCAAAACACTTCAAGCACTGATGTAATCTGCTCTTCATTGTGTGTATAATGTGTCTTCCCTTGTGCCAAATCCTCGGCTACCACCTATCAGAATAAAGTGTTTTTGGAAATTTGACCATAAATCCTATTTTCACAAGAGTCCAGAGTACTTGGGAGCTGAAAGTAAATGGAATTTAAGATCTTCAGTCACCTTTGAAAATGTGACTTGGATTTCAGCTCTTAAGTCATTTAAGCATTTTTTAAAACACACCATAGTCCTTTAGTTTACATTAAAAGGCTCAGAGTATCAGCCCTGTGGTTCTTGGTTCAATCCCCAAGGTAACACAACATTTTATATGTTCAAAGCATAGTAGATATAGTATGCCTCAAAATACCTCTGTGAAGAACATAAATCATATTCCATTTTAGAGGTGGTAAATTATATGCAAAAAGGTGAAGTAACTTGCCCAAAATCAAATAGCAAGTTAGTAGCATAACCGGGATTAGAACTCAGGAACTCCTGATATATTATGCTCATTCTCAGATCATGTTGAGATGGTCAAATCATTTAATCTAAAATAAGATTTCCCTCCCTGGACTTTCAGCAAAGGTTTCTATGGGTTGGTTGATTGGTTGGTGTGGTTTGTTTTTTTGTTTTTTGTTGAACACTTCTGCATTTCTAAATTCTGTCTAGATCTGGAACCAGAAATGCCAGAACACAATAAAAATCACTAGTCTTGTGAGATTTCAGTCACATTCGATAAGCTATTAAAAGAGCATGGCTTTGCATCCAAATTTCTGAATGTTTATCCAAAACAAATATCCAGTCTTTCTTAGAGGCCCATCTACCACCCATCGTATTTCATGTAAACATTACCATACAGATTTCCTTAGAAATACATTCCTTTTCCTTTTCAGATGACAAAGTCCCCAGAGAAGCCCATTGAAAATATGTGCGTTATATATTTAAAATACAGGTAAATCCAAACATTGCTGTTACTCAAAAAGTTATGCAGGCACTAAAATTGCAGTCTCCATATGCTCTGAAACACCAGATTAGTTCTGATATCCATAAAAGGACACAGAGGTAAAGAACCCTTGAAATACATTTTTAATACACAATCTTTTGAAGAAAACTCTTGAAACTTCTTGCTTTTGGAGCTTTATTGCGATGGATGACCACTTACCATGTCTCTATGTTAAACTACTGGCTCTCCCAGATAGTAGATAATACTAGCATTTATTATTTAATATTACAAACAATTACAAGGTGCTAATTTTACATTTACTATGCTATCTACACAATAAAAGCAAAACCACATCAGATTCATAGACAAGAAATAATCCGTTACACCTCACTGCACTGCAGCATTAAGGAGAGAAACAAAGCAAACCTTGCCAATAGAGTTAATGTGTAAGGGGACTGTTGCCCCCTTACTAACATTCAGTGGGGGTGTTTTGGTTGGCTAGCTCCCAGTACTAAAAGGAGAAGGGTCTATGGGAAATCAGGACCCTGAGACTGACAGTCCCCAGGAACAATGGGGAGAGGCCAATGCTCCAGGTCAGCCTGAATGACAGGGCGGGCAGGCTAATCAGGGAGTCAGGAGGCCAGGGAGTCCCGTCCTGAGTGAGCTGGATTTGCCTGGGACAGAGTGGGGCCGAGCTGAGAAGAAAGCAGGGGCCCAAGCTGAGCTGGGGTGGCAGAGCTGTGCCAGATCCAGAGGGACCAGAAAAGCAGCCCAGAGAGAGCAGACTCTGTCCTGGGAGCAGAGCTGCAGCCCCAGAGCCAGAGGCACAGCCCCGAGAGCGCAGACTTGCCCTAGGACCAGAGCTGTAGCAACCAGAGCCAGAGGGGCCAGAAAAGCAGCCCACGAAGCAGGACAGTGCTGGGAGCAGAGTCACAGAAGCGGCCTGCAGAACAGACCTGTCCTGGGAGCAGAGCTGCAGCAACCAGAGGCAGAGGGGCCAAAGAAGCAGCCCAAGGAGCTGGAGGCAGAGCAGTGGAGACAGAGTGTTGGAGCTGGGGCTGGAGCAGTCCAGAGCTGGGTGCGGTGAGCAGCTGGGGAGACTGAGGGGGACCCTGGGCAGCGGGCCCAGCACAGGGAGATGCCTCAGCCAAGAGGCTCTGCAGGCCAGGCTTGGATCATAACCCCAACAGGGCGGGGGCAACACTGGGAAGAAGGGTCCTACCACTTAGAGCCTATAGCACAACCAGGGCCTGAGAAGAAGGCCTGGGACTTACAAGGAACAGACTGTGAACTGCCCTGACATTCCAGAGACACTGTTTGTGATGTTCCCTGCCACAGAGCGGGGTGATGTTTCCTTTAACCTTTCCCATTTTTCCTTATTCTTTTCAAAAGTAATTGTTGATTAAATAACTTGCATTTGCTTTAACTTGTATGTAATGGTCAGTGGGTCAGAGAAGTGCCCAGTGCAGAGAGAACACCCCGGAGTGGGGACACCCTAGCCCCTGTCCTAGGTGACCACAGCAGGGTTTGGGTCGAGCCCCCCAGGAATCCTGGGCCCAGCCTTGTTGGGGTTACGAGGACTCTGCCAGACAGGAGAGTGGAAGGGGAGTCCTCAAGGGCAGGGAGGCCACTGGGTAAAGGAAGTGGGAGCAAGAACTCAGAACCTTTCGCTAGCCCACTTCATCGGGGTAGTGCAGAAGCCAGGAAAGTTCCCCACAAGAGCGGGACTATTCCTCCGCTTACATAATTGGTGTCACGAACAGGATCCTATCCATAGGGTCCACCCCACTGGTTTACTGGTTGAGTTCTGGTAGCACTGTCCAGGCCTGGTCCAGAACCCTACCATGGCTGGAATTGAAGAACTACGGGCCCAGTTTGCTGAACTTCAGCGCAGATTGTCAGACCAAGCTGAGGCATTACAACAAGCTAGAACAGAACAGAGAGAAGCCTTATCACTGGCTAAGGCGGTAATAGACCAACAGGCAGCAGAAGCTAAGAAACCCCCTATTATTTATGTCCCATGGGAGCAGAAGGTCACAGAGTTTGGTGGCTTCCCAACTAGACCAGGAGACATTACAGTAGAGGAGTGGATCAAGTCTGCGAAGGCAGCTCTGCGTGTGCTAAGAGTACCTGAAGAAGATCATGTGGACTTCATAGATGAGCACCTCAAAGGCCAGGCCAAGGCCACAGTAAAGTTCATGGCAATGGGAGACAAGAAAGATGTGGAAAAGGTGTTTGAACTCCTCCTGGAAGTGTACGGAGATAAGGTACATATTGGAACCCGACTAAAGGAGTTCTTTGAGCGAAAGCAGGAGCCAGGTGAAACTGTCCGGGCATATGCATATGACCTCCAGGAGAGAATGAGCAAAGTGGAGCGGCGAGACCCTCAACGAGTTCCAGACCCATATAATTCTGAAAGAGCAGTTAGTGCTGGGGCTTCAGGATGATTCCCTCTGCTGTGAAATGAAAAGGAGGTTTAAGGAAGAGCCCAGTAAGAAGTTCCATGAACTCATGCAGGCTGCCATTATGTGGTCAGAAGAAGAGGAAGTTCCTGTGACAGACACAGCCAAGCCTAACCCCCGTACACGAAGTGGGGGCCTAGTGAATACAGCTGCTGGGGAAAAGGCCTTGCCCCAAACACAGTTAACACTGGAACGTTTAAGTGAGGCTGTCCAAAAACTGGTGGTCCAAGAGGAGGAGATGATAAAAGTGATGACTGCGTTAATGAAAGAAAAAAATCCCATTAGTATGTCAAAAGTATCCAAGGGCACCAGGATCCCAAAGAGCCCCACAAAGGATGAGCTGGGAAGGTACATCTGTTACACTTGTAAAAAGCCAGGGCATACTAGCTGGGAATGTCCACTGAGAAGGAGAACAGAATCCCAGGCACTGAAAACCAGTGGGGCACCAGGAGCGAGTGGTCCATCTGCAGTAGAAGGCCAAGCAGTGGCAGAAGGATTCCTAGGCCTCTCCTTGGTGGAAAATCACTCTGCATACAGTGTTGAAAGGAATGTGGGCAATGCCAGCATATCTAGTGACTTCTGTAAGCGAGCATTTGAAAACTGCCTAACTGCTGAAGTATGTATAGCAGGGGTGAAGACCAGATGTTTGTTAGATACTGGCTCAGAAATCACCACCATTACTGAGTCGCATTTTCAAAAATATTTGAAAGACGAGCTGACCAGGCACAGCACACAGTTTGTACGTCTAACAGCAGTTAATGGACTGGCAATCCCAGTGGTGGGATGCCTTCCAGCAGACAGACTACATGGGCCAGACACTGCCAGGGAAATGCATCTTCATCCTGAAAGACAAAGATGAAGTGGGGGCCTAGTGAATACAGCTGCTGGAGAAAAGGCCCTGCCCAAACACAGTTAACTCTGGAAAGTTTAAGTGAGGCTGTCCAAAAACTGGCGGTCCAACAGGAGGAGATGATAAAAGTGATGACTGAGTTAATGAAAGAAACCTTACCTTACCTTAGCAAGTGGGCTGTGGAAGCTTGAGGAGAAGGTATGAATAAAAGGAGTTTCCTATACAAGTAAAGATAAGTTGTTTGTATATGAGTAAGTAGAGCTGAGGGGAAAATTTTTGTTTAATGACTGTAGTTTGGTGTGTGATTACTACATACCCAGGTCGATTCTTGTTTAGGTCCCAGGAAACCTTTTTGTTTTAATATTTTTTAAAGCTCCACAACATAGCAATAGTTTGGTTTTTTTTAATCTAGAGAATATTTGCTATCTAGTTAGAATAATTATATGGTGGCTCAATTTGGCAGTGACTCAGTGAAGGTGGGGCGTAGCCTGCAAAACAAGTGTATCTTGGGGAATATATTTGGACTCCTAACTGCCCCCAGCACTCTCTGGCTCCCTAACAGCATGGCTTCTTCAGCACTCTCATCCACTGCCCCAGATTCCATACTGAGGTTGTGGATTTCCTGCTTGCAGCAGGTGGACCCTGGAAAAGTAGGTAACTTGCACAAAAGTTCAGTAAGGATCAATACATCCATTTTCCCACCAATCCCTGCCTTTGGCCAGATGGTCCTTGTTCCCCATGGTGCCAGAAGGGCTCAGCAGACTCAAGTGCTGAACTAGGCCACAGATCTCTTCTACTAAATTAAGCTCTTAACAAGCACTGATGGATCTTAGTACCAATACTCTCATCTGCTTAAAGGGACTTCTATTGACAATAAGGGGAGAGCTGTGCATACAGGGAAAGTAGACTGTCAGACAGAGATACACAGTGCAGATAGTGGTGGAGAATTTTACTACAAATACATCTTGTATACATTGCTCTATACACACTTTCATATATTCTGGTTGCACTTTCATAAGTACTATTACTAATCCAGGGGTAATGAATTATATTCTTTAGTTTATGGGGCGGAGGGTTATATTATAGACAAGCATGCAACAGGCTTATAATTAGGTTTATGCTTACATAGTAAATACTCTACATATTTTAATCAAGCTGTATTACTAATTAAATTGAGCATTATTATATTTATGTCTGATGTGATTACTGACTGTTCCACTAGTCTAGAACAACATATAAAAATAGTATTTTTCTAATGGAAGAATACTGTTCAGAGACCAGAATAGAAACTGCTAAAACAAACAAGATAATTATCTATTTTTAGACTATCACTCATAAAAAAGTCTGACTTTTGCATTCATGAGGCTGATGGATTAAACTTAAGTCAGATGTTGCATGTAATTTGCTCAGAAAAAAAAACAGAAAAATTATTTCAGAAAATACTCATAAAACTTACAAAAACAAAAATGAAACTAATCTAAAACATATGTAATCTACAGGTTTAAATGAATTTTTGAGTTATTCCTGAAGCCATGGATGGGCTGTTTATGAGACATATTATAAATCATGTAGGAAAGAAGATTTTGAGATCTAACCTGCTTTGGACAAGTTCAGATCCCTCTGCATTTGGGGTATTTAGATTGTTCTGGCTACTTCCCAAAGACCAGGTTCAGACAAAAATATTCCTGGCTCCCTCAATGCACAGAAGCCAAATCTTTTGTAGCCAGAATATTGGTGATCTTAATTAAAAACTAGAGACATGCCTGAAAAACAAGTAGTTTGAATTTTGCGGTAGGAAATATGGGGTAGAAGGATCATGTACTAACCATTTTATAAACTTGGTCCTTGCTAAGGCCAGATTTAGGGGCAGGCAACCGCCTGGGGTGCCAGGCTTGGGAGGGGGACCGGGCTCAGGGTACTGTTTTTGTTGTTAGCGACAAAAGGGAAAATAGAATGTTTGAAGTAATACGTTTCAGATATTCTGTATGTGGATTCATTATTCACTAACCTCCTAAAATTAAAAACCCTTAAAATTAAAAAGGTTCTATAAGCTAGAGGAAACAACTTTTTTTATTTGTTTATATATTGCATGAGTAAATACAGATTTACAGATCCTAGCATGCAAATTTTTCATTTTATGTGTCAGGGATAAATCATGCTCGCAAATTATACATCAAAGTCATGAAATGGGCTACAAATACAATTAAAAATAAGATATTCAAAAGTTTAACAAGTTGTGGGGAAGGCAGCAAGGCAAAGAGCAGCAAGGAGTGGGACTGTGCAGACCTGGATGCTGGTTGTATAGGGTCCCCATAGCTGAAACCAGCATAGTGCGTGGGCCCCTCCAGCAAAGTGGCACAGGACCTGGAGATGGAAGAAAGACTTAGATGGCATATGGACAGCTTGTCCATTGGTATGTTGTTACCTTGGAAGGCAGGGAGGAATGGGGGACTATATAGTGACCTGCCCAGAGAGCCAAATCACAAAGAAGCAGCTCCCCAAGTCATGGACAGAGAGAAGGACCACACCGTGAGCAACCAACAGAAGTAGCTGCCAGATAGGGCAAGAATAATTCCCAGACCCAGCCACAAGGAGGCTCACCTGTGATGAGCGGGCCCCTTCACACTCTGCAGGAGTCTTCTTGCTCCCTGCAGTGTCTTCCTTCCAGACTTTCCCCAGCTGGGCCTTGTCAGCACTTACACCTGGCTTCTTTTATACAGGAATCACTGGATTCTTCTCAGCTGAGCCCATCCTGAAATCAAGGCTGGTTTACCCCCAGGCTCTCCCTCCCATGGGATAAGCCATGTTACAATTCCAGTGTGGAACAAAAAATGACATAACAGTTTCATGGAAACGTTGGAGGAATCGTCGTCCCCATGTTACCTCTATTAGTGGCTGAATAGTGTATTGCAAGTAAACATATCAATACATGCACTGTGCTTGAAAAGGGTGCAACATGCACTCCCCCACACACACCAGAACTGGTGCAGGGTAGTAGTGAGGCCCTGGCTCTGTCCCCTCCATACCCAGAGACTAGAGTCTTTGTGGGTGTCAGCGGAAGCAGTCCTAAAAATTCTTGTGTGCTCAGTCATTGTTTCTTGTATGGACTAGCTGCTATTATTATGTAAGGAAGTGCCTGCAGAGACCAAAGGTCTTCATTTTTTGGAAGATGGGGCTCTGGAGTGCAGGGAGCTGTAGGCTGCAGTCAACAGTAGGCTCTGGTTGCTATAGTGTTAGAGTTAGGTAGTATTTAAATAAAGTAACTCAGTTGTGAAACACATACCTTCCTGTGTCTTAATGAAGGCAACTCAGCTCCTTTCACCTTCATCCCTTGCACATCCCATGCCAGGAAGAGGCAGAATTCTGGCCCACTGTGTTCATCACAGTATGTACTGCGTTATGTTCTTAATTGACAGATTAAACAAATATATTTAAAACTTCAACTAATTTGATCTGAAAGATCATTTAAAAAAAAAAAAAAAAAAAGAGGAGGAGCACATGTGAGAAGAAGTGACTCTGATACAGCATATAGTTAAACACCACCACATTTTAAAACTTCACTTGCTCACACACACAGCAGGAGTAGTGCACAGCTATGAAAGAAACCCAGCTATCGGGATGAAAGAACAGCCGTGTCTCCCAAGAAAAAGGAACAATCATCATATAAATTTTCTAAGTAAAACTAGTTGTGAGTATTAAAAAAAATTGAAGGTCAGTTGTCTCAACCTTTGAAGTTCTGAGTGATCTGCTTCCCAGTTAACAGAGCCTTACCCTAAATCCCGATGTGGTATAGTAGATAAGATCAGCTGGGAAGTGATTGCCGCTGGAACTGAAGTTTGAAAACTCCTTGTCCAGCTGCAAAGCTTTTTCCACTGAGAGTTCCCCCCTTCTCAGTTTGTTCCCACTGGCAGCTGATCACAGCCTGTGTTTTTGTGAATAAGATTAAGCGGATTTGGCATTGGGAGTTCTTACTGTATGTGAGATACTGAATGAAACTAACAAAATAAAGGGTGAAGGTTCTTAAGTGTTGCTTAGCAATACATCATGTATATTGCATGGGAATGGCAATATCATCCACACAGAGAATGGCATCATTCACACAAGAAACTAGAAGTGAGTTTATGTATGAGAGACACTAAACTGGTCTATTCTATCTTGCTTTTAATGCTGTGCCATCACAGCATCACCATCAGCATCTGAGCACCTTCCTGTAGTGCATTAAGCAACATGATTACACTGTGTGTATAGCGAGTCTATTTATGTATTATTTCATGCTGTTAGGGTAGCTGAAATTAACTCAATGAATTAATCTCTTTGCTGTGTATCAGCATAGTGTCTCTATATGCCAGTTTCATATTCAAGTTCCAAATAATGAAGCAATTGTTTTTTTAAATGTGTCAGTGTAACAAAAGCTGTAGAGCAAGCCCTTTCTCTGAGCACATGGCAGATTACAACAATGCAGGGAGAATGTGTAAACTGTTTATGTTGAATGGTATTAAAATAGTGCAAGAAAACTGGGCTCAGAAAGCTGATCTGAGCTAAAAGAAACAAGTACACTTAGAGGCATAAACAAATGATTTAGAATAGATACAGCCAGAACTACAAAAAAATCTTCAAAAATAGTTTGCCCAGTTCACGTCAGACCTTCCACTGGCCATAAATATGCTTCAAAGACTTAAAGCAGCAGACACCAAATGCATGCAATCTTCATGTAGTTCTAACTGTACATGGACACCCTGTTGCAGCACAGAAAGATTAAGCAGAGATTAGCAAATACCTTGCCCATGTACACATGCTACTGCACATTTCTTTCGTATACTAGGTGCTATATGGACTGGCGCTAACAGTATTGTAAACATTTTCATTTTGTGCTTGTAGTGGTAAAAAAAAAATAACCATCATACACGGTCACGAGGTAAACAGAATGAAAATACCTTTACAGTGAATATAAACAGTTTTATGGAGTATCATAGGGCAAGAGGAAGCCACAAATGTGATGCAACAGCAGCTGTTCTGGGGCATGGCAGCAGCTATGGAGCCAGCTACTTTTAAATTTTATTTGGGCAAACAAATGGGTGGTGTGAATGTGTAACAGAATTGAACAAATTTAAAAGACTGCTCTCAGCACAGAAAAGTATGAGAGCGTTGATGAAATTTTCACTTTTTAAACAGAAATTGTTTCATTTATGTATGTGGAAACTCGGCAAATGCCTCAAAAATTGGTCATGGATATTCACTCAGATAAAATGCTTCAGCAGCATTTGCACCCGTTTTGTGTTTGTTTTCCATGAATAACCAGTTTGCTGGCAGGAAACCCTGTGGAACAGCAAATGTTAAACTGAACTGATTTTTTTGTAAACATAATATTCACACTACAGACCTTAAAAGATGCACTCATTCAGGTATTAAGAAATACCATGTGACCTTCAATCAAAAAACTAATTTACTAACACAATTCAACAATGAGCTGAATTAAATGCTCATAGAAAGCACTTGGCAAATACTTTTGAACAGCAAATATTTTGGAGAACAGCATAGTCTCTTCATGGGCTATTTACCAGGAGAAAAAGAAGTTAAATTATATTAATCAAATGAATGATTCCCTGTGAATTATTCACTCAGCTCTAATCTATGCTGTGTAGCAAACTGTCATCCTGCTGCAGCCAGGCTTCCCCTTCCACTCTGCACTGGAGGCCAGGACTTAGGATAGTAGTTGATCCTTTTCCTGAGGACACTGTATTGGCAGTTAATTGCCAATTGTATGGTTTTCACGTTGACTAATCATTGTGTACTTTTCAGTTTCACAGTTGTATTTGGGTTTATTTGTATACACACTCTCCACCCCCTCCCCCATACCCTCTAACACCTCCACAAGGTGTTGGTATGGGTGAGACACTACTCCCCTCTACGGGTTTGGTACCACCCTCTGTGCATCACAAGCTCAGAAGGAAACTGTTGGCACTCTAGGCATTAGGTAGGCTCTGCAGACTCTAGTCTTCAATGGGTTCCCATAAACACTCCCATATTTTGAGTTCCTCAGGCTGCCCAAAACAAATAGATACACATTCCCTACACACCATTTTTCTGCTGCACGCATACAGTTGTCCTCACAGCTGCCTGCCTGCAGATTGCTGCCCTGTATCCTCCTGCTACAACTACTGCTAGCCCCTCCCAGCTACATATCTGCACTGCTCTCAGTCTTCTAGTTCCAGCTCTCCTCCCAGGGTACCTCTTATCCCTTGCAACAAGCTCTCAGGCTGCCACTCTAGCCTGCTGCTCTTGGTCTCACAAAACCTACAGCTGTCTCCTGAGCTTCATCCTTTTCCTGTACTCTAGGGAATATTGAGCCTACATTGGCTCTATACATGTTGAATTGAGTAACACCACTCCACTGGGCAGGCTCTGTCTGTCCATCTTGACAGAACTGGAGGAAAGGTAATGAGTAATGAGTCAGCTGGTTCCTTACAATACATTCCAGGATGTTATGTTGCAACTTTGGGATGGCACATAGCCTTTGCAGGAATGCAAGTTTAGCTGGCTATTTGGGCTACATCAGAAGGAAGGGGTATATCTGACTCAGAATAGTGGGATTCAGTGTTGCTGTGGGTGATCACTGGCAGCATTGGCCTGGTATTGCAGAGGAAAGTGGTAGAGTGTGTGTCTTCTGGTCTAAGCCTCCGTTCCAGGTGTGGGTGGGCCAGACTGTTTACTCAACTGGATATCCATTTGGACCTTGGAGTCTGACAATTAGGAAAAAGGGAGGCTCCTGGTCTGAACAAAGGGCTTCAACTTCCCTTTACAAATTTAAAAATTGCATTAATCCACTTTTCATTTATTTGCATTCTTGTTTATTTACTTAATAAAGTTGTGGCCTCTGTGCTATAAGTAAACTCTATCTTGTGAAGTGTCTTTTTGGGAATCCCCATCGCAATGGGCAATAAAAGGCAAAAATATAGAGTCCTAAACATGCCCTCCATCATTTTCCCCCACTGTGTAACAAATGAATGGTACATATTGTCCTGGGTACTGATACAAATCTCACAAGTTTCATGTTACCGTCAACCTACAAACATTTTTTTTCTAGATTCAACTTCAGACAGCTAGGTATCATCCAAATTCTAAACCCATTTGGACACTGGGCCACTCAACACAGTTGCCAAGTCAGACTAGCTAGAGCATGAAGGTAGGTATCATTAGCCTACTGAAAAGACACAAAACTTGTGCCTCCTTAACTAATCATGAATTAGGATCATTTTATTAGCTAGCAAACTTGCAATAATCAGTAAAGAACAAAGTTCCTGTTCACTGTCATGCTGTGTGTCTGAGAATCAATACAGGATAAAACCAGGAACAGAACAAATATTACATATGAAAAAACTACAGCATTATACAAACAAAAACTCAATTCTACACTTTTATGCACTTTTAAAAAAAGGAAATACAATTATATAAGAGACTATAACTAGCACTGAAATCATGATCTGCCCATAATGCTAGTTATAGTCTCTTATATAATTGTATTTCCTTTTTTTAAAAGTGCATAAAAGTGTAGAATTGAGTTTGTGTATATATAGGAGGCTGGAGCATTTACGCACTATCATTATGGTGTTTTTGCTATGGAAATAAAGCAATCTTACAAAAGACACAATACTCAAAATAAAACCTAAGACAAACAAAGCAAGCTATAAAGTACTGCTTTGGGCCTGCTCCTGGATCTATTAAAAAGTCAATGGCAAAACTCCCATTGACTTCAATGGGAGAAACAGCAGGAATAGGCTCTTTTTATTTTTAAACAAGCCTGGGAAGGGAAACATTGAAAATATTTGGGAAGAGAAGGGGGCAAAAAGAAATGAGAAGAGCTCCATTTGATTGTTTTACAGTTAATGTCTGAAACAGTATTGATTATGGGTTTTTTTAAGTTCTCTTTGTTTCTGGTGGTCAGATACTTTCTTAAGCAGTACTGGTGTTTTAATGTTGAAAGTTTCATCCCCCCTTTTTCTTTGTGATCATTTCTGGTTTGCTGAAGGCATGCATTTGTTCCCCAAACTGAAAAATTGATTCTTATTAACATTATTTGTAAAAACTTGCTATGCTTTAAAAAAAAAAAAAGTTGCCAAAAGTATTGGTGGAGAAACAGAGCATTCATTTCCCCTGTAGCTACTGTTGACACAATATGAGAATGAGTATCAAAAATAAGAATGAAGGGCCAAATTCGCATCAGCAATGACAACAGTTGTCTCCACCTATGCCAGCCATTGAATTTGGTCCAAAGCATGTATCATATTTTACTCACATAAAGCGGTCTAGGAAATTCCAAATGATAATATGAACTCTTTTCAGCAAGGTGCTGGTTTTGTATTAACTACAGACTGAACTAAATGCTGCTAGCTTTAGTACTGTAAGTCTTGTTTATCCAAACAATTAATGAAACTGAATTAGTGAGAAGAAAAGGAGTACTTGTGGCACCTGAGAGACTAACAAATTTATTTGAGCATAAGCTTTCGTGAGCTACAGCTCACTTCATCGTGAGCTGTAGCTCACGAAAGCTTATGCTCAAATAAATTTGTTAGTCTCTAAGGTGCCACAATTACTCCTTTTCTTTTTGCGAATACAGACTAACACAGCTGCTACTCTGAAACCTGAATTAGTGAGAGAAACTAAAGAATCTGCTTCACTTAAACTAAGGAGAGGTGATAACAGCATTTACACTTTTAAGGCTGGCTGCCCAGCTTTACTGAAAAATGTAGTGACAGATAAAACATAAATCAACATCCTTATCATCCTGGCTTCCTTGCCTGCCAAATGGGGGTTTAGTTTATCAGCGACCTATAGGCTAACTGGCGGCCTTTACACTTACAGCTGGTCAGCAGGGTGGAACTTGGTGGAAGCTAAATGGCTGTTCTAAAACGTGTTCATGTAAACAACCTGAGGTAAGACTTCCTTGAACTGCCAGTTACCTAAGCGTGATCCATCTCACTAAACTGTACACTTGAGAGGGGTGTATTATTGGTATCTTGAAAAGAAAACAAATAAAGAAACAACATATTCTAGTGCAGGCTGGGCTCTCTGGAAACTATTCCTCAAGACGATAAAAAGTGCTCAGAATAGTATGTTTTTTGTGGTAGAATTTGGAAGGTGGAAGAGCTGCTCATAAAGAAAGAGCCTTTGTGAGGATATGAGCATACCATGTGTTTCTTCACAAACCAGACTGTACAGTTTGTATTCTGATTCCCATATACATCTTATCACAGAAATAGCTGGAATGCATGTGTGAGAAGCTGGGATCTCACTGAGGAATATATCAAAGGCATACTATCCACTTAATCATATGTTGTAATCAAACAAAATGTCTTTACCTAGACCACTAATACTATTGATTGCTAAATGTGTAAGGATTTTACTAATTATTTTACAATTATTTTGTACAATTATTTTACAATTACAAAATTATTTTTACTAGTAGTGTCACCATTGATTTATTATATTAAGCTCCGGATGACCAATGAATGCCAATGAAATTAATATTCACCTACATTGATTGGAGGGTATGGGGGTTATTCCAATTTCAGCTAGCAGTGGGCAGCCACTGGCATAGCTGCATTTGTGCAACCCCTTAGAGTAGATAATGTTGCTATTTGCACTTGTGGAACTTAACCTGGTTTCTAGCAGTAATAAATTGCACTGGTGCAAATAACAGCTTTTAATGGTTTGCATCAGTGCAGCTATACCTGTGGTTGGACATCACTGACAAATTGGGACAATTCCCAAACACAGACAAGTCCTCCATTTAACTTTTCTTTATAGTCAGTTCCACTTTTAGGTTCTCACGACTGGAATATTTCCATTTCAAAAACTGAAGGCATATGTTTACTTGTTCAAATTCAATTACTTTAGAAATCTTTCCACAATTTGAAAAATGGAGCTATTGGTCTTAGAGTCTTAAATTTAAATTTGGGGGCATATTCAGTTTGACAGTATCCCTTTAACCATTCACAAAACAATGACTAACAAAATAGGAACCTAGCTACTAAATTCCATTTGCCTAACAGCCAGAGGCTTCAGTTCACATTGTTTCTTCACTCTGGGTTTATAAAGTCCCAGAGCTTCTGGCTACTCCACTATGAGTTGCTCCAGAAGCCAAGGAAACCATACAAAGAATGTGGAGACTTCCCCTCTCTATTCACAGGCCATATTGTTGCATAAGGAAATCCAAAATCTGTAAACAAGACAGTGCCACATAGATCATTGCATTATAAGCCAAACATTTCTGGGTTGCATTGAAAAAAGCCCCAAAATTTTATATAACTTTTTGCTTAATAACGCTTCTTCACAAACTTCTCTAAAAGTCCTCTTAAACACACAGAATCTTAAAAAACAAAAACAACAACAACAACAAAAAAACCCATTCCCCAAGATGCTTGCCATAGGGTAAAACTTGCATGTTTCCAGATTACTCCAGGACAGCAAAATATAAGATAACATTGTTTTGCCCATTATAAAATCTTGGAACTGTTTCATTAAGAAGCTCTGCCACTTCCTGGCATTGGAACAGGGACTTGACATTTGGCTCCATACTGCCATGGATGCATCTTTTGCTGTCCCTGTGAAAATTCACCCCAAGCTGGCCAAGTTATAAGCTTCCAATAAAATCAATTTGCACATGCTCAGTGGAAGACAGTTAGAGTTTAGCAGCTAAATCCTCCAGAGATTCTGTCTCCACTGAACATGCACTAGTCCAGGGCTGAGTAGGACTTGCCCTGCACAGCAGCTGGGAGCCACTGTGCTGCTGGGCACAACACCTTGAGAGCAAGGTGACTGTCTCTGCTGTTCTCTCAATGTCCCTACTGCTGGCAGCCAGGCAGTGCAGAGAAAGAGGAAACAGCCTGACTGGGTGAGGAATGAGGCAGAGAGGAGGGTGATATGAGGGGTAGGGTATATGTGCAGAAACCAGTGTGGAGAGGAGCAGAATGGGGAGGGTTGTTTGGAACCATAGGATGGAGAAGAACCAGGAGCCAAAGCTAGATAGGAGCAAAGAAGGAGGGGTGCAAGAGGAGCAGCGGGGACAGAGACAGACTGGGGAGGGGCAGAAAGTTTTATATCATTTCAGAACCTGGAAATGAACCCAGGATTCCTGAGTCTCCACATTCCTGTTCGATCAGGAGATAGCTGTGAAATCAATTCGCAACATGTGTATTTCATCCCCCTTTAGTGTCAGAGGGGGATGAATAGGATAACAGCCCACTATTGCTACCAGTTACTCCATTACCTAAAGCGGTAGAGGTCTGTTTCATGGATATGGAGGAACTAACCTTGCTACTGACTCATGTTGGCAATTAGTATGGGTCCACATGATATAACTGGGGGGAGGGGTGGCGGTTTCCAGTTAGCTTTTTAAAACACACATACATACACCCACCCACACAGGAAGTTACATTCCAAAAACTGTGTTAAAAGAACATTAAGGTTCAAAGTCGAGCAATGAAATAGCTAAGAAGGGCCATAATTAAGGCAGCCTATGCAATTTTAATTTGGCTCCATTTGTGCATTATAAGCCTTTAACTACATGACTCCATACTGTGTTTTTTTCACTGCTTCATTCAGGGTATGAGTCAGGGTTGTACAGTCAGTGTTGTCTGTTGGAACCTTGCCTCATTTGTTGCGGACTCTGGCACATGTGTAATGAATGAGGCAGGGGACTGCAGAAGAAGAAAGGATGGTCTTGTGGCTAAGGAAGTTGACTGCTGCCAGGGATAACTGGATACTAACCCTGCCTATACAACAGAGTGAAGGATAAAGACAAATAACTGAACTGAATAACTCATTCACCAAATAAAGCAGGGGTCCTGTTGAAAAGCAGATGTTTATTATCTGCATGTTGCATTTTGAGTCATACGCCCCTGCAAGAATGGCTCAAAAATTCATCACATCTCACAATCCACTCTCAAATTCCATATCTGCAATACCTCCATTAATATTCAACTTTCTAGGTATAATGGGCCCCAAAATTTGGAATTTGGGTTCTATCACATGCATGGAAATGTGTGTTCTGCATGCATCTTCAATTGTCACCATTAAGGTAACATTTACTACATAGCAGTGTCTGGGAAATAAATGCCAAATAAGTTATCTGATGTATTTTGATGTTTTTCTTTGAATAAATTTACAAGTTATTTTCCCCATTATTCAAATAGCTCTCCCATATATTAAATTCACCAAAAGAAGAAAGGTTATTTGGGAGGATGGACACATTTCCTGATGTAGTCAAGTTTATACAATTTAGAAGGATAATATTTAACCTCTGAAGAGGCCAAAATTCTGTACACTGACAGAAGTTATAGGGATAGATCTTGCCAAATGTACAGTAATTTTTGAAGAATTCTATTTTTTCACAATACTAAAGCAATTATTGGATATGAAATTGAGAACTCTGGAACAGGAAGGAGAAATGATGGATTCTTTAGAGGATGAATATATTTAGAAGCAGTTTGACTGGATTCTGAAACAAATGTAACATGTGGTGAACAAAGTACTTTTACGCTTCCTTGCCTTCACTGGCTCCTCTTTTTTGAGCAGAAAAATTAGTATATATAGTCCAGAGCAATTCAAAGGATTTTTTTTAAATGCTAATTTTTCTCATTTTATAAAACAAGCAAAAGAGAACATACATAGATAAGGACACTGTATAAGAGAATAAAAAATGAGCCATGAATAAATTTACAAACATTCATATCTGAAGTTGTTTAACACTATATACAATGGGCACCATTATCAATGGACATTTACCTTTACTGTATCAATGCACATAGATATAAGAGAGACCACAAAGAGCTCAATACATTTATTGAAGTTGGCCAAAGCTCTATTTCTTAAAGGGAGTCCACAGTAAAGAATTTCTATTTGTATAAACGTAATGTGGATGATTATATATAAATTCATCCTTAGTCCAGTCAACTCACCTACTGCAACCATTTGCTACAGAACGCTAAAGCTACTTTTTCTGTGAAAATCAAGTTCTATGTTATATAATTAGTTATGGTCCGAGATTTTCCAATGATTTTACTAAGCTTCAGATGTGGCCCTTAGGAAAAGGAGCAACAGGAGTAGTGTACAAGTGCTCTATCATTATGCACTTTTCCAGAACTTGAAATTTTCCTGTCACAAAAGTTATTAACAGCTTTATTTTTAAACTGCAAAAATACTTCCATGCTTCAGTTCAAACTATGTAGTTACATTCTTTTTTTCTAGTATGTCTATATCCATTGAGCTCCATCCCAAATTATCTACATGTCCAAAACTTTTCCCGTTTTCAGGGTATGTTAAAGAAAATTCTACTAAGTGAAGGATATCTTCAAAAACAAAAGGAAAAAGAATAAGACAGTGTTTGCAGATAGAACAACATCTGTAAAATGCACCGGCAAACCGAAGCTTGCTATGAGCTGAGGCTGCATATGCACAGAGGAAATCTCATTTAAAAAAAGTTACAAAAATGACCTTGTTTTGAACCAAGCGAATGTGATTATTTCTCAACTGAACTGAAAGTTAAGATGAAGTTTGGATTACATGTTTCACTAATGCCAATGTCTCAGAACTTTCTTTGGCTCTGCATTCTCCTTTCCTATGTTTGTCA
The DNA here is from genome assembly GCF_009764565.3 of Dermochelys coriacea. NCBI lineage: Eukaryota > Metazoa > Chordata > Testudines > Dermochelyidae > Dermochelys > Dermochelys coriacea. The sequence goes on along the minus strand of NC_050071.1, from coordinate 74,647,206 downwards.
GCTGAATTTAATGTTCTCCTCTTTTTGTCTTCTGGTCTCTTTGACCTTAATATGACATTTTAGCTGGGTGATTAATTACTATTAAATGGCACCGCATTTATTAAATGGAGTCCTTGTCTACATAATAGTACAGTAACAATGCTACAATTCAGTTTGATAAGCTTAAATATACACAAGTAGATGTGGTAATATCTAATTTGTCAAGATTTCTGTGACTGGCTTTTCTGCTACACAGCTAGAGAGGAGCTGTGATTGGACAAAAAGCTCAGTACTGAGAGCTTAAATGTCCTGAGTAAATTGATCTTCTCTATCATGTAATCTTATTTCAGAGTGTGCAGGAGACAGTAAAGTTCCACACAAGCCAAAGTTGCCTAAATACAAGGCCTGAGGGTTCCTGACCACAAAAATAAAAGCTATGTGACAAGATTTGTGTGTCTGTTTTTTGGCAGACAACAGCTGACATGCCTTGCCAGAAGCTTTCATTCTGGGATAATTGCATAAAAAGAAGGATAAATGTCAATAAAAGGATGAAAGGGTCATGGAGAAAGAAAAGATCCATCTATGGCTTAAACACCTAAGTGAAAAACAGATCACGGATTTTGAATTTACAAAACAAGACACCAGCAGCTGACATGGTTATCAGTCAGGATATTCGCAAAAAGAAAAGGAGTACCAAGATCCATCTATGGCTTAAACACCTAAGTGAAAAACAGATCATGGATTTTGAATTTACAAAACAAGACACCAGCAGCTGACATGGTTATCAGTCAGGATATTCGCAAAAAGAAAAGGAGTACCCGTGGCACCTTAGAGACTAAGGTGCCACGGGTACTCCTTTTCTTTTTGCGAATACAGACTAACACGGCTGCTACTCTGAAACCAGTCAGGATATTATGTCAGTTATCTTCTCCCAACATCATTTTATTCTTCCCTGTATCTGACATATATTACCAGTACATTCAGGAACTTTATGATATGCACAGGCAGTAACCATATCCATTTTGTTGACTATTTTTTCTTCACAGCACGCCAAATGCATAATATATAAAAGTCATTCTGCCTGTAGAATATTACCTGCAGGAACATGCCACACTCATCAGACACACTACTAATTAACAAGCACAGAGATTGGCATGCACTGGGAGGGTGTATGGAGGTGGGGGAGTGGGTATACATTGGTATGGTTGGTCTTGATGAGATTCATCAGCAGAAAATGTGGAAGACAATTGCCATTTTAAGCATAGTATAGGTTTACTGTTTTTACATTATAAATATAGAAATTTCACCATTTGTAATATAGGCATCATTTTGCAAAAATGTTTCAGTTTTAAATTTGCATCAGGTTTTTTTGCATTGTTGAATATGAAGCAAATGTTTTTCTATTTACAATTGGAATTTCATAATTACAATAAAATACACTAACATACCAACATATTTCAAGTAAAAGTATCTGAAGACTAGAGCTGGATGAATAATTATTTATACACATGTTAAATAATTTTTAAAAATATTGTGAAATTCAAACAAGTTTCATAATAACTTTCAAATACAATTTGACATAATTATCACAAAATATAGAGATGGGCTGATCATTTACTCATCCAAGTCTCAGCCCAACTGTATCATTGAGGAAATTATGTAGTAAAATTTTTCAGATACTTTATTTTTAAAAAAAATATTGTGATTTGTCAACTACATTATTATTCAGGGAACATTATTCAGTTAGTAATTAGCAAGATCACATTAATTGATCAAGCACTCAAAATACTGATATACTACAAAAATAAAGATTTAAGAGTTGAGATTTAAGAGGCGAAAGGAGTGGCATTAACTTCAGAAGTAAGAGTCTTACAGATTTGAGTCCTGACCCTCCAAACACTTATTCACAGGCTTAAAGTAAAACACGCGAGTAGGTTTATTGAAGTCAGTAACTGAATCCACACAGGCAGACACTTGCACCTATGCCTTCACTGGGGCTTTGTGCAAGGCTCATCCTGGTGGATCCAGTTTTAGCATCTTGGCCTTGGGAACCATTGTATTTAAACCTTTCTAATACTGAGGATAGGACTCTAAAGCCAAAAAAAATGCGAGATAAAAATATACTTCAGTCATCAGATAATTTGGTTATTGGATTATGGATCAAGATTAAGTACCACCCCCCAAGCCAGTAGAATGTTTATTCACTCTGATTTTTATTACTAGGAAACCAACCTAAGGATATCACTGGAGGAGAAATATATATGTTGCTAAATTTTTGAAAACAATGTTAACTGCCAGACATTGTACCCTCTGGAGACATTAAAATAATCCTGCCTTGAGGCCAAACATCAGTAATAAACAGTGTCTAAATGAACCAAGAAATAAACCATCATGATTATAGCCTAAGAGGATTATAATGGAGACTTGAGTAACGATAGTCAAATGACAAGAATGTGTAAAGGGTAACTCATATTCTGATGGGATTTTGAAATTCTCATTAAGGACCTGATCTTACAAGATGCCGAGTGCTCCCAAAAGACCCTGAGCACCCTCAACACCCATTCAAATCAATCGGAGTGGAAAACACAGCACACCTCCCTCTAGTGCTCACCACCTTGCAGGCTTAGGCCTTAAATGCACCTGGGGCCTATCTGAGGGATAAAACAGACATAGTTAAGAAGATATAATTTTTTATTATGATAAATTAGAAGATGGAGATTGTGGATAAGCAAGGGACATATTGATTTCCTGGAAAGAGATCTCTGAGGAATGAGGAAAGTATCTATAAAAACAGAGTAAGATTGGGCCAAGATTCCTCAAGGAGAATTCACCTCCTCACTCCTCTTTTTATTAAAGCTTTTTATTTATTTCATATTTTAAAAAGATGCCATTTTCATGATCAAAAGTGAAGGATTGGTGAATGTTCTGTTCCCATTTTGTCTCAATTGACCATAAAGAATCAACAGTATAATCTTTTCTGTGACTTTTATGAATTAGTGATTGTACATGAGACTGGGCTGTGGATATATAGAGCACAAGCAGTGACTCATCCTTTACCAACACTATACTAGGCTGCTGCTTTTGATCATTCCAAATGCAGGAACAAGTTCCTGCTGTTCAAATCACAGGACAGCTCAGTTTGTGGTAGCTCAAAATAACTGCTTTTCTGTACACAGAAGAAAGAACCATAGACTCGTAATAGAGGCTGCTGAGCAACACAGTGGTTTGCAAGAGATAACTTAATACCCTTCTTTGTATCCAGTTGAATTATTAAGAAAATAACTGAATGAGATTAATTGCAAAACACAACGGTAACAAACAATATGACAATGCACCAGTATAAAAGTACCTGGTATTACTACAAACAAGTAGAACTAAATAGAAAAAAAAGTCTTAAAAACAGGTTTTCAACAAAATACCCCTCACCCGTGCCAAAATAAAATTGTGAGGGGAAAAAATTCAATTTTTTGACCAGCTTTATCCACAAGTACTTCAAATACTGGTTAATTCAAACCCTGCTGACTTATAAGGGTGAAGTTTTTCTGTGATTGTTACAACACTTTTCTATAAATCAAAACACTGTACAAAGGTGTCTAAATACTATGTTAGAACAATCCTCAACAAATACAGAACAGTAATAAAATATAAACTCATGGGCTGGTGGCATACATGGCCATGCAGTGCAAGAACTCATGGCCCTCAGAGACAAAGTACAGGCTCTGGAGGCCAGAGGGGCTAAACTGGAGGAGCAAAGAAAGACAAAAGTGATACATAGAGGAGACTTTCAGGGACCTCATGAAGCGATCCCATCCCCTGTCTGACACCCCTGTCCTGTTATGGAAGATGCAAGTTTCAGGGCAGGAAAGGATCAATCTGGAGCACATGGAAATGATCCCAGAGTAGGGGCCCTCCTTCCAGATGATGTTACAATATCCTCTCGCACTGAGTATATTCCGACAGGAACCCCCAATGATTAGGAAGAGACAGGCAATAGTAGTGGGGGATTCTGTTACTAGAAATATAGATAGTTGGGTTTGTGATGATTGGGAGAATCACATGGTGAATTGCCTGTTGGGTGCAACTGTAGCAGATCTCACAAGACATCTAGATAGGCTTATAGATAATACTGGGGAGGAGCCGGTGGTAGTGGTATATGTAGGTACCAATGACATAAGGAAATGTAGGAGAGGTGGAGTCTGAATTTTGGCTGATAAGCAAGAGATTAAGGTCCAGGACTTCCATAGTAGCATTCACTGAAATGATTCCAGCTCTCCACAGGGCCACTAAAACAGGCAGAACTGCAAGGTCTAAATGAATGGAGGAGACAATGATGTGTGTGTGGAGGGGGAGTTAGGTTTATCAGGAACTGGAGAAACTTTTGGGGAAGGAGTGGCCTATACAGAAGGAATGGGCTCTACCTAAACCAAAATGAAACCAAATTGCTGGCATGCAAAATAAAAGTGGTTGTAGAGGATTTTTTACATTAAGGCTGGGGAGAACTGACAGGTAATGAGAAGCACACAGTTCCGGCAAAGACTGCCCTCAGGAATGAATTTATTAAACAAGCAATTCTATATTTGAGGAAAGAAGATAGGAATGAAATTGGTAAAGCACAGATAGGAGCTAGTGAGGAACATTCAAATGAAAGGGAGTCTAATTTAAATATTAAGTGTACAAGTTCATATGTACAAATGCTAGAAGTCTAAATACTAAGATTGGAGAACTAAAGTGCCCTGCATTAAATGAGAATATTGATATAATAGGCATCATGGAAACTTGGTTGAATGATTATAATTAATGGCTCACAGTAATACCAGGGTACAAAATAGAAAGAATGACAGGAGTAAGTTACCCTGGTAGGGGAAGGTTTAAAAAAAAGCATAGCGTTTAATAAGGTAAAACTATTAAGTGAATCAAAGTGTACCAAAGAATCTGAATGAATAGAAATTTGATGTTTGAATATCAGTGGTGGTAAAAATATGGTAAAAAAAATACCAACCACCTGACCAAGATGGTTACAATGCCTGTGAAAAGCTAAGGAAAGTTAGAAAGGTTACAAAAGCAGAATGCGCAATAATAAAGGATGTTTTCAACCGTCTTCATATTGACTGGGTAAATGTCATCTCAGAGCATGATGCATAGGTAAAATTTCTAGACACCATAAATCACTGCTTCTTGGAGCAGCTAGTCCTGGAACCAAAGGGAGAGGCAAATTTTAATTTAATTCTAAGTGAGTGCAGGATCTGGTCCAAGAGGTAACTACAGCAGAACTGCCTAATAATAGTGCTCATAAAGTAATACATTTAACAGCCTTGTAGGGGAGATAATACCAAAAAATCCCTCCACTGTAACATTTAACTTTAAAAAGGGGAACTACACAAAATAGAGCTTGCTTGTTAGATGGAAATAAAAAGGTCCTATTCACAAGGGCTAAATGCCTGCAAGCAGCATGGAGATTATTTAAAAAACACCATAATAGAGGCGCAGACTAAATGTATACCCCAAATCAGAAAAGACAATGAGAAAACCAAATGAGTGCCACCGTGCTCAACAGCAGAGTAATGGAAGTCATTAGACACAAAAAGGCATCCTTTAAAATTTAGAAGTCCAAACCTAGTGGGGATAATAAGAAGAAGTAGAAACTCTGTCAGGTTAAGTGTAATAAGGAAGGCAAATGAAGCATCTGAGAAGCAACATGCTAAAGATAAAAAAATTACTATTAGTTTTTGCAAGTACATTAGAAGTAAAAAGCCTGCCAAACAGGCAGTGGGGGCAAATAGATTACCAAGGTATCAAAAGAGCACTCAAGGAAGACAAGGCCATTGCAGAGAAGCTAAATGCATTCTTTGCATTGGTCTTCACTGCAGAGGTTGTGTGGGAAATACCTATATGAGAGCTATTCTTTCTGGGTGACAAATTGGAGGAAGTATCTCAGATTAATGTGTCAATAGAGAAGGTTTTGAAACAAATGGAGAAACTGAACAGTAATAAGTCTCCAGAACCATATGGTTTCACCCAAGAGTTCAGAAGGGACTCAAATATGAACTTCAGAACTACTCTCTGAAGTATTCAGAGTAGAAGCTGTGTTAGTCTGTATTCGCAAAAAGAAAAGGAGTACTTGTGGCACCTTAGAGACTAACAAATTTATTTGAGCATAAGCTTTCGTGAGCTACAGCTCATTCACCTGCGCATCTACCAATGTGATATATGCCATCATGTGCCAGCAATGCCCCTCTGTCATGTACATTGGTCAAACTGGACAGTCTCTACGTAAAAGAATAAATGGACACAAATCAGACGTCAAGAATTATAACATTCAAAAACCAGTTGGAGAACACTTCAATCTCTTTGGTCACTCGATTACAGACCTAAAAGTTGCAATTCTTCAACAAAAAAACTTCAAAAACAGACTCCAACAAGAGACTGCTGAATTGGAATTAATTTGCAAACTGGATACAATTAATTTAGGCTTGAATAAGACTGGGAGTGGATGGGTCATTACACAAAGTAAAACTATTTCCCCATGTTTATTCCCCCCACCCCTCACTGTTCCTCAGATGTTCTTGTCAACTGCTGGAAATGGCCCACCTTGATCATCACTACAAAAGGTTCTCCCTCCCCCCCCAGCTCTCTTGCTGGTAATAGCTTACCTTAAGTGATCACTCTTGTTATGGTGTGTATGGCAACACCCATTGTTTCATGTTCTCTTTTATATAAATCTCCCCACTGTATTTTCCACTGAATGCATCCGATGAAGTGAGCTGTAGCTCACGAAAGCTTATGCTCAAATAAATTTGTTAGTCTCTAAGGTGCCACAAGTACTCCTTTTCTCTGAAGTATGTAACCTATTCCTGAAATAAGCCTCAGTATCAGATGACTGGAAGGTTGCTCATGTAACAGGCTCCAAATTTTGTGATTTTGGCAATTACAGGCCAGTAAGCCTAATTTCAGTTTGGGCAAATTGGTGGAAACTATAGTAAAGAACAGAATGATCAGACATATAGATAAGCATGATTTGTTGGGGAAGAACTAAAGTGGCTTTTGTAAAGGGAAATCATGCCTATTAGAATTCTTTGAGAGTGCCAATAAGCATGTGGATGAGGGTCATCTAGTCAATATAGTTTACTTGGACTTTCTGAAAGCCTTTGACAGGGTTCCTCACTAAAAGCTCTTCAGGAAACTCAATAGTCATGGGATAACAGGAAAGGTGAAATTAGTAGGCAGCAGGTTTAATACAAATGAGGAAATACTTTTTCATACAACACAGAATTAATCTGTGGAACTCATTGCCATGGGATATGGTGATGGCCAGAAGTATAACGGAGTTCAAAAAAGTAACTAAATGATTTCATAGAGGATAAGTCCATCAATGGTTATTAGTCAAGATGGTCAAGGATTCAACACAATGCTTTGGGGAGACCCTAAACCTATAACTGCCAGAAGGAGAAGACATGGGCAGCTCTCCAAAAATTGTCCTGTTCTCTACTCTCCCACTGAAGCTTTGGTACCGGCCACTGTCACAGACAGCATACTGGGCTACATGGATCATTCGTCTCACTCACTGTGGCAGTTCATATGGTCTTACACTGGACATATAAAAGTGCAAGTAGCAAAATCTCAACCCCACAAACATCAATAGGTACCAAATATAACTCCAGCTGCCCCGACTGACTCATTATTAAAACAACTCCATCTACAAATATGGACGCCTGTCCTGTGAGCACTTAGGCACATGCTTAACTTCAAGCATATCAGTAGGCCCATTGTCTAATCTCATGCTTCAGCATCTCTATCAACATGTGCAGGATTGAGGCCTGAGAGTACAGTCTAACCATAGCACTAATAAACTTCACTGCTTTTTGTTGCAATCTAATGCAACCCTGGTAAGTATGTTGTCCATTTATTATGTGAACTTCTTAGGGCACGTATCTTGACTATTTGTCCAAAAAAAGCACCTTGCTCATTTTTAATGCTATATAAATAACAGCAAACAACTTCATTTTGCTATATACTCACACAGTGCTACTTTCAGAATACCACTTCTTAAAGAATTATATTAACTTATAATAGCTTCTGTTTATGCAGTGTAACAGACTGAAGTCAGTGGGAAAGTGTCAGCTACAGTATATGACTTAGCTGTCATTGCATCATGGAACTTGGCAAGTTCTTACAATGCCAGATAAACTGCATTCTATACATTTTGAAACTCTCAAAGGATATGTGGCTGGGAAAGGCTTGCAAATGCCTCATGTTGATTAATAGTCACAGAACTGAAGTGATCATAATTTAATCCGAGCAAAAAAGACGTACTTCTTTGTAGCAGCAATAAAGAAAGACAAAACCCCCAGAACCTACACAAAATACAGAAACAATTTTAAAAGAAATTCATCGTCATCATGCCAGACACCAAATAAATTGTCTCTCTCATTTCTTGTCTCACCACAGCTTCCTCCCACTTGGACACCCGTTAGGCATTCAGCTAATCTCAAACATAGGCTTCCTTGCCGTATCAGTACATCTGCACTCCCCATCATGAGGGTATGCTAGACTGCATTTTTGCAGTGTAAAATGAGTGACTTTTTTTTTGTTTAGGTATGCTGTTAATAACACTTGCACAACATGTCAGTTAGAATCCTACAATTATACTCAGCTTGGTTCAGCAATGGGATGTGCATTGTTTTGGGCAGTGCTCAACCAGTATACTGTCTTAAGTTTTATTTGTTTCTGCAGCTCTGTGCAATGTGTCCTGTTCTGAAGCATAAAGAACACTTTATTTTTTCTGCATAGCAGCTGTGTATTCTTCCACATCTATAATACTTTTCCCAATCCTCTGCTCTTGCATTGCTTTTCCTGTGAAATGCTTTTTTCATAGATGCAGCAGAGGAATATGTTGTAACAATGGAGTGTTTAGAAAACCTTGTTTTGTTGCACTAAACCTAGTTTCTTGTCTGGTGGTTGTCCTTGCCAGTTCCAGTGTATTTTTCATTGCTAAAGCTATTTCACAGACAGACTTGGAAGTCAATTGCTTTTAAGATAGCAACCTTTTCTAGACTGATCCCCCTCTGCACTGATTTACAAATCAAATCAGAGACCACTTTATTTAAAAATAAATGTGTATGGCATAATGGAGTATTTATAGAATGTGTTAGAAGGTCACAGTGTTCATCAACAATATTTAAATCACAAAAAGCTTTTTTTTTCTTGCTGCCTTATCTAAAGTAAGGAAATGCAATTCATGGCACTGACAAAGACTTCTGTATGTGGGGAAATTAACAGATACCTGCTTACCTCAGAAGAAAAAAAATTACACTGTAAGATACAATATGGGACCCTCTTTTGGTGAAAGTCTAATAATTCTCTCCTTCATAAAATGACTCGATTCACAAGAAAACTTAAAAAATTAGTTTTAAATAGCTTTTGGGATCTATTAAGTACAGTTTTAAGCATTTATACAATTCCTAGAATGGGCAGCATTATGAGTCTAAGTAAATAAATAGTTGCAGTCTCTAAGCCTTAGACCACCTTGTTGGATCCCACCCTATAAAACTCCATTGCTAGGACTTTATTGATAACATCTAACCTTGTGTTTACCCTTTGGGAAATACTTCATTATCCACCCTGTTTAGTATCACCTTGGTTGGTCTCATTTTCCTACTTGTATGATCTGGAAAATTGGTTTGCCAAGCCCCCATGCTTTCCTCATTCCATTCCTTCCTTAGAATTAATTTATGCCACAATGCCTACAAGGAGTTCTTAATTAAAAACAAATGTTGCAATTATTCCCTGGATTTCCTAGTGCTTTCTGTCATCTTTGTGTCCTGTTCTCAGGGGAACTACTACTGCAGGTTCAAGCACTTAGATTGTAAGCTCTTAGGGGCAGGAGCAGTCTCTACCTTTGTGACTTGTCCAGCTCCAAGTGTATGGTCTGTTCTAAGGAATTAAGCTGTAATATTTCTGTAAAAGTTAGAAATCTTAAAGACTTCCTGTACAGGTGTATAGTTTTAGGATTTTAGCAATAGGCTCTTAAAGGCTCATATGTTAAAAGGGATCTTTTTGTTTATTCAAGTCTAAGGTAATTTGGTAGTCCAGACAGTAAAACAAATACAGCCTACTTTGTTGCTATGAATGCTGGATTTTGGTGTCCTCCTCACCCCCATTCCCTGAATCAGGCCTTTTATAACATGTTCTGTGTTGTATCTAAGAGTGCTAGGTGCTGCCCACAAGACAAGAAAACATAGCAAATCCTTTAAAGCAGGTTGCATAATCTGTGCCATATTTTCCTTCTGATAACTCTCACCTACACCATCTAAAAGTAGCCATTTGTACAAAAGTAGTCTTTTAATGACAGCCACTGTTCATGTTATCTTTACAAATTTCCTCCTTGAAAGAGCTGGTCCACTTACTGTTCAGATACCACTGTTTCTGCAATTGAAACCAGAGGGAGTGTATTTGGCCTTGATTCAGTTCTTACATAGTGTCTGCAGAGATCTAAACACATTAAAGTGTCAGCTAGATAGAACAAGCCAGAATCTATTTTAGAATAATTTAAAGTTTGACTTCCATTTGCTTAAGAACTCTGTTTATTTTAACTTCACTAAAACTCTTTCAGCATTTAAAGACAATTGCAGCTCTGCTTTTTCTTTCTCCCCCCTTCTACCGTCAATAACAGAAATCTCTAATATATTTATTTCACATTTATCAACTTTAAAATTAACTGTTTTTATTATGGAACATTACAAGTCTAAAAGCATCTTATATGGAACAACTTGTCATTCCATATTCAGAAGGAAGTGTACCTATTTTCTGCATGACATCAGGTTATGAAAGGAGAAATAATAGAAAATAAATATTGCAGAAGCCTTTGCATTAATTAAAATCAGATAAAGATTAGTCCATATTTTGGGATAATAAAAAAAATAAAAGGAAAACAATTGTACATTTTTGCTTCTGACAACAACAAACATATCCTATAGCATTATTCATGGGATTTTCACTCATTGAAATACCATTTAGAATATTTTAAGTTTCTGTGTTTAGAACTTTGGACATTCAAACTTACTCCGTAGCAATTTTCTTGCATCTGGATTTAAGGTCAGTCCAATCATGCTTATAGAGAGGTCAATGGGCTGGGCTAGGCTCTAAATCTATTGTCACAGTAGGGACTGTGCTAGTAGCTTTCAGTATTAACATTACACAGTTCCTGACATGCTCTCTCCTTACACTTGTGTGGTGTTGATACTAGATGTTCTGAGGTTAAGACCCCCGTGTCCTACTTCCTAAATTGACTCAGCCCATGGAAGAGGGAGTTGGGAGAAGAGTAGTAGTATATGCCCTTCAACTCCTGAAGATTTGACTTATCAAGGGACTACTGACACCTTTGAAAAGCATGCAGCACTACTCCAGCTCTGCCCCACCATTCCAACTTTGCAGTCTAGACCCAGAGAGACTTTCCCAGAACTTTACAGTTGGAATAGGATCATGACTGGCGTCATAACAAAGGGTCTCCTTGTGTCTTCTTTTCACCCTTGCACATCCACACAGGGCCATCCAACTAGCTGGCTCTGATTATGAATCATTTGAATATTGTATATGATTATAATATTTACAGAATTATTTTTATTTATTAAAGCAATTGTTCTACTCTCAGTATCAAGTTCTTACATGACACAGCTTCAGGGAGCACTCAGGAAACAAAAAACCAAAAAATGTTTGTTCTCCTATCTCTCTACAGCGTGCAATAGCTTAGCAGCATTAGGAAAACTGCTTATCTTTAGCCCTTCAAATAGATATACTGTATAAATGTGCAGAAATTCATGCACAAAAGATGGTGGGAATAAATCACAGTCTTCAAAATCCATTTGATAATCAATACAGTCCTCAAAAATCAAACAAATAACTTTTTCTCCACATTGAAAGGAAAGAAGTGCATACATTTAACCCAAAGATGGGCTCCAGCCACAGCATTAGTATCTGCACCTGAATCTTCGCATAATTCAGGGCAATCACATCTAGGGTTTTCATCCAGGCCCTTAGATATTTATACACAAATCTAGATCCTTCTCCATTCAATTTAATGAATGTAGGTTATGTTTAAGTATTTCTAACATTCCATCACTGTGGCATCTCGGCATAACCAGCATTTCCAAAAGCAAACCTTCAGTCTGAAATACTTCCTCTCCCTGGTCTTGTCCAAGTCCAAGAATGTGTGTATAGTTAAGTTTCTGGTTTTGTTTGTTTGTGGGTGTCATGGGGAGGCATTAACCTACAGTTCTGGGGAATTAATGTAAAGCTTGTGTGAAAAGATGATGATTTTCTGAACATGAACAAAGATGAACGACCTTCTGACCAAATGGTAAGACCCATTTCTATACACTAGCTTTCCCTCCCTCCCCCAATAAACTTCCCTGAAAATTGGAAGTTAAAGAACTTTTAAGGCTGGAGAGGAGAAGATAACTAAAAATAGCTTGATCAACTTTCTGTAATTTTGGTTGTGTCCAGATACCACAATAATGTGCAATTATCACCCAGAAGAAACCACTCATACTCATCTTTGAAAAGGTATAGGGTGGAACATTAAAGAAGCTCAGATTTGGCCTAACTCTGTACCCATTGAAGTCAAGTCAATGGAAGTTTTACCGTGACTTCAATGGCAGCGGAACTAAGCCTACAAATGAAAACATATGCACATAGCATGTGTAGCCAGACATCTGATACAGGTGACTGCCCTTGAAATAGGTTACAATCTATATCTCAGGAGAAGCCATAGGAAAGTCACATTCCCCCTCACAAACAAAAATATTGTTATAAAGTTAGAGTTAGATAGCTCCCATGTGTTTCCTCACAATGATGCAAAAGATTAAAAGCTTTTATGCCCATTTCTAGCCGTATGAAACTTTTACAAGCATCTCTAAGGATCTCTCTTAGGAAACAATGGCATTTTTGCATATTAATAGCTGATTCAGCCTGGCTTGCTGTAGTAACAGCTTTTGCCAATGTGAAGTTAGGTTCAATTAACAGTCTTACAAATATTAAGCATGTCTTTATTTGGTGGGGTATTAAAAAACACATTGTTCTTCAGTGCCTAAGAAATGTACCCAAACAGATCACTTATGTATATCAAGCCATGCCTGCCTGGTAAAATAATCACAAGCAGATCATTCTCAGAGACCTTCATCCACATTTTTAAGCAATTATTGAGTCTCCAAAGAAAGGGGTAAAACCACCAAGCAGACAATATCTTTTTTGCTAGTTTATAGTGTTTTATTTTCTTTTTTGCCATTCTTTCTTCAGAATTTCCTCTGGTCTTCCTCCATGTATCTAGACTCCATTTTCTTATTCTTCCATGCAATTTGCTACACTGTATTCAGTCAAACTAATCTCACCTCATTGATTCTTCCATTCTTTTTATTTTGTTTTATTTTCCCTGTTTATATGCCTCTCTCTCTCTCTCTCTCTCTCTCTCTCCTCTCTTACCCAGACCTCCACCCTTTATCTATTTTCTCTTTTCCTCTATCAGAAATACCCATAATACTATAAGTAAATGTTAGAGATTTTAAAAATAGATTTTTAAATGCTGCAAGAGGCAGAACTGGAAGATTGACATTTTGACCCCGAGTTCACTGCCAGATGAGCTACTGGGTGTTCTGGATAGATTGGTTCTCCTTTTTCTGTCAAAGTAGATCGTTACTTATTCTCATCAGTCTTTCAGACAAGTGGGCAAATCTGAAGTTGTTTTGGCTCAGAAGTAGACTTTTTTTTTCTGTTTCTGTTCATAAGTGAGTTTAGGTACTATAGAAGGTGCCTAAAAGTTTTAAATATTTATCCACAAATCAGATAAGTTAGCAAAAATGAAAGTTTCCCTACAGTGCTCCATTAAACTGCTTCAGTTCAGACCTAAAGGATTCTGAAAATAAGGGAAATCCCTTTTCTATCATCTTCATTCAGTCAAGCCTTCCTCATCAGGTGCCAACTTTGAGGTGAGTCTTTGTAGTATGGATAGCATCTAGTAGAAAATGGACACTAATATCTCATTTCATGGAGGTTGTAACATTAGTCACTGAAGTCAGTGGATACCAACTACAGCTGGTGAGAAAAATACTTTATTTTACATGAAAAAATGACAAAGTTTAGCAGATTTTCGGGAGAGGGGAGGGAAAGAGTGGGGTCCTATGAAAATCCACAAACCATAATTTTTTTTCCCCAGTTAACTAAAAGGTTGGAGACTGTGGGGGTTTTCAATGAAAACTGCCCAAAATTTAGATGAAAATGAAAACTCTCACAAAATATATTTTATCATGAAGCCATAAATAAAATTTATTGTATTAAAAATATTTTGATGAAAAATGTATTGACCAGCTCCAATACAGACTTTTAAATACCTGATACCTTATACAAGCTCAAGGACTAATTAGCAGGTACCTCTCAGAAGATATGTCACAGATCAGAGTAGGCATATTGATGTCAGAAGCTTAGAAATGCAATGAGGCAAAATAGGGATAAGCCAGGTAGAACTGGCACAAACAGAAATTCTAAGGTCATGCATTTTTATTCTATGACTTTTCTCTTGTCATTTGGGCTTTGTCTTACCTAGTCTTAGATTTAGGTGTGTTTTGTACCAGCTATCTTTGCTTTAATGTGATTCTCTATGGCTTTTCTAATAATTTTTAAAATCAAATTAGTGATTGTAGAGTGTTGTTGGGAAATTCAGTGGTCATTCTTCAAAGGAAGCAAAGAAAGCAAGGTCAGAGACAAGGAAAAATGAGCTTCTAACTTACACGGAGATGCAGAAGTATTCGGGAGGGTATCTGAGCTAGGTTACTAGGTCAGAAGCACAGAACATGGAAACTGTCCATCCTCAAGAGGTGTTGGCAGGACACTGCTTGTAGCTGGTATTACAAATAGGCAAAGTCCGGTGACCATTACATGTGAGAGATTGAAGTAAAGTGACCAACCAACTGATGGTAATACTGAAATTTAGTCACTACCAACAAAGTTAAATTCAAATCAATGACCTAGAGGTGAAAGTCTGTATCAAATTAGCTAATCTCTTTAAATATCCAGTTATGTGTTCCTTAATTATTGCTTTAATTACTGTAGTTGATATGTGTTCTCCAAGCATATCACCCTAGCAGATCGTCCGCTCTGCCTACGTCTGTATTTTTAACCTATATTATCTTTATTTCTGAGTTTCAGATTAGCTTTACAGTCAAGTTTTACCTAAAGGGCTTTTTGTCTTGCTCAGCACTATTGATAAACACTAAAGTTACATGTACCTCACAGGAAAATACATGGAAACACTGAAAGGATGCTTAAAAGATCAGAAGAGATTATTTTATAAAATAATATTTATACTTTTCACATACACCAACATAGCCAGAAAATTATTACAATCATGTTTCAGGTTTCATAGTAAGCCTTTTTTTTTTTTGGCAGAAATGAAATATTACAGGCCTAAGAACTAGGTGGCTGCTGAAAGACTACCAACCTACGTTGGTTTTGTAGGGTCTTCCCTCCTCCCTGCTCCAGATGAGTGCTATCAAAAACATAGTAAGACCTTAATATTTAGCTGTAAAACTCAAGGGAGAACATATTCACATGAAGTGATTATCTCTTATGTTTCTGGACATTCTAAAGATACATTACATTCTCCTAATACTTGCCTTCTTTTTGATATGATGTTTTGGAAGAACAGCTTGCACTTATAATCAGTACAATTTATCACCTATCCCCAAAGTACCCTGCCGTTGAAATGCCTGACATATATATTAGGTGTTGTGGATTTAGCAAAAATTGAATTATAAATTGCCTTGCCAGCTTTTGCCTCTGGAAATAATGAAAAAGTAAGCTAAAGAAATGTTTGCCTGAAGGATTTATTTTTAAGTGGCTATAGAGAAAGAAACAACAACAAAACACAGATTGATCAGATTTTATCATTCCAAGCTCAGAGTGGACTTAGTCTCAAGGGTTAGATTTTTTCCCCTCTTTTAAAAAGAAAGACTGAACTGGGACCACTTGAATGTCCTTGAAAATAACTCAATTAAGAAAGAAAAAAAGTAAATTTGTACTTAGTATGTCCAGCTGAAGAATTTCAAGGTCTTGTGTCCAAATGAAGTCAAACTAAATGTCATCCAAAATACTTTCTCTTTTCTGCTCCGTTAAGTGCCATTTCTTATTCTTTTTGGAGTTTAGCAATATCCAACTCCCAACAATAAAACAGCTTTTATTAACTTATATAAACATCTATAGTCAAGAAGAATTCATTACAAACAAGTATTCCAAGATCAAATGTATAGAATTAACCCGAATGTTGATTAAATACTCCAAATACAAGATGCTTTAGTCATACCAATTTTAGGCTAATGTTCTGTACACATTGTGTCTCATAACCTACATATTTGTATCACTGGAAAGCAAGTTCTTTGTCATTTCTATCATCTTGAAGAAAAGCAGCAGCTTTTGAAATTTAATTTACAGTTATTTAAGTTAACCATGAGATTTAAAAAAAAAACAAAAAAACAAAAACAAACACCCTATAGGGAAAGTTATACACATACAGCCTGCACTCTGTATTTAAGAGGGTCTGAAATAATATTTCATAGTTAAGTTTGGAAATATGGAGTGACACTCCAGCTTAACTTATGTCATTATGATGTTGGGTTTATCTTTATTAGGGTTTTGGGGTTTTTTTGTTTTTTTTTTTGCTTCAACAAGCTAAGTCTGGAGTATCAGCCAGAGCTCCAGATTTCTTTGCTTGTTTGTGCGGGATTTAAATCCACAGCATTGTGGATGTTTGTTGTTGTTGTTGTTGTTGTTGGGGGCGGCCCTCAGGTAGAAAGGATTCATAGGGGAGTATAAAATCATACTGAAGCTGGGCAAATAATTGTACCGTAACTATCATCATGTTGCCTCTTTTTCTGTATATTGAATGTTTATGAATGATCATGAACTCCTCAGATATATTTGTTATTTGAAATTATTCACAAAACTAATTTCATTTCTATTTGAAATCAAATATTGTTGCTTGGGACTAGTTACATAAGTCATGTGACATTCTTTCTGCTCCCTGACTGGATGAGTGTTAATTCATAATGTTAATAGAAAATGAACACAAGGAGTGACAAACAGGGTCAAAAGAAATGTGTTCCAAAATCTGAATGAATAATTATGGAAAACATTTTCAATACTTATTCAGATTGTGCACTATTCTTTATGTAGTGCTGTATGGAAGAGTACTTAAGTTATGAGCACAAGAAGCATTAGCAACAACAGCACTTAAAGCAATGGCATCTGCTGAGGGTGGTCCTAGGCTATTCAGAGGAAAAGTAGGAAGTCAAGTGTGTACAACATATTGACTGAATCACACAGTAAGATTAATAGACGGATAAAAAAGAAACCAGACACTAACATGAAGGTCAGTAAGTACTACTTGCTATATAAGACAGGGAAGAAAGGAAAAGACATAAAAGGCAGCAGCACCCAAGCCTACAATAGGGTCATCATTTGATATTCAGAATTTGGGGCGGTACAAGTTCCTCCCTTTGTCCCTTCCAGAGTTAGAAATAGTAAACGGAGATGGAACCTTCTTGGCCTGCTCTAATCTAGGGGATGGCTACATAGCGAGGAGAGGAGAGAACAGTGCCACTAATATCTAACTTTTGCTTTTACAGAGTAGGCTTCCAGTACTTGCCACTTATTTTCTTTCTTTCATGGCCACCTTTTAGACTAGGTCATTATTGTGAATGTTTGTTGTTGTGTGGTTGGGTGTGTTTTCAGTTAGAAAGGATTCATGTGGGAGTATAAAAATCTTACTGAAGCTGCGCAAATAATTGTAAAGTAACTATCATCCAGAGGTTGCCTCTTTTTCTATATATTGAATGTTTATGAATGATCATGAACACTTTGGGTGCCTGAACTTGGAGAAGTCAGAAATGTAAGTGAGCGGTCACAAGGTACTTGTGTTACCCAAACACAAAGAATGCTTTCAAGTTAGTGGAACACACTGAAGAAACATGTCCAGTTGTCATTTCATAACTGCAAAACATCCTGAAGATTAACCTGTTGGTGGCCCTCCATGACACCTGTTCTAAAATTAAACCATCAATTTGTAAACTCCTGGAGGTGAATAGGATTATAAGGAATAGCCAGCATGGAACTGTCAAGAACAAAGCATGCCAAACCAACTTTGGACAGAGTTATTAGCCTAGTGTATGGGGGGGGGGGGGAAGCAGTAGATATGATATATCTTGATTTTAGATTGGCTTTTGACACAGCATCACATGACAGTCTCATAAGCAAACTAGGGAAATATAAACTGGTTTAGATGAAATTACTATAAAGGTTGGTGCACAACTGGTTGAAAGACTCCAAGAGTCATTATCAATTGTTTGCTGTCAAACTACGGGGCTGTATCTAATGCGGTCCCGCAGGGGTTCAGTTTTGCGTCCGGTACTATTCAATAATTTCATTTAGGCTGTGGCTAATGTAGGGGAAAATAAGCTTATAAAATTTGCAGATGACACCAAGCTGGAAGGGGTTGCAACACTTTAAGGCCAGGATTAGAATTCAAAACTACCCTGACAAATTGGAGAATTGTTCTGAAATCAACTAGATGAAATTTAATAAAGACAAGTACTTCATTTAGGAAGGAAAAGTCAAATGCACAACTACAAAATAGGGAATAACTGGCTAGGTGGTAGAACTTCTGCAAAGGGTTGGGTGGTAATAGTGGATCACAAATTGAATTTGAGTCAACAACGAGATGGATTTGTGAAAAGAGCTAATATTCTGGGGTGTATTAACACAAGTGTGGTATGTAAGACACAGGAGGTAATTGTGCCACTCTACTCATCACGGATAATTCTCGAGCTGAGGCCTTATGACCAATTGTAGGTACACTTTAGGAAAGACATGGCCATATTGCGGAGATTCCAGAGGAGAGCAACAAAAATGATAAAAGATTTAGAAAACATGACCTATGAGAAAAAGTTAAAAAAAAGTTTGTCTTCAGAAAAAAACAACTGAGGAGGGACTGATAACAGTCTTCAAATATGTTAAGGGCTGTTATAAAGAGGACTGTAATCCATGTTCACTGTAGTAGAAGAAGAAGTAATGGGCTTCATCTACAGCAAGAGAGGGTTAGGTTAGATGTTGGGGGGGGGGGGAATTTGCGACAGTAAAAGCAGTGTACTCCAGCATTTTACCAACCAGAAAGCTCTAGAAACCAGCATTTCTGATATCTCCCAATATAAATCTTCAATCAGGTTGCCAGGCTCCCTACCTGGCTCCATGTGGCTAATCAGAAATGGCGACATGTCCCTGCTCCTCCTGGTGGGAGAAATGTCCCTGGGGGCTCTGAGCACTGCCCCCTGCCCTACCCTGAGCACTGTTTCCACAGCTCCCATTGACGGGAAACTGCGGCCAATAGGAGCTGCGGGAGTGGTGCCTGTGGGCGGAGGCAGCGCACAGAACCATTTGGCAGTGCCTCCACCTAGGAGCAGCAGGGCCATGTTGCTGCTTCTGGGGAGCTGCCCAAGGTGAGTGCTGCCTGGATCTGGCACCCTGAAACCCCGCCCATACCCCAACTCCTTCCCCGAGCTCCCTCCCACATCCAAACTCCCTCCCTCTATTGGTAAGCATAACTTAGTTAATCAAAATTTTTGACTAACCAGCACTCCCCCCTCCTTCTCCCAACATGCTGAATAACATGCCTTTTGCTGTATAAGGATAGTTAAGCACTGGAATAGACTTCCAAATCAAAACCCCAACACTGGAGGTTTTTAAGAACTGTTTGGACAAACACCAGTCAGGGTGGATCTAGGTTTACTTGGTCCTCCCTCAGCACAGAGTGCTGGACTTAATGACTTCGAGGTCCCTTCTAGCCCTACATTTCTATCATTGTATGTGCACACCAGGGCAAAATATTTGTTAGAGCTAATCATGGACCTGTTACAACCCTCCTTAATGCTCATTAATTAAGAGCACTTGTGCAGATACTCTGTGTTGTTCTGTGGCTGATAGATACTTTTTGAAGTAATGTTCCTCTTTTGGGGATAGCTACGCAATCAGGGGCATGAATGCCGCACATGGTTCCTTCATGTAAATGACAGAAATGGTCTAATAAATTAACAGCTGTATTTGAATAAAAGTACATTTACTTTGGTGCATCGATTCTGTTACTCCGCTCATCTGAATGGAATGTTATCATGTACATGGTGCGTACAGAGCCCAGAAGATGCATTACACATGGATGTCCAGGAAGCAGCCAAGTGGTTAAAAGAGTAATATTCTTTGTAACATTGTAATCAATGATACAATGCTGCACCTCTCACAGTCCCAACATTTTTACTAATAAACCCCTTGGACTACGAATGCTTTTCCACACAATCCACCTTACCCTTTAAAATGGTAACAGATAGGCAAATGAACTGTAGTGAGATACAAATATAAAACCATCATCGGTCCACTTCCAAAAACCACTTTCCCTTGCTCTTGGGGTCTAGAACGCTGGCTTCTTTGCTGTGCCCATGGATCCATGCTGAAGACTCAGAATCAAAGCTGCTGTTTAGTAAGAAGAGGTGCCAGCCTAGATTAGGATTAGCCTGGGTGGAGTAAATTGAAGATGCATAGATCCATCCTTCCCGTTCACTGTGAATAGGCTACCACGGCTGCAGACAAAAGTAGTAGGTGGCTTCTTGAAAGACACCCACCTTGCTCCCTCCTTGAGGATAGACCCTAATGTCAACAGTCAGTATGTACAGGACCGCAGGCTCAGCAGCCAGCAGCCCAATTTTTTCGCATCTTCTACTGTTGCACTCATCTTATATTCAAATGGCACCAGTGGATGCACCTTTTCCACCAGCAAGCATGGTGATGTAAACAAGGCTATGGGTGGGGGGAGAATAGCAAGAAAGAAATATGGATAACAAAAGGAGTAGAGAGTGGCAGTTATTTTAGGACTTGTCCAACATACGGGATATTCACCCTTCAATCTGTCCTGAAGGTAACTCCAGCGAAAGCTAATTTAGAAGCTACTGACTTTCTGTCTGCATATTATGGTTTTGCTTTACCCTATATACGTGGATATTTGGTGAAGCTGTATATTTATTTCAGTGCCTTTTTAAAATGTTTATATATAAAGTGTGTGTGTGTGTGTGTGTGTGTGTGTGTGTGTGTGTGTGTGTGTGTGAGAGAGAGAGAGAGATGAATAGAATATTAAATGAATATATAATGTTCATTATGTTGAGCATATATATTAGCTGGATTAGGCCCTAGCCTCTCTTTTGTATGTACAACAGACACCTGAAAAATCTGCACTTCCATTTTTCACCAGCAGAAATAATTCAATGGCATAAATCGGAGCATTAGCACAGGCACCTGCAATCCAGCAGCGAGAGGCACAAATACCCTGAACGGTAGGCATAATTCAATTGGGAGTTAAAAAGTATGGATAGAGTTTTGTGGATAAAAAATTGCACCTACTATATGAAGACTGCCCAGCTGAAAATGCCTCCAAAAATACAGTTACTAGAGATAACTAAAGCTACACTTATGCAACTGTGGTATGTTTATTTTTTTTCTACTGGTCGATTTACAGCTTTCACAAAAGCGTGTAATGAATCTATCAAGTCAGTAGTTTTAGAGCATCTTCTTGAATGCAGTGTGTGTCAACACTGTCATGCTTTTTTGATGCAGCAATAAAAAAAAGGCATCTGATATTCAAGATTGCTATCCACCCAGAATAATTTTATGTACACAGTTTTAGTACAGCAAGTGTACTACCTGATAAGAATTCCGTGATTTGTCGATTCTCAGTCTTTACATATGACTGATAAACTGCAGAAATTTGTTAGTGTGCCTTAAGGACAAAATGCATCTGTGAAATAGGGGAGATTTGTCCCAATGTTACAGATGGAGAACCGAGACCTAGGGTAGATTAAAGGACTTGCCCAAGGCCATAGAGGAAGTCCAGAGTGACCACTCATCCCAAATTGGGTGGGACAGTCCCAAAATACAGAGTTCAAGTCCTGGTCCTGGACTGAATGACTCCAGGACATCATTTGTCCCAGGGCAGGCACGGGAGTGGCACGAGGCTCAGGGGTGGCTCCAGCCTCTTCCCAGTGGGGATGGGCTGAGGTGGGCCTTGGCCCCACTCCCTGCTTCTCCTCTCCCTCCGAGGCCCTGTCCCAGGCTAGAAGCTGGAGCCAGGCAGTACTAAGAGCTGCTCAGGAAGTCTGGGATCACTATGGGAAGCCCTGGACCCTCTACCTGCATGCCCCAGGGGGCAAGAACATGGCCTGCTCTCGGTCCCCCCTGACCCCCTACCCAAGACAGGTGGAGGGTTTGGGGCTCCCCACAATGGCCTGGACTTTCTGGACAGCTCTTACTATGGCGCAGCTCCAGCTTCCAGCCTGGCCAGGGGTGGGGCCTAAAGGTAAGAATAAGAGCCGGGGTGGGACCATGGAAAGGGGTAGGGCTCTGCATGTGTCCTACTTCTACCTTTTGAAAAGGTGGTCACCATAAGGAAGTCTGCATCAGAGCCAAGAACCAAACCCAGGCCTCCTAAATCCCGTCTAGTGTGATTTAACATTTGGGAAGAGCGGTGAATCAGTAGGATAGTGAACTGAATCATAGAAGGTTAGGGTTGGGAGGGACCTCAGTAGGTCATCTAGTCCAACCCCCTGCTCAAAGCAGGACCAATTCCCAATTTTTGCTCCAGATCCCTAAATTGTGTTCAAAGATTGAGCTCACAATCCTGGGTTTAGCAGGCCAATGCTCAAACCACTGAGCTATCCCTCCCCCTATGAAACAATGCTTTGCTGAAATAAATTCAGGTAGTTAAGAGCTGCATCTTTCGCAAACATTTTTACAACAAAAAGGATAAATTTTGTAATGTGCATTGTTATACTCATAGAACGTATTATACTGCTAAATTGAATACATTCACTAACACCTACACTCTACCCTACTTTGTCCCTTTACACACACACACACACACACACACACACACACACACACACACGCTCCTCATTTACATTATTTTTAAATTGAAGGTTTGTATAATATTTCTAGACTATCTTGGAAAAGAAGCAGTAAATTCAGCTCTTCCAACTCCCAAAAGCCATTTGAAAGCTCACTTATTCCCCTTCAAATGGAGTTGTCCCTCAAACAGATGAAATAATCTGTTCCCAGGTTGAGATGACATTTGCCAAGTTTCAGAGAAAATATTCATGATAAAGTCATAAGCCTCTGAAAACAGGATTTTCCAGTGGAAATGCTGACAGGTTTTTAAGCATGGTAGAGTGAACAGCACTGCTGTGATAAGCAGTAATTTAAAGGCTGTGTACTAGTTAACTATTACTGCTAGTAAACAAGTGAACTTGATGGTATTTCAAATTAGAGCTCTATGGGAACTATTTGATATTTAGGTCTGCTGCTCTTCCACCTAATGGAAACGGAAACTTTATATCATAACATAATATTATTGTGTGGCTCGCTCACTTGATATGAACAAAAGCCAGATAAAAGAAGATAGGTTTCAGAGTAGCAGCCATGTTAGTCTGTATCCGCAAAAAGAAAAGGAGTTCTTGTGGCACCTTAGAGACTAACAATTTTGTGACAATAAGAAACCCCTCTGTTTCAGCCAATACAGCCAGCTGATATTCTTCCACTGGCAATTACATATATGGATTTACATTGGCCTTCATGTTGGCTGAGGCATCTGGAAATGAGAAAATAATGTGCTAACTATACATCGAATTCTACCAGTCAGCAATAAAGCATGCAGAGTAAATTAAAAATAACTCTCGCCTCTTGCACCCCATATATCTCATGCAGACCCAAGTTGGAGGGTGGGTTAGGCTCCCTTAATACGCAGTCCAGTTGACATACACTCAAAGAACCTATCAGAGAAACTCAGAAAACACAGATTTCAGAGTAGCAGCTGTGTTAGTTCTGTATTCGCAAAAAGAAAAGGAGTACTTGGGGCACCTTAGAGACTAACAAATTTATTAGAGCATAAGCTTTCGTGAGCTACAGCTCACTTCATCGGATGCATTTGGTGGAAAAACTCCCCTCCGTTTTTTCCACCAAATGCATCCGATGAAGTGAGCTGTAGCTCACGAAAGCTTATGCTCTAATAAATTTGTTAGTCTCTAAGGTGCCCCAAGTACTCCTTTTCTTTTTTCAGAAAACATACTACATCAGTATAAAACAGGAAGAATTTGATGCCCCTCGGGATTAACTTTTCTGTCCAAAAGCCACAAAAGCACAAATGATGAACTGAATACAGACATTAACTTTGTCCCACAGAGAATGTGTTAGTCAGCCCTTTCCCTTTCATCTATCCTCAAAATCAAGGAGAGCCAAAACTTCCCTCCAGGGAATTCTGATGGTGTATTTATAGTGTGGAAGAAGCTTGACTTAGGGCTGTGGGCAGTTATGCAAAAACAAAACATCTGAACACAGATTTAAATTAGTTCATATCCTGGTAAGGATTCTGCCCTCTGCTCTCAGCCCTGCTCTGGTGGTGCAGTGTAGGGATTTTAAACAATCCACAAGGGACTAGGAAGAAGGTCCTTGGCACAAGGACCATGTTGGCCTCCTGCAGGACCAAACAGAATCACGTCCCCTTTTTTCATATATCCAACTTAAACACTGTTCACTGAGGGGCAAAACTGAGCTCAGCTCTTGGCCACAGTAATAGACCTGGTGATGGGCAGAGGGTGATGAAATGGCTGGAGTAGCTCCCATGGGCCTTTCCTTGCCCATCCACAGGGGAGATGCGATGGCCACTCCCCTTCCATCTCCTGCACACTACCACTAAGGAGCCAGGCTCCACTGCACTTCAGAGAGCCCAAGCTCAGCACAACACCACTGTAAGAAGGCCCTATGCCCTATGCACCAGCAGAGAATGAGGTCGGAGTTGTTTCTTCGTGAAGGATATGCCACTTATGGACAAGGACTTCCTCAGCTTACTGTACACTGCCAGTCATACTAACACTCAAAGTAATAATAGAAACTGTTATATTAGATTTAAAATAAAATGCTGTAGACAAAGATACAAGCCACTATCCAAAATTTGTCAAAAGGAGATAAATACATCTTTAAAATGCAAATGGAAAAAATCCTCCTGCTGCTGATACCGACAGTTATTAAACGTCCCACTGATGTCTCATAGGAAGACTAGCATAAAAGCAATTCTGCTTTTATCACAGATTTTCACTTTTTCAATTATCCTTTATTGTTAGGGTCACAGGTACAATAAGAGGCTCTTCGTGCTTATTCTACTTTTATAATTATAGCCCTCGATCGGTGACAATAAAATTAGCTACAATGGAAATCATTTTAATGTCATAAACTAAGAATTGTTATGACGTAAGTAAGGAATAAGCAGTAGGGAATAACTAAGCCCTGTAGAAGCAGAAATTCTATTTTCACACAGCTGTCCCTAGTAGTACAAAATTGGGCAGGGGGGAGGGACAACACACACACACACAAAAGATATGGAAACAGGATTGTCTGTAAATAATGTCAAACAGATTTCATCTTTTTCCAGATGGCATAAGCATGTCTTTAAAAACCAAAAATAAAATCATAAAAATGACAATAACAAGAACTAAAAATGTGGGTGCTTCCCAGCTTTCCTCTCATGTGTAACAACAAACCAAACACATTGGCAATAGGCCTTTTAACTATTAGCTAATATTCATTAGGCTTACACACAGATTTTTATTTATTTGTAGTTTGATATCATATTTTTTTGTTTTTATCTCATCAGCTATTTCACAAATAATTTAATCTCTAATTAGTCCATCTATTATCTGTTCAAATTCCAGGTCTGCAACTTAATGGTCAATGATCTCACCTGGCAGTTAGTTTCTTCTAAAGAAAGTGTGCCTTCCCAAGAGACATTCTTGCATGCAACAGTGTATTTTTGATATTTTGATCTACCTTTGTCTAGCAGTTTGCAGTTGCTTTCATGAGCCCACTAATTTGTGAATCGTTTCAGCACCCCCACGCAATGCAGTTTTTCGTGAATTTACCGTTTGCCAAAAAAAAAAAAAATTGCCCGGCTCTAGTTTTCATCTTTTGATACTGTCTCACATGACCTTCTCATTAAAAAACCTAAGAGAAATGCAACCTAGAGGGAGATACTATAATGTGAGTGCAAAACTGGTTGAAAAACTATTCCCAAAGAGTAGTTATCAGTGGTTCACAGTCATGCTGGAAGTGCATAATGAGTGGGGTCCTGCAGGAATGAGTTCTGGCTGGATCCAGTTCTGTTAAATATCTTCATCAATGATTTACATAATGGCATACAGAGTACATTTATAAAGTTTGCAGATGATACCAAGCTGGGAGGGGTTGTAAGTGCTTTGGAGGATAGGATTAAAATTCAAAATGATATGGATAAACTAGAGAAATGGTCTGAAGTAAATAGAATGAAATTCAATAAGAACAAATGCAAAGTACTCCATTTAGGAAGGAACAATCAGTTGCACACATAGAAAATGGAAAATGACTGCCTAGGAAGGAGTACTGTGGAAAGGGATCTGGGGGTCATGGTGGACCACAAGCTAATATGAGTCAGTGTAACACTGTTGCAAAAAAAGCGAGCATCATTCTAGGATATATTATCAGGAGTGTTGTAAGCAAGATGCAAGATGTAGTTCTTCCACTCTACTCTATGCTGATAAGGTCTCAACTGGAGTATTGTGTTCAGTACTGGGCACCACATTTCAGGAAAAATGTGGACAAATTGGAGAGAGTCCAGAGAAGAGCAACAAAAATGATTAAAGGTCTAGAAAATATAACCTATGCGGGAAGACTGAAAAAATTAGGTTTGTTTAGCCTGAAGAAGAGAAAAGACAGAGGGGACATGATAACAGTTTTCAAGTATGTAAAAGGTTGTTACAAGGAGGAGGGAGAAGAATTGTTTTTCTTAACCTCTGAGGATAGGACAAGAAGCAATGGGCTTAAATTGCAGCATGGAAGGTTTAGGGAGGTTGTGAGTCTTCATCACTGGAGATTTTTAAGAGCAGGTTGGACAAACACCTGTCAGGAATGGTCTAGCTAATACTTAATCATGCCTTGAGTGAGATGACCTCTCAAGGTCCCTTCCAGTCCTATGAAAAACACTATGGCCCAGATCCACAAAAGGGACTTGGGCATTGTGACACTGAGCATGACAATGCCTAACTTTTTGGTGCCTATAAAAAAAAAATCACTGGAATAGCACTGCAATTCATAAAACCTGAACTAAAGGTCTAGGTTTCTTATATAAAGAATGGAGAGAGATCGGTGCCTTAGAATGTGGTCCACAAAGCCATTATGTTAGGCACGGAGCTTCTTAAGCTAGCCAGTGGGAGATGCCAATGACAGGAGTGTGTGCTTAGCCCCACACCTCTTGGAATTCAGTGCCTTAATCCAGGGTGCAGAGAGTTACCTAGCTCGATTTGTAATTCACAGAGCAGGGGAAAACAGGCATTTGGCCACCTAAGTCACATGTGAGGCCCACTATTAGGTATGCTCAGAGGCTGCCTAACTCCAAACAAAACAGCTCGGGGTGGGAGAATGAACACCTCCCTTATAATCTTGAGCCCAGTGGTTAGGGTACTCTCCCAGGATGTGAGAGACCCTCCGTTCAAAACCATTCTCTGCCTGATGAGAAGGGCTTAGAACAGACAGCTGTGACCTCTCAGATGGATACCCTAACCATTATGCTATAGAGCCATTCTAACACTTTCTCTGGTCTAATTAGTAAATTTGGTTAAAGTGGTACAACCTCAACAAGAGCCATCACACTCTATCAGAATATCGCATTACCTAGTGGCTCAGGCACTCACCTGAGAACTGACAGATCCCTGTTCAAGTCCCTTCTCATCAGGTTTGGGGATGGGGGGTGGCTTGAACCAGAGCTTTCGTACAGCCTGTGTGAGTTCCCTAACCATTGGGCTAAATGTTATGAGGGAGGTCCAGCCTCCTCCCACCCTGTAACTAGCCATTTTGTGTGAACTCGCATGCAGGGCTCTGTGCCTGCCCACCAAATCAGGTCCCACACAGGATTTAGGCAGCTAAACACCTATCTTCCCCAGTTTGTGAATTGCTCTGGGACTTAGTCAGGAGATAGGTGCCAGATGCTTAGAGTGAGGCCACAGTGTGCGTGTTCAGAGGCAGAGGCAGACGTGCCAAGGGACCTTTTACCCAGAAAACTTAGGTGCTAAGACAGTTTAGGTGATAGCTGACTGGGAGTTTTGTGGATGGCAGTGATGCCTAAAACCAGGAGTTAGGCATACAAGTACTTCTGTGGATAACCCTGCCCTAAGTTCTTACTATAGTTATTTTAATCAGTGTACCTGACTGCTTCAAGACCATCTGTTTTAAATGTTAAGAACTTCCAAAGAAGATTGCTTGTCCTTTGCATCTTCTGATATTCCCAATTCTAGATACAGTGTTATTCAGCACTTTACCAACCGGAAAGCTCTAGAAACCGGCATTTCTGATATCTCACAATACAAATCTTCAATCTAGTAACCGGGACCAATGCCAAAACTAATTGGAATGCGGAGGCTATTCGGGACCAGAGTATTTCCGAGAGCAGTTGGACTATGGTCAAATTAGCAGAGAAGAGCCGAATGCTTGTCTTTTGTTTTGTATCCGCCATTGTGATTGGTTGGTTTATTACTCGATGTATTGTCCTGTGTTTATTGTAAAATATCAATGCCATCCTACCATTATGGCATCCAAAATACCACTGAAAAGCAAAGGCAAGATGTGAAAGAGTTGTGTTGACATTAAAACAGAAAATAGATATTTGTAAGTGCCTTGAAAAGGGTGAGAATAGGAAAGTTTATTTATTTTATTGTATTCTAACTCTTTGAAAATTCATAATCCATTGGTAAGTATAACTCTTAACCAGAATTTTTGACTAACCATTCCCCCAACTGCCAGATAACAACTCTTTTACTGTAGTTCTGTTAATTTTCTCACAGGTCCAAGCAGTCTGCTGTATGGTTTTGTGCCTGCATTCCTATTCTGGCAAATCATGCCATCTCCTCTCTCTATCATATACTATTCTGGTTAGTTCCTATGAACTCACTGAAGAATTAGCCACAGGGTAGCTAAATTCTTAATTTTTTTTTAAAAAAAAGAATCATTTGAACTGTGCAACCATTTTACAATAGGAGTCAGATACTTTCTAATTTTAATCATCTATTTACAGTTTCAATGGTCACCATTTTCTTTTCTGAAAGAAAGATGAATCTGTAAATTAAATCAAAATTATCATATAAACCGAGATTACAACCTATGGGTTCACTAGGTTATTTGGTTTTTGTGGGATATTTATCCCATCAGACAAGCATGTCTTCCACATATGCTTTCTATACAGCCTACTAGTGTCAAAATAATTATAATGTTTATTAAATTAAAAGAATGAAGTTTATATGAACTTTCAATAATGCAGACAGGCAGACTATAACTGTAAGCCACATGCTATATACTCTGGACTTTTACGGCTTTTAATTTATCAAAGGAAATAATTAACACACTTTGTGGCAGCCAGTGATGGAATTTATTCATTTGGAAGCCATGGGTTTCCTGTCATTAAAACTGCATCATGTCCTTCCTTTTCTATTAAACTTCAGCTGAGGGCAGTAAGAAGTCACTAAAAGGAAATGAAGAGTTTTTTTGGCAATGTTCTCAAGCAATGATTTAATACTGCTAAAAGATAGCAAACCTATAATGTAGACCAATAAGGGATCAGGGTTTCAATTACCACATTATTTCCTTCATTTGATGCTTTGTTTGTGGCTCAATTAACTGATTTGCAAAATCACTTCAATAAATGTACTCTCTCTTTGTTGAGTTTAAAGCATTTCTGGTTCCTAATTACAAGTGTTTGTGGCAAAGAATAAAATTTAGATCTTTAACCACTGTATTTATATTTATGTCATAGGATATTACTTTTTTTCCCCTTCAAAATGATCAGTCAGATCTCATTAGCCAAAGAATCATTTTGGCTGAAGTGAACACCTTTTTTCCCCTTGAGCTGTTTTCAAGTGACAGTAGCATGAGAGATGAGCTTTCTTCAAGTTGAAATGGAACCAAGAGTACAACAAGACTACTGCCCTGTCTGACTTCCATACTAAGCTACATGGTTTCAACAGACTGAAATCCACATTACAGAAGCAACACAGTCCAGACTGGGATAGGCTGGCAGATACAAGTCCTTTTTCTTCAAAGGAGGTCTAAAAATCAAGTTAGCATGGAGACAGAATTACCCTCTTCCCCTCAGGAGTGGGTGGTCCTCCCAGGTCATGACCAAGGTACATTCATGGCAGAGGTGGAATGCTGCAGTTTCAAGCACTTTATTAAGTGAGGCTAGGACAATGGACAATTTAAAATAGGGTATGATTTTACCAGATATATCATTATGTCAATGACTAAAGAATCAGAATACATTTAAAATGATTTGAGTAAGTCTAAGCAGTTCCTTTGCAGCCTTTTATAGAATGGGAGGGGGAAACACTCTTTCAAATGTAACAACTTTACAAGAGTATTTATTTTTAACTTCTGTATCTGCTACATGTTATATAGAAAATGTCAATTATTCAGATTTACTCTTTGGGTCATCCAACGTAATATTAGGTTTTTTTAAATTCTCACTCTGTCATAGACTACGGTTAGCCTTCATTAGTGAAGCCACCATCTTTAATAAATAGTAAAAAGTGACAAACTTTTTTCTTTTGGCTCCTTAAAATGATCTGCATACTTTTACATGCATGACTTTTTGCTACAGCTCAATAGGGAATCAGTTAAATTGAAAAATGCGCAGGTTAAATTGAGTACTGATATTGCTGTTGAGTTACCAGATTAAGATGCAAGATCAGAGCTAGCTAAGATTGTCATATTGTCTCCTCTAATTTGGAAAAGTAGGACTAGGCTAGAGAGAAACTCATAAAAAAGACTTTATGAGTTTCTTCAAGGCTGACATAGAAGCCAATGCTCCAATCCCTTCTCCCAGCCTCTTGCAATTACATTTCCGCAGGAAGAAAGAGAAGGAATTAGAAACAGGATAATGTAGCCTTAAATCACTGCTCATAGCCATTGCCTTCTAGTGGGAGTCCAGAGCTTTTTTTAACATGGTTCTTATACTGTTTAGTGTGATACAACAAAAAGCACAAGTTGTTTGACCCTTCCTCAATAAAAAATCATTTTGTTCTGACAACCTATAAAACCTGTGCATGAGCCTTCTAAACCCTTGTGTCTCCTTCAATTGGTGAGGGGGAAGCATTGTAAACACATACAGTAAAGACAAGGTGAAAGGCAATTCTGATAAAGCAATACATGTCATAGTACAGTGTGGCAATATAAAGGCATGTGCTGCTGCTGAGTGCAACAACATTTCCAAGGCCGGGACTTATGTCATCACTAACCTTTAAAGGTTCTGAGTCATCAGAGTTGCCTCATACTTGGGTGAATTATATTTGATGGGTACTAAACTGGAATACTATGAACTCATAGGAACACAATGTGATTGTTTACAGAGTCCAAGTCTGAGACGGCATCAGCATGGACAGGTTAGTATCCTAAAGAAAAGCAGTGTGTGGAGTTTTCTGACCTGAGATCACCAGAGAAAGATGACGGGTGTAACTTGTTAGACGGTTTTTGTTTTTCCCCAGGAAGTAGAGAAAAAGATAGTCACTATAAACTTGCTGAAGCTCACGCTTACTGCTGATGTATATCAATAAAGCAAAAAAACCCCAGTGCATACTCTTGTGTACGGGAGAAATCTTGCAACAGAATTATTCATCTCATGATAAACCTTATTAGAGAGTATAATTATAATAATTAACTGAATAAAGATAGAAATCACTGTTTTCAGAAACAACTTTTTGATTAAGTTATATATTTTCTCTTTGAAACCACTATTTTCTCACCAGCTTTAATGCTAAGTAATCTGAAAAATCAGGTCCTAAGTGTCTCAGATTGGGCAACTAAAATTAGTGGAAGCATTTGACCTTAAGCTCTCTGTGCCTCAGTTCCCCATCTTTCAAATGGGGATAATAGCACTCCACTTCACAGAGGTGTTGTGAAAATAAATTAATGTTTATGAAGCACTCAGAAGCTATAATGACAAGTGCCATATTAAAGCCCATAAGAAAATTAATAGTTCTGTCTTCGGGGCAGGTTTTGAGCAGCATACAACAAACAAAGCATGAGGATAAAACAAAATATCGTTCCATTCACTGAGCACTGTCTATCCCATGACTGAATAAGGCAGGAGTTCTGTGGAAAAAACACTATTATGCTTTGCTCTTATAGCATTTTTCCATCGTTAGATCTCAAAGCACTTTACAAAGGAGGTAAGCATTCATTAGCCCTGCTTTACAGATGGGGCAACTGAGGCACAGGAAGATGAAGTGACTTGCCCAAGGCCACCCGGTGAGCCAATGGCTGAGCTGGAAATAGAACTCAGCTTCCCAGTCCCAACCCATTGCTGTATCTACTAGGCCATACTATCCCAATATAGTTCAGCCATGCACCACAGATCTGGTTCTTATCCCCTCTACACTAATGTCAGTAGTTTCTTCCTTCTCCGTGCTTCCTAGGCACCAGCAAAAGAAGCACTGAGCCCTGGAAAGATAATCACGTTAATCTCCAGTCCCATGCCTGGCACCTCAGCATTCAGGAGCACCAACCGCAGGGAAAACCCTGCTCATCCCCTACAGCCCTTGGAGATGGCATCGTCATAGAATTTAAAAACCAAACTGTGTCTCTTTTGAGCATGCACAAACAGATGTTTTGCAAATGCTTACAACTTGGTCACATTTGGGGATTTTTTTCTAGAAGAAAAACATAAACACAGATCCCTGACTATTCACTATGTTGGCTCCCTTGCCAATTTTCAAGTCCCGCCTCCAAAGTGTGGAGACACTAGAACTTCTCAATAAAACTGTGGTAAAAAATTTTTAACATGGGCATAACAATGTATTTTCCCCTAACTTTGTTCTCAGAAACTGCTGAAGCATTTTCGCTAAAACAAAAAAGCCTCAGGCAAACACCTGGCATAAGAAATTTCAACCTTGAACAGTTAAACTTCGACAGTTATAAGCAAGTGAAAACAGGCTCTTATAATGAGAAGTGTTGGGCAACTTTTACTGTACACAGTGCTCCCAGTTGTGCAATAAATTCACACAGACAGACACACACACTACATAAACATAAACATACATACATGAAATTTCATCAGTGTGAATATGGAAGCATTATTCACAAGTCAGTTATGCAGGTCATCCCAAATTCATGCTGTGAAAACCTTTATTCCTGACCATCATGTATTCTTTAAGACTAAGATATATTTTAGGAAAGTTTGAGTGCATTTTCTTGAGACTATCTTGTATTTTTTTTCTTGTAAAGCCTTTAAAAAAAACAGTACTGAGAAAGAGAAAAAGTATAACTAAAATGGACCAAAGCTCAAAAGCAATCTAAAATTTTTCTATATAAAAATATTATTACTTTAAATTGTAACATCTCAGGCCCTTCCAAAGAGATATTATGTGTGTGTGTGTGTGTGTGTGTGTGTGTGTGTGTGTGTAAATGAGAGTAAAGTGATATTCGTGTGATTAGGATGTTTTAATGTACAGAAAATATACTTTTGGTCAATTAAGAGACTTTTTTGGATCTCTCTGAGCCCTATAGAATTGGTTTCATGGTAAATAAAGCACCTGACTTTACAGGTTAAAAATAATGCTAATGGAAAGATTTAAACTCTGAAAGACACTCCTAAACTAGTATTATTGTAACATGTGTGGCACACACAGAATCCATGATGTTGTCGGGTAATAAAGATTTTATCCCACTGTTTTGGGTGACTTACATAATTCACTCCTAGCTCTGCCACTCAAAAGCAGCATGCCCAAACTTATGGCACACACCACCGCCATATTTTCCAATATGGATTACGTGCATATATATGCATATACTTTCCCGTGAGAACTTCTGTTTTCAGTTAATGATAGCTTTTACAATTTCAAATTTTCCATGCTTGGTTTCGGACTCACATTGGATTTTATTTTTGAAGTCTAAACAAAAATGTAAAGGTTGAACAGGGTTGGCAAAAGCACAGAGCCCTGGGGTAACCCATTGCTCTGTCGTCTCCAAGTACTTGTCTTCTCCCCCATATTGACTCTGAACTGCCCATCGTGGAGGAACAGTTCGACAACGCCCGTAACCCAAGGTAGCAGGACCTGTGATACCTTCACGAGCAGGCCTGTGTGCCATACCATATAGTACGCCGCTGTTAGGTCGATGAAAACAGCACCTGTTTTAAAGTTTCTCTGGAAGCCATTTTCAACAAATGTGGTCAGTGCAAGTACTTGGTTGCATGTGCTATGGCCTCGGCGAAAGCCGGCTTGGTTGGGGCTCAAAATTTTCTCCACGTTGGGTAATATGCACTGTAGGACCAAGCGCTCCAGTGCCTTGAAGCACACCGATAATAATGATATGGGATGATACCTTGATACTTGACATGGGTCCTTTCCAGGCTTTAGGAGGCCAATGACTTTTGTGGTGCACCATATCTTCGGTAGCCTCCCTTCACTGATGACCCCGGTGAAGAATTTCACAAGCCAAAGCCGAGTACGGGCCAAGGTTTTTTAGGAATTCTGGAGATATGTTGTCATAGCCCTCTAGCAACAATCTTCTCAGCAAACTGGCAGGTTCATCATGGCATGCTTGTGCTCCAACTCTGCGGACATCAGTTCTTGCCACCTCATATTCGGTGGCAGAGTACTGCGCACTAGTATAGAGCCAATTGTCACACACCAAACTGGTGGATATGCAGTTACATGCCGCCATGCGTATCATCTCCGGCACTCTGCATCTGACTCCATTCCCACGGCTCCCAGTTCTGAGCAATATTGCTCCTCTTCCTATCAGATGAGAGACTGCCACTGGCAAGTTACTGCACCAACTCAAGCCTGCCACTACTCAGTGACCTTTTTAAGACACCAATTGCACGTTTGCCATCACATCGCCCATTATGGTCTCATCCGTCACACCAGGATTTAGGGTGGAAACACTCTGGTAAGAGGAATGGATATTTGTTATAATCCCCAACCAGTCCCTTGTCGCCAACCCCACAATTTGCCTGCCTGCTTTTGACCTGCCCCATCGCCAATGTTCCCTGTTGAACAGGTTCCAGACTGGGCAAGGTCTCTATGCAGCCAACCAGTATCGCTGAAGCCTTCATGACAGCCCTTTGTGCAGCTGTGGCGCAACACAGATGATGATGCACATTGTTGATGAATGCCTGCTGACTAGGTTTAGCAGTGGCCTAGAAGAACTGCATCACATCACTGAAGATACCATCGCTTGGCTAGACGACTATGCACATACTAAATAAAATACTGCCCCGGACCCCGGGCTTAAGTCCCGTCCGGCCACCAGGTCAACCCAGACCTCCCCCGAGCAGGCGAAGCGGGGGGAAGACTTTACCGTTTGCCGTGGCAGGGATCAGGCCCCTGGAAGTCTGAAAAAAATTTTCCCCGATGCCAAGGGTGGGGGAGCTCTGGCAGCCAGGCCACTCCCCGGAGCTCAAAAAAAAAAAAAAAAAAAAAAAAAAAAAAAAGGATCTGGCCCACCTTATGCAAAGCGGCCACCAGGTCAACCCTATACAGGCAATCAACTAAAGCATTTAAACCATACTTCAAGAGGTATATGTTTATGCTCTGGATATGAAGGTACCAGTTTCAAACCTTCCTAATAATCCATGTATGAAATCATTACCATTGTATATTGTAGAATTTCTTTGCTTTTTCAGATTTAGAAAAATATCAGAAATTCCATAAAACCTTTCTTAAAAGAACATTAAGATTCCAAAACCAAACAGTGCAAAATGAATGCCAGAATTAAGGCTGGCAAGGCAACCTTAATTCTTCCTCCTTTTGTGTAGGCATCATGATCACATATTAATGTTTTCACATGACTCCTGACTCATTAAGTTTACAGGACATTACCAGGTTGTGTAGTCAATTAAGCTGTTGCCTGTAAAAACCCCTACCTTATTTACAGAAGTTGGAAGATAACATAATTAAAAGAGCTGGCCAAAAATTGGATTTTCAGTTCATGAGAAATTTCTGCATTTTGAATCATACTAATACCAAATCTTTCAAAAATTTCTCATACTGGAAATTTTTAAAAAAAATAGTTTCAGAAATAAAATTTGCTCTTCAGAACTGGCAGTTGTTGAATAAAATTGACATTATGAGTTTAATCTCTACTATTGCTGAATCTCAATTTTACTCAACAGCTGCAGGGACTCACAGAGTCCCAGCTAGCCAGGAGGCTATAGGTCCTGTGGTCTCTGGCCCTGGACAGTCCATATGGCACGGCTTTCAGGGAGCTGCAGGGCTGGGGAGGCTGTCCCAGGACTTCAACAACCCTCAGGAATTTCAAGGTTCCTTGTTGTAGAACCAGAATGTGAGTCCCAGTTAGAGTCAGGGCTCCAAAGCTGCCTACCATGGAGCCTGGAAGCCCCAAGAGCCCAGGTTCAAGCCAGGTCTCTTCCAAGTTCCTGACTCCAGAGCTGGGACACTGGAAATTCTGTTATGGGTATGGCTGCTCACGCAGACCATGTAAGGCTGGGGTCCTCAGGCCTGAAGCAGCCTGCATGGAGGGCTCCCCAGCAGCCTGCCAAGGGAGTTAGCAGGGTTCTATTAGAACCCTGGTAGGCAGGATTCTGCTGGAAACTGGCCTGTCATTTGGCAAAAGTTCAAAAGAAATTTGTGGTTCAACCAAGAGGTATTTTCAGATGAAACTGTTTTATCCACAAAAATGTCCAACCAGCTCTAGTAGCGAATTAGGCCAAGGACTATAGTAAAAGAAAGGTGATTGTGATTATATCAGCCTTCATCACATCCTTTTAACATATTTAGATATGCATAGGCTATTAAAAACTAATGTATTATAGGCAGTGAAGGCAGCAGCACCACCTAAACATAAGTTTGCCCCACACTTTCTACTCTATGACTGTCATAAATATAAAGGGAAGGATCACCACCTTTCTGTATACAGTGCTATAAAATCTATCCTGGCCAGAGGCAACATCCTGTTACCTGTAAAGGGTTAAGAAGTTCAGCTAATCTGGCTGACACCTGACCCAAAGGACCAATAAGGGGACAAGATACTTTCAAATCTTGGGGGAGGAGGGGAAGGGAAGGCTTTTGTTTGTGCTCTTTGTTTACGTGGGGGGTTGTTCTCTCTTGGAACTGAGAGAGACCAGACAGAAATCCATCTTCTCCAACCCATCCTAATTCAAGTCTCCAATATCGCAACCAGTATAGGAAAGCCAGGCAAGGCGGATTAGTTTATCTTTTGTTTTATGTGAATTTTCCCTGTGTTAAGAGGGAGGTTTATTCCTGTTTTCTGTAACTTTAAGGTTTTGCCCAGAGGGGGATCCTCTGTGTTTTGACCCTGTAAAGTATTTTCCATCCTGATTTTACAGAGGTGGTTCTTTTACCTTGGCAACAGAGGCCTATAAGCACTAAAGAATTCTCCTCAACAAAATCTGGAACTGATCCCAGGATTCCAGACACTCAACATTCCTCTGCTGTGTAACAAACAGAACTGGACAGGACAGTTTTTTCATCCCACAAAAAATGCTGAGTTTCAAAAAAAAAAAAAAAAAAAGAAAAGAAAAAGTTCCCCATTCTGCATTGGAATGAAAGCCAAGACTACCAAAATGTTCATGAAAAACAACAGAGATCCACACTACAAGAGCCAGGGCACTCATCCACCTGATTTGGAGTAGGGACTTGAATCTGGGTCTCCAACATCCCTGGTGAGCATCCCAACTGCTGTGCTACTGGCTATTCTGGGATGTGTCTATCAGATCAAAAATTCCATCCTGGACCTAAGAAAACTTCCTGACAAAACTGATACACTTCTTCCAAACTGAAATTTTTTTGCAGAATCTGCATTTTCTGATAAAAACATTTAGTTTGAAAATTCCTGACCAGCTCAAACAACAAATAGCTTTGAGACCCACTGGCAAACTCTACATCTCAGCCTTCTTTAGTGGCAGGTCTACACAGAAGATAACAGCTTTCTACAACCAATAGTTATTCAGCTCCAGTGGTAGATGATTGCACTCTAGATCTAAAAATCCCAACCCTGCACATGAGCCATGTGGGGTTCTAGTTGATTTCACATGCTGAAATTTCTGTTTTTTAGTTTGCTTTTTAAAATCTTAGTAAATTACATCCCCTAAACACATTAAAATAAAATTAAAGTTGCAAAGTCAAACACACAAAAGTTAGGAACTGCCAACATTGAAGTTTCCTGTGCAACCTTAATTCAGCCCCTTTGTGCATATGATACAGTTTTCAGTTACATGACCACACACTATTTTTTCCACAGGACCCCAGCATCATTCAGAGCACAAGATGGACCATGCTATGGGATTGAATCAGGGTTGTGTAGCACAGACGGCTTTTGCTTGTATGACCCGGACCTCCTTTGTTGCAGAAGTTGGAACATGTGTAGTGAATGAGGCAAAAACTTACAAAAACAGAAGGGATGGCCTGGTGATTAAGGAAGGAGAACTGGATTCTATCCCTGCCTCTACCACAGAGTTTCTATGGGATGCTAGGCAGGTCACAAATCAAAATTTTCATATCATGCCAATATGTGTTCCTCATTTTCCGAGTTCCTCACTTGAGATCCCTGAGGTCTGATTTACAGAGGACCTGAGCTGCAACCAAAGTCTGTGGGAGCTCTGCCCTGAACATATAAAGTGCTAAGTATTACTTCATTTTTCAGAGTGTACTAGAGGCTTCTCAACTTGGGCACCTAAAATTAGTTGACATTTTTGGATTATCTTTCTGCCTCAGAATCCCAGGTGTAAAATGAGGATGACACCACCTCCCAAAGGTGGTGTGAAAATAAATTCACTGATCTTTGTAAAGCACTAAAATACTATACTATGGTGAAAGCAGATACTAGCAAAGCCTATAGGGAAATTAATTCTGTATGCAGTGCAGGGACTGGATGGCGTGCAGTAAATTATATATGGAGAATGAAAAAGAATATTGATTAGCTCCCAATTGGTAAGCAGTGTCATCATTCACCAATATGTATGTGCTTGTCCCCAAAGAAGAAAATATAACAAAATGCATGTAGAAACACAATAAAAGGTATCTATCTTATGTGATCAGTATGTACAGTATTTCTAATGCATCACCACAAAACACATTAAAAATTCACATCCAGCATGCAGTCATGTATGTACATCACTCCTGAGTTCAGCTGTGATTTTACTTAGATTTTTTTTATTTCTATTAATATTTGTACTTCAATAATGATTTTGGATATGTTTTGTGAGAAGGAACACGATCTGTCATATCCAAAAACAGTTAGTTTGGTCTTCTTTTGATTTCTTCCACAAACAACCATCTATGTCATGGAGAATAGCCCAACCTCTACCAACAGATTTCATCAGATGAAGTATTCATCGATTTCAAGGCCACAAGGGAGCACTGTGATAATCTAATATGTTTTACCCAATATAAGCCATAAAGATTTATCCAGTAATACCTGCATCAAGTTCAATAATATGTGGTTAAGTGGAGTACCTTTTAAAAAGACATCCAGTTCCCCAATGTTCACTGAAAAATGATCCCAAATCATTTCCAAAGCAGAGCATGTAATGCTAACCCAATAACTGAGATTTTTTACAGAAATCCTCAAATACTTAAAACATTCACAACCTCTTCAGAAATTAACTGAAAGAAACCTAATTTAATATGTCTATCTCCATCACTTTATAGTAATATGTTATACTCCTCTTTTCACGGAATCCTAAGCAACAAGACAATTATGGTTTTAAAATTTGTGAACAGGCCTATCAGAAATAGTCCAGAGTATCTTCTGGAGCTTCAGATCATTATAAATGTTTATATTCATTTCACCTAAAGCTGGTTGTGGCTATTAGTAGGCTTATTTAAGCCCTACAGGGTCTGTCCTAGAAGATCTGTAGGTTCACCTGGAGATTTGGTTTCTATAGGCATCCAAGGCTCTAAAGAAACCTTGACCAATGGACATTCCTAATTCCATATGCTGTTGCTTTTTCCCCTAGTTTACAGTCTGAAGTCTTCAGGTGGAGCTCAGTGGCCTGTTCCCAACTCTTTGGACTTGCTTTGTTCACAGAGTAGAGGTTTTTCAGCATCCCTAGCCTTCTTCAGGGACCAACTGATGTCGCCACTAGCTCCTCTAATTAAATCAAGGATCTTGGAAAAACTCCTACTGTCCATCAGCTCTATATTGAAGTAACTCAGATACCTCATAATCCCTAGAACAGTGCCCTGGGTTCCTCCACTATCAGAGTGGAATAGAGAAACTTCATAATCCCTAGAAATGTAACTGCAACTACTAGGGAACCCACTTGAGTTTCTTAGCAACTGCATACAATATTAGGGGTTATGGAGCCTCTTTCATTATGCATCTCTTTCAGAGTGGCTGAGAGTTGGCTGGCAATGGGAGCAGAAGTATTTTCCCATTTTCACTTCCCTATAGAGTTATAGGTGCACCAACTCTCTGTCCGCCCATTCACTCCAACAGAGAAGACCGCTATATGGACATGGGGGCGGTAAAGGCTACAACAGGGAAGGTGCTGGGTGGAAAAGCAGCTATCTGGCACCTCATGAAGATACAAATTTACAGAAGGTTACCTTGCTTAGTAGTAAAAAGAAAAGGAGTACTTGTGGCACCTTAGAGACTAACAAATTTATTAGAGCATAAGCTTTCGTGAGCTACAGCTCACTTCATCGGATGCATTGCTTAGTAGTGATTAAGATGGGAGAGATCACAGGCTCTCCCTGAATACACCATAATGTAATGTAAGAAGGGGATCGTGAAGAAGAGTTAGCTCTGGAAAGCCAGTGAGGACTTTGTACAAGTTTGCTAGTACCAGAGCTGAAGTTTGCAGACAGAATAGAACACAAAGGCATTAAGCACCCAGATTTCAACTGGGTCCTGGGTTCTATGTTAACCTTTTTCACAGCCTTGTGAGCTGTTTATCTGCTTCCCAAGGAAATAAACAATCAATCATTCATTGCTTATTGTTCATGGATTCTCATAATGAAAGACTTGTGCATGAACAGCTCATCAAGTAGCAAGTACCAATAGATCTGGGTAAGAAAGAATTGACCTCTTTGATAGACTTCAACTGAGACTGTTGTACTAGAGTTCCTTACAGTTTGTTTTGAGAGGTTTCCCAGAATGGAAGTTTAGTAGGTTGGAAAAACGGGTGCATGATGCAACTGTAGAGAAGTACATTTCTATAAAAGTGTATCATTTATAGTAGTCCCTGTTAGTGGCCATTACAGGATTACTCAAAGTATGTCTGCAAGAGAAATGATACAGGATTAAATCATAGCACAATAACCACTTTGCATAGTCCAAATTCTGATCTATGCTTCCTTAATTACATTTATTAAAAAGACATTACAATGCCTTGAGGTAATGCACCAGTTTTTCTACTAAATCATTGTCAAAATTCTCTCTTAATTGTGTTATCTGACACCATTTTTAGAAAAGAAAAGTAAAGTAACATAATCCCTTCAAGTATTTTCAAACTGAAGTATTTTGTTTGATTTATATACTATTATCCAGTCTCCCTCCTGTAACTGACAAATGCTAAATGCCCTATCAGTCTGGCACCAAAGATGGTGTTGTCTCAGGGTTTTCCCAGACAGCTTTGTCTGCATAGCTACATGAAAAGCTTTAATGATCATGTATTAGGTGGGACTTTAACCTTCCTTGCACCAGGTCAATTGAGCAGTTAATTGGAAAAGTCAGCCCCACTTGTAATTTGTACTTGTTCTAAGACTAACTGCTAAATTCATAATCACCTACTGCCTTTTTTAGCTATATCCTTCTCAGTAATAAAAACTTTACAATGCTATAGTGGTACTACACAGAACGAGGATGATACAGTACTAGGCACTGTCCATACATAAGTGAGGACAGTCCCACACTGTGGACAAAAGTTGTGGGAGAGGGATACAGTCATACCATTTATTCATGCAGTTCCATCAGACCTCTCTGAGTCACAATGAGGTCAATAATGCCAAGGAGGGACAAACTTTATGAATAAAATTAGACCTGATCTGAACTGTTCTCTGATGTCTTCCACCTTTTGTGAAGTTACACATGTGAACTATTTTTTCTTTTAAATTGTCACATGCCTCTGTACTTTCTGGTTTTCCCTGAAGCAACCATCAAAACACAATGTGAAAATTAATTCATGAAATGACTCCAACCCAATTAAAACCACTTTCCAACCACACTTTTTTTTAGCAAAGGTAAAATAAGCTTTTTAGAAGTCTCCTGACTGTACTCAAACAGAGCCAACCAAACTTAAGAAATGTTTAATTTTGTTCATTAAATAATGTGTATTAGAAAATCTGTAAATATAAATTAGTAAAACAGGGTCCTTGCAGTACACAGGGGAACCATCTTACAGTGAAGTGTTTTGGTTTGTTTTTTCTACACATACAACCAAACTGCATTACAGGATTTTCACACTTATGTTTTTGATGCAAAATTAGTAATTTCATCAAAAATGTGAAGAAAAATGCTCAAAACAATTTTGTATGAAAAACTGCATTTTCCAACATCTAGCAGAGTTTCTTAAGGCCTAAGGTTTTTGACTGAAGTTCTATTGTTCTATGGAGCACTACATTGTTTGCTAGCTTCTAATGCATTGTGACCACTTCAGGTTTTTATGCAGGGCTAACTTTCCTTATTAGTGAAGCAAGTAGAAATTGCTGCATTTGGGTATTATGCTTTTAAAACTTGCAGGTGGGATTACTGACTGAATTCCAGAATCAATGCGTATAAAGTGTGTGCTAATTCCTATGAATAATGTAACCTCATAATAATTGTGTCATGTTAATATGTTATATGCTGCCAAAAACAAGAGAGAAAGTTTTATGTATAGGAAAAGCAAGCAGGAGGTATCTGAGGGGTATAAATTGTCAGAGTACTAGAAAAATTA
The DNA here is from genome assembly GCF_009764565.3 of Dermochelys coriacea. Lineage (NCBI taxonomy): Eukaryota > Metazoa > Chordata > Testudines > Dermochelyidae > Dermochelys > Dermochelys coriacea. The sequence goes on along the minus strand of NC_050071.1, from coordinate 74,604,170 downwards.
TAAAATAGAATTGAGATAATAAAGTGCAAACTTAATTTCTCTGTTCACCTTCATAAGGGGTTAAGAAAATTATACTAAGCATTACAATTACATAAGGGATAAGAGGTCAGTGAAGGAGACAGGAGGATCTCCACACAATGGAAGAAGAGGTATTGTAGATATTACTAAAAAATTAAACTAACTAAGGAGGATATGGGACTAAGGCCAAAAACAGACATAAATTTCCCAAGGAAGGAAGGAAGAGATACTGAGAGAGATCAAGATCATACTAGTATCATAAATAGAAAATTAAAGACTGACAAAATTCCAGGACTAGAAGCAACCCACCCACAATTCTGAAAGAAGTTGTGAACCTGATCTTCCACTGCTATGCCCCTTGCATGGCCAGTCACCCTTGTGCAAACCGAGTCCAAAAAGTGTGTGTAAATTACTACCATTCTAAGCTGGTAGCATGTTATAGCCTCTTGGCACAGGTGTAAAGCACTACACAAGGCAGTGGAGTGGAGAGTCAGATCCAGAAACTTTGAGATATTGCAAATTTAAAATTCCTTTGACAGCAAAGATACCCTGGGGTAGCAGAAAACATACTTAACTTTTAACAGTTAGAAAGCCACATTATCCTCGAATGGATCCTCATTATCCTCAAATGCAGAGAGCCACCAGCTTATGTCATTGTGATATTGCACCACAAACACAATTTGAGTCATGATGCTGTGTCATAACTGATAATGCTGATGTAGCACTGTTGTGATTCATCATCAAATATTGATGAAAAGTCTCAAGACAGCAATGCAGCATCCCCATCTATCATCAGTCTAGCTCTGACACTAGATGAAAATCATGCCACTAGAAGTGCTACTATGATATGCTACCAATTTATATTTCTTCCAGTAGCACAGTTTGTTGGAGTTCTGCTCATCCACTAACCCTTACATAAAATTCTAATCAGCTAAATTTGGGAGATGATGTAGCGTGAAATTCAACCCCACCCAACAGCAAAGGATAGAGAGTAAACTTTTCAGAGACATCCAAATTGCTCAAGTCCTATTGACTTCTAAAGGGACTTAGGTTCCTTAGTCTCTTCTGAATAATCATGACTGTGCAATGAAATCCATGGATGGGCGGGAGGAGAGGCCCGAATAGTGGCCACAGCTCCTCCATATGTCTGTTATGGGGAGTTGGGACCACTGGATCCATCCTTGTATGTATCCTGTGGCCTCTTCTCCTAGCCTGCCCTCTCTCTGCTGACCTATATGGGGCTGATGTTAGACATCCTCTCTTGTGAACAGAGTGTACTGAGGCCCCTCTGTACACAGCCCCACTATGGAGCTTAAGTGGCCTGGAGAACCTTGTTGGGCCTTAAATTTTATCAGCCAAGTTTCTACTCAGCCAGCCAGCCAGATTTAAAAGGACAGACTCCAAACAAACTGAATTTCAGGAGCTTTATTCAATTTAAGAACTTTGAAAGTTCAGTATTCACATGGTTTGAAATTCAAGATCTGACATTTGTTCCTCCCTCCCTAGCTGATACAAGAACATTGTTGCTGACCTCAGAATTGGTGCTAAAACCACAGTACACCTCTAGTTTCACCATTTTATTCCAGGTTAACTAATCCATCAACTAAAAGGACATTCAATGAATGTTCAATGAAAGCTAATGGGCTAATATACAGCATCTGACACTTTGCTATTCAAGTCTCAGTACAGGGTCAATGCTATTCAAGTCTCAAGTCCCAAGCTAACTTCAGTGTATGCCTGCGGTACAGAAACACTAGTTTATTTGTTTAGGCAAGAATTGTCTCATCTGCCTCAAGAGAGGCCTTAAAATTGCTTCTATGTTTAGAAACAAGATTGGTCTATTAGGGCTGCCTGTCACAAAGTTTCACCTCTTTTTAGAACAGTTTACTCCCAATACTCCATTTCCCAGTTTTGTCTGTTATGGAGTTTGATTGATGAACATCCATCTGCCTGACATAGTATAACCAAGAACACTAGAATCTTTTATCATATGCCTGAAGGCAGTACAACCACCACTTAAGGTTTACAGGGGCTTTATTTGTTAAAGTTCTACTGCCTATCTTTCTGAATCAACATTATGATTTGGTTTCATTGTCCCAAATTGTTTGAAAAAACATGTGATCGCACAAAAAGAATTTAACAATTAAAAAAATATAACCTAAAAGTCCACTATTTCCCTGACATATAGCCATACAGTTCTTATAGATGTCACTCAAGTAACTGGGAGCTATGTACATATCTGAGGTTAAAATGGAACTGTTTTTGCTCTGTTGGCTAGAAGATGGTAGGATCAGCCACTCAAGCAATGTGGGTAAATAGAAAAGCATGGTATCAGAGCCAACAATTGAGGTATTGTGTCTACGGAAGAGTGAAGGAGGCCATATGTTTTAATGGGGCCTGGAGGAGTTCATGCAGGAGTAACAATTGCCACACCCTTTAAGAGAGTGAGGTATGCATTTTCTTCAGCTGGTATTGAAAGGTTTTAGACCAATGTTGAACTCCTGTAGGTACCACTAGTTACAATATGACTGTTACCACCCCATACTTGGGTTCAGAAAGTGCAAGGTGCAGGACTCTGGTAGAAACTCATTAATAAGTACAAAGGTGACCTAACTAATAGGGTCCAACATTCCTCTTCACTTCACTCATTGTATACTCTGCAAGTTAAAATGAGAGTGCAGCTGGATGCATTTTGGGGGTTATTGCTTATGTAAGCAGGGGAATAGTCCTGCTCTTGTGGGGAACTTTCCTGGCTTCTGCACTACCCTGTTGAAGTGGGCTAGCGAAAGGATCTGAGTTCTTGCTCCCACTTCCTTTACCCAGTGGCCTCCCTGCCCTTGAGGACTCCCCTTCCACTCTCCAGTCTGGCAGAGTCCTCGTAACCCCAACAAGGCTGGGCCCAGGATTCCTGGGGGGCTCAACCCCAACCCTGCTGTGGTCATCTAGGACAGGGGCTAGGGTGTCCCCACTCCGGGGTATTCTCTCTGCACTCAGCACTTCTCTGACCCACTGACCATTACATACATGTTAAAGCAAATGCAAGTTATTTAATCAACAATTAATTTAAAAATAATAAGGAAAAATGGGAAAGGTTAAAGGAAACATCACCCCGCTCTGTGGCAGGAAACATCACAAACAGTGTCTCTGGAATGTCTGGGCAGTTCACAGTCTGTTCCTTGTAAGTCCCAGGCCTTCTTCTCAGGCCCTAGTTGTGCTATAGGGATGCTGTGGATTGGACACTTGCTCTGGTGGTGGCCACACGCTCTCAGGCTCTAAGTGGTAGGACCCTTCTTCCAGTGTCGCCCCCGCCCTGTTGGGGTTACGATCCAAGCCTGGCCTGCAGAACCTCTTGGCTGAGGCACCTCCCTGTGCTGGGCCCGCTGCCCAGGGTCCCCCTTGGTCTCCCCAGCTGCTCATCGCACCCAGCTCCAGACTGCTCCAGCCCCAGCTGCACCACTCTGTCTCCGCTGCTCTGCCTCCAGCTCCCTGGGCTGCTTCTTTGGCCCCTCGGGCTCTGGTTGCTGCAGCTCTGCTCCCAGGACAGGTCTGCTCTGCAGGCTGCTTCTGTGACTCTGCTCCCAGCACTGACCTGCTTCCTGGGCTGCTTTTCTGGCTTCTCTGGCTCTGGTTGCTTCAGCTCTGCTCCCAGGGCAAGTCTGCGCTCTCGGGGCTGTGCCTCTGGCTCTGGGGCTGCAGCTCTGCTCCCAGGACAGGGTCTGCTCTCTCTGGATCTGGCACAGCTCTGCTCCCCAGCTCAACTCAGGCCCCTGCTTTCTCCTTAGCTCAGCCCCACTCTGTCTGACCCAGGCAATTCCAGCTCACTCAGAGGACGGGACCTCCCTGGCCTCCTGACTCCCTGATTAGCCTGCCCGCCCTGACATTCAGCCTGACCTGGAGCATTGGCCTCTCCCCATTGTTCCTGGGGACTGTCAGTCTCAGGGTCCTGATTTCCCATAGACCCTTCTCCTTTTAGTACTGGGAGCTAGCCAACCAAAACAGTCCCACTGACTGTTAGTAAGGGGGCAACAGTCCCCTTACACTTAGAGATCTGATAAATCCTTAGCTGGACTTAAAGAGTAACCTTGGCAGATATCAAACTCAACATTCAAAACTTTAAGAAATTATGTAGACATAAACTAGTCAGAAAATAGGGGGAGTTGTACAAAAAAATTAGTGGGAATTAAAAAGATTAGACCATCAACATTTTCCATGAAAAGGCTGATTTGGCAAAAAATTGAAAATAAATATTTTGGGTGACAATTCTATACATTTCAATTTGGAACCACTGCTGTGGTATCTCATGGATGTTGTAGTTCAGGTGCCTCAGACTTCCTTTCTCCTCTGTAAATTTACCTCCCTGGATGGATTATGCTTCATACATCCTTTCTCCTTTATAAAAAGAGCTCCCTGGGTGGATTATATCTCCCATTATGCACAATGCTGTCCCCTGCTGGTAAGAAGAGGCAGTTGCATAATGGGAGTCCCTGGCCATGGTGCATTATGGGTGGTGTAGTCCATCTTGGGAGTCAGTCCATAGAGATAATTGGGACATGAGGAAACTGAACTACACCTTCTCTGAGGCACCATGGCAGGATATCTGAACTGAAATATTCTCATTTTCAGGCATTTGGTTGTCTGATGAAAACAATCAAAATCTCCCCAGAAAAATACAATTTCTCTAAAAAGTTTTCTTTAGTCAAAAAGTCATTTTCTGTCACTTTAGACAGAAAAATTTTGACGAGTCCTAAGATGCGCACAAACTATACACAGCACAAAATATAACACACATGCATACTAATATATGGGCTTTTTAAATGGCATGAATACTTTCAAACTTACTACAAAAACAACTTGAAACAGATGTTAATAAAAACAGATTATTTAATTTAATTTTATCTGTATGAGAATAGCCTTTTTAAAGCAAGGAGGCATGCTGGATGAGTGCATCAAACTAGGTGACAATCCAAAACGAGTCCAAATATCTCAACTGCTAGGGAGTGGACCCAGTGTTCTCTCCACACTGCCATTTTCTTTTCATTCCTGTTTGTGGGAGGATGTGCTCTGGAATAGACCCAATTGTCCCTCACACCACTATCCCTCCTGGTGGGAAAGGAAGGCTGCCAGTGAACCAGCTCACATAAGTGGACTGAGCCACCCAGTAATTCCTGCTTTCCTCACTCCAATAGCCTTGGCATCTCCTTCACCCAGTCTCCTTTTCAATCTTTTTGATATAATCGGAGCTGCAGATGGGTCCCTAACCACTGACGACTGTTTTTTTTTTAAATGGGCTGGAATGACCTCCACTTGGAAAGACTGCTTACTTATGCTGAGGATATAATACACTCAGATCAGGCACAGCCTAACTGACCTGGCTTAACTTCTTGTACCCTCCTGTCAGCTACAGTTTCTTGTACATGTTTATTTTCATTCAATGTCTCCAGACCTGATGGGGGAACAGCAACAGTTTTCAACATTGCCACAACAATATGGAAGAAGACGGTGCAATCAGAGAGGGCAGGGCACTGAACCAAGATTGGGATGCAAATAACTGTCTGGACCCAGACATGCTAACAAGTAGGGTACGGAATCTGAATTAAAAAAAAATAGAATTCCCACTGAGTTAATATCTTACTATCACTACAGAGATGGAAATTCTGGGCCAAACCCTCAGCTGCTGTACATCAGCATAACTTCTGTGAAAGCAATGGACTTATGCTGATGTATATCAGCATAGCTTTACTGAAGGCAAAGAACCTACGTCAATTAATAACAGCTGATGATCCAGCCCTGTGTGTCTGCAAGACATCTCTAATATCAGCCCCACTTGAAACAGTGCTACAAGTCTCCACAGTCCAAACTTCCCTTTGTAGGCCTCTGTTCCACTTTGTCATCTTGCCACCCATGTCCTTTTTTAGTGTTTCAGTTCACTTCCAACATGAATAGTCTCTCAGTTGGGGGTATTAAGGTCAGAGAACAAGCTGTTACTGAGATTGTCACACATTAACTGTGTTAAGATGTTATGCTACAAAACTGGCTCTAGATGGCAGAAATTTTAAAAATAGTTTAAGGAATTGGAGTTTCTACTTAAAATAATTAACTTGTGGACAAATTTTGGGGTGGGACTTTATTAAAGAAGGTGACAAAAAATGAACTTAGCATAGTTCAAGCTTAGTAAATAATGTGTTCTGAGCTGAGACAGCAGAAATATTTCTGATTAGAGGGTGATGGTTGTTATATACTAACTTCAGCACTCATAGGAAACTGCACTTGTTTGGAGTATTTTCTCATTAGATTCAGTCCCTAAAAGGAAAACTATTATCAGTAGCAATCACACAGAAACTATGCAAAAGATGAGTGGTATGTTTGTTCTCTCTACTCAGATTTATGCAAATACATTTTTCTGTAGGAGTTTTATTCCTGGAACATTTTGCCCAATGTCCAGGGTCAACAGAAGAACATTCTGCTGTGAAACTCATTTGGATTAAATGTGTCCGCTTCATGAGAATTTTAGTTTGACACCATATTAGGTTCTGTCATCCCTACAGGTCTGGGAATAATATACATAAGATTTGCATAAGGCAAACATGTATGCACTGATTTCTCCCTTAAGAAGTAAAATGTCAGTTCAGAATAAAGTACAAAGAAATATTTCTATGCAGAGCCCAAACCTAAAGGGGAGTCGGACTAGGATCCAGAAAGCATATGAAAATGCAGTTATAGTTTGAGCTGCCCCCTTTTTTATGCACAATTAAATTTTTAGGTCTAAATTATGCCTTCAGAAGTCATGAGACTTCTGCCATTTAAGCCACGTCCAAAGTGGGTCTAGAAAATGCCAAGATTGGACCTGGAATTAAAATCACAGAAGCACACTGAGCAATTTTTTTAAAAGTGTCAAGGATGACATCAGTATCATAATTATAGGATTAAAAGTATGTATTCTAAGAGATTTTGTGATTGGGCTGGTAAACTCAAGGCTACACTATAAAGCTCAAAATATGTAATTAATTTATGACTTCTTTATCATGTGATTTGGTTGCCCAGCTGAATGCAATGAGACATTCTGCATTGATTTACACCCATCACCACCAAAGGCTGATTTAACTCAGAGGCACTGGGTGTAAATCAATGCTGAATTTGTTGCTCTAATATGAATATATTTCAAATATGTATAAAAGCTTAAATGTGCAAGCTGTCGTTTAATAACTAAAACAGAAAACAGTTTCCCCAAAATGCATTTCCAGATGCAGTACTTTAGATTATTCATTGTAGCAGCACCTGCACACATGCCCACTCAAGAGATGCCAGCACTGAAGTCATCCAGCTTCAGGTTAGTTCCTGGGTTTTCCATGAATTCTCTCAGCCTCCAGAACAATTCAGTTGCCAAGGTGATTTAGCCCTCTTGCTAAATCACAAAAGCCAACTCCTTCCATCATAATCAAAGTCCAAAAGACAGACACCAATCTTCCATCATAGACTAATGCCAAGCACACAACAGTCTTCAGTTCTTCTCTTTCTGGGGTCAGCTTCTAGCCTTTGTCAGCTCTGGTTAGTCCCTTCTTCCTCCCTCTTAATAGCAGAGGTCACTGCATCCTCTACCAGCCCTGGGAACCCAAAACAATTGGGATATCAATCCTATAGCTCAGACCCAAACTCCTTCTTTCCTTCTCAGAACCTCTTCCTATGTACCAGCCTGCCTTCTCTGGAGTGTCTTCTCCCTCTGGTCCTTTCTCTTGCCCTGATACTGGGCTCAAAATTCTTCCACTTTGGACAGGTCTCCACAGCTCTACTTCCTTGGGCTGTGATCCTCACAAGCTTCCCTAGCACACCTTCATCAAGGAGCCTCCTTCCAGACTCTAAGCTTCACCCCACTGAGTTCCACCATCTTTTATCTGCTGAGCATTATGGCCACCTCACTAAAGCATATAGTTCCCAGCTTGACTGTTGGTCCTCCCATGGAACATCGATTCTTAAAGGGCCATGCTTTGAAACAGGGGATGGCTGGGCCCAGGACTCACTGGCCTTAAAGGGAACAGACCACCCTGTTACATTTGTTGTTTTTTAGAGCTCTATATTTTTACTAAGATAAGATTGCCAGTTTCATACATAATATCACATACTACTGGATGTTGCTGTATTTTAACTAATGGCAATAAACTCACTAATGCTGTTTCCTATGGAACATTCTTCTCTTTCTTTCATTTCAACAGCTGTTCATCTATGTCCTAGAAGTAGTACAGTTTAATTTATTTTTGGTATTAGGAAATCTCTCCATGCAGATTATGCTAATAAATTTTAGATGATCTGTTCTCAGAAGCAGAAGAACTGCTGCCAAGAAAGAGAAGGGAGGAGAAAGCTTGTAAAAGGAAGAACTTTTTTAAAAAAGGTTCTTTGTTTTGAAGGCTGGCATAGTTATTAAGAAGGGTTGAATTTATGTTCTTTGATTAATTGCCTTAGATGTACCAGAGCTGGCATGCTCTAAATGAGGTTCAATGCATTTCTGGGCCCTCACAGTAGCTTTATGCAGATGTTTGACAAGGCTGAGGTGTGCCATTCAGCAAAGAAAGTACCATCTTACATGGCTGTCAGTAATATATGCTTATTGTGTTCTGGGGCAGAGAGTGGATGAACAATAGAGTATTAAAGTAGGTTCCAGCAGACTTTTTTGGCTCTTTACTGGTAAAACATGTCCCTCCGTGTATTCTGTGATAGGACTTCAGATATCGTGTTTATTTTCTGGTTGCCAGATCTATTATTCCCCCCACATAATGTTAGCTGATTTGCAGATAGCCAATGAGAGAGACTTTTTTCCCCCTCTCATTAGTCACTCCCTTTCCCTTAACCAATGGTTATGCTACTCTCTGCCCTTGAAAAATGTCTGCAGCTGCTCTGCTAATTCCCCTTCAGAAATATCTGCCACATAATTAAACAGATTTTTTTAAAAACTTTTATTTTACTGGTAATTGCTTTTCTAACTGACCAGTATGAGCTCTTTTGAGCATCTTCAGCACAGAGCCTCCTGACCTGTGCTCACATCTGTGTCTGATGGGCACTATTTTGTGGCAGTGCCTATCTGGTACAGTAAGAGTCTAGTGTCACAAAAAGCTATAAATTTTCCTACAGATTTTAGCACAGTACTACCTGCTAAGAAACACACATTGCTGGTATAGCCAGGCCAGCTGACCCTTCAATGCATCAGGCAGAACCCACCTTCTCTGCCTGCCTGAAGGCAGCGCTTTACTTAAATTCTGCAATTGCATGGGCTCGGACCATCCTTTTAAACATCTCCTGGTTACCTATGGTTGGTGATTTATTGCACATGGTATAGAGCTGATTTCTTGTGGATGGTGGAATGTTGAATGAAGTTCTCTGAATGTGCCATCTCTACTTCATATATTGAATGCACCAGCAGGTTTGCACATAGCAACTCACACCTCTAGGGAGTACTGTGGGCCAAAAACAGCACAGGAACACTTGGATTAGCAACTGTTGATCTCACCAGTTGCCAGGTACCACAACTGCATGTGAAATCTGCCTGCTGGAAATCCCTGATGCTGAACACTCAGATAATTTCAGAATTCCAGGATTGTTGGGGCAGCCAGAACTGGGACAACATTCCATAACTTCTAGTCTACCCACCCAGCTGAAATCTTAAAGTTGCCTTTATTTTAAGAGTGTCAATAATTGAGTACTCCCCTTCCTTGTGGCACAACTCAATGACTACCTTTGAAAATGCACACTGCTGTGATAGCTAAACTATTAAATAATATGGAACTGGAATTTCTATGTAAGAGAGTGTAATACATCATCCATTTCAAACCTTTTGTGCTTAGCTGGTTTTCAAATTGTTTGCCCAAATGCACATTTCTTTGCACTAATTAACCAGTAAAAATGGTTTAAACTCCTTAAGTTATTCTTTTTTCTAGACTTTCAAACGCATGATTCAGAATTGGTTTGGGATATTTTTTACCAAGTTCTAAACCAGAAAATAGCCACATGTTTTCTTTTAATAAGCAGCATGAGATGTATACAAATTATATGCCAGATAAATTTACTGAACCAAATCCTGAGATAAAGAACAAAGATCAAATAACAGGCCCTAAGGAAGAACTTGGAAATATAAGGGTTTGAGGAAAAGCAATTCTCAGCCCCAACTAACAATTCAGGGCATTAAATTCCATGTAACCAGTTTATGGCTGACTACTGCAATGTATCTGAGGGACACACACAAGGACTTGGAGCTAGGATTTGGCTTTATTACTAGAATATCATGGCCAAGACATGCAAAGTGTACTGTTTGTACAATGACACATTTACGGTCCTACTTACAGGCAAACCCTGTCCTCCTTAGGGAGGAATGCCTCATAGTGGATGTCTACACTGCAATTAAAAACCCACGCCAGGCCCATGCCAGCTGTCTTGGGCTTGCAGGGCGTGGGCTGAGGGGCTGTTTAATTGCAGTGTAGACATTCTGGCTTGGTCTCTAGGACCCTGCAAGGGTTTCCACCTCCACCCTCCCATGGATACTCCTTCCATAGAACTACACCTGGTTGTTCTAAGTTTAGGGTAGTTTGGAAACAGAATGATGTGGTAACAAGTTGACTAATGTTTTCTGTCTTTCCAGTGGTCTTTATTCTTACAGTTAAAAAAAAAAGAAATACACTCTAAACCTAATTTACAAATTAGATTGTATATTAGAGGCAGGGAATGTGGCTTAAAATATGTTTCTAAAGCACCATGTACATTTACAGAACTATATAAGTGACTTCAATGGTATTTTGCTAAGATTTAAAATGTATTCGAACAAGAATGACCAATGATAAGTCAAAAGGCACAGGTGTACCTTGCAGAGAAAGTGAGGAGGCCTTTTGGAGGTCTAGGATCATGCATTCTGCAGCCCCTTCAAAGTAGTAAGCAGCATAGAAGAGTGCTCCTCTACTCCTGCACAACTGCTATTCCCAGGGCTCATGGGATCTCTGTTCCTCAAGGGATAGCCCTCTTCGATGGCTAGCAAAACAAAAACTCTTCAGACAGGGGGATGTGAAGTGGGAGCAACATCAAGAGCTGGCACTTGGCTAGGGAGTTTCAGGCTTCCAGTACTGATGATAGTAGTAGCCCCATCTGAGAGGGCAAAGAATGGTGTCCCAAATGGGAACTCTGCATCCACCTCTGCTGCTTTTCAGGAAGTTCTATCCCCCCTACCAGCATAAGACAGAAGTGAGAGGAGCTAGAGACTCCACTCCCTTTTGAGGGAATGACAATTCCATTATACAGGACAGATATTATACAAAATTGCTCTGTAGAAAGATCTTTGAAGATTGAGGAAATTTAAATAATTTCCAGGCATCAGTCCCTCCACTCGGCCCCAATTTTTATTTGTTTTTACATCAATACAGAGTCTCCATCCTGGCTGAAACAGGGGAGGGACTCAAGAAAGATGTGCGCCCATAGAGTTCCACACTTAGGTCACTTACACATACATGCTTATGATTATCTGGCAGTGGCCCTGCTTGCAGACATGAACTCCTTTCGGGCACATTCCTGCTCTTGTCCGCATTCTCTGCCCCCTACTGTGCTGCATCACAAAATGATGCAATACCACATCACACCATGATGTCCAGGCCCATGACAACAGCCATCAGAATTGGCTGGCTCCCCTTTGCAGCCTAATCTGATTTAATACTGCACTACAGGTCTCAGGTCAGCAATCCTGAGGTCCAGTGTACATTGTAAAAAACTGTCCTGATGGATCTGTCCAAATTTATTTGGCCCAGGTGTTTTAACAATTGTGGCATACCAAAAAATTTCACAGGGTTCAATGGCCTCTTAAACTCATATTTCTACCAGCTCTTTCTGTCAGTCTAGAATTACTCACATTCCCTATGTCCCTTTGTTTACTTAGGTATGTTTCTTTGTTTCTGCATCCAATTAAATACATTTAAGAAGGGGATATAGTAAATTTAAAAAGGCTGGTATTGGGAGTTTCTCACATTACCAGCATGTGCACTATACCACAGGAACAGGTAAACGTGTGGTGTGAATGATGCCCCAATGAATGTTTTCCCATATGCAATTAAACATCTTTTATATGCACTGTATGTAGGTCATTTTCTCTCTCACCATTAGAATACGCTAAAAACTAAAAATCCAAGGAATTCCATATATCCTCTACATATCCACCTAACTTCCATCTATTGGAGTTAAAGACACATCCCCTCCACAATAGTTTGTGCACAATACTTAACTCTGCCTGATAAGTCTGAACTCCAAGAATATGGTCGTGAGTTGTATGAGGATAGAACCTGCAGACACTATTCCAGTCTAAGTCACAAATATGGATGATGCTTCAACTATTATCCGGAGTGTGTCAGAGCAGATCATAATATAGTTGGTGTGAATATGCATCATCTCTACAGCAGTAAGAAAACAATTAAGCAAGGAGATGTGTGTTTGCAAACCAGGAGTTAATAAAATTCACCAGCCAAAGAAGAAGGAACTTCAGCAAGCAGAAACTAGTCACAAAATGGCCACTTTAGGTCAGCAGCTGCTTGGGTCTGCCAAATTTAGGATACAAAATGTGAGCGAGGCCAAACAGCAAAAATTAAGGTGTTTGTACACCAATGCGAGGAGTCTAGGTAACAAAATGGAGGAACTAGAGCTACTGGTGCAGGAAGTGAAACCAGATATCATAGGGATAACAGAAACATGGTGGAATAGTAGTCATGACTGGACTACAGGTATTGAAGAGTATGTGCTCTTTAGGAAAGACAGAAAAAAAGGTAAAGGGGATGGAGTAGCATTGTATATCAATGATGAGGTAGAATGTAAAGAAATAAGAAGCAATGCAATGGAAAAATAAGACGGCGGTGTGGATACTAGTCTAATAGGTTATACTGGCTGTAGAATGACTGTGCCTAATAGGGATAACAGAAACATGGTGGAATAGTAGTCATGACTGGACTACAGGTATTGAAATGCATCCGATGAAGTGAGCTGTAGCTCACGAAAGCTTATGCTCTAATAAATTTGTTAGTCTCTAAGGTGCCACGGGTACTCCTTTTCTTTTTGCGAATACAGACTAACACGGCTGCTACTCTGAAACCAGGTATTGAAGGGTATGTGCTGTTTAGGAAAGACAGAAACAAAGGTAAAGGTGGTGGAGTAGCATTGTATATCAATGATGAGGTAGAATGTAAAGAAATAAGAAGCGATGCAATGGATAAGACAGAGTCCGTGTGGGCAAAAATTACATTGGGGAAGAAAACTAGTAAAGCCTCTCCTACGATAGTGCTTGGGGTGTGCTATAGACCTCCGGGATCTAATTTGGATATGGATACAGCCCTTTTTAATGTCCTTAATAAAGTAAATACTAATGGAAACTGCGTGATCATGGAAGACTTTAACTTCCCAGATATAGACTGGAGGACCAGTGCTAGTAATAATAAGAGGGCTCAGATTTTCCTAGATGCGATAGCTGATGGATTCCTTCATCAAGTAGTTGCTGAACCGACTAGAGGGGATGCCATTTTAGATTTAATTTTGGTAAGTAGCGAGGACCTCATAGAAGAAATGGTTGTAGGGAACAATCTTGACTCAAGTGATCATGAGCTAATTCAGTTCAAACTAAATGGAAGGATTAACAAAAATAAATCTGCAACTAGGGTTTTTGATTTCAAAAGGGCTGACTTTCAAAAATTAAGGAAATTAGTTAGGGAAGTGGATTGGACTGAAGAACTTATGGATCTAAAGGTAGAGGAGGCCTGGGATTACTTTAAATCAAAACTGCAGAAGCTATCGGAAGCCTGTATCCCAAGAAAGGGGAAAAAATTCATAGGAAGGAGTTGTAGACCAAGCTGGATGAGCAAGCATCTTAGAGAGGTGATTAAGAAGAAGCAGAAAGCATACAGGGAGTGGAAGATGGGAGGGATCAGCAAGGAAAGCTACCTAATTGAGGTCAGAACATGTAGGGATCAAGTGAGACAGGCTAAAAGTCGAGTAGAGTTGGACCTTGCAAAGGGAATTAAAACCAAGAGTAAAAGGTTCTATAGCCACATAAAGAAGAAGAAAACTAAGAAAGAAGAAGTGGGGCCGCTTAACACTGAGGATGGAGTGGAGGTTAAAGATAATGTAGGCATGGCCCAATATCTAAACAAATACTTTGCCTCAGTCTTTAATAAGGCTAAAGAGGATCTTGGGGATAATGGTAGCATGACAAATGGGAAGGAGGATATAGAGGTAGATATTACCATATCAGAGGTAGAAGCGAAACTGAAACAGCTTAATGGGACTAAATCGGGGGGCCCAGATAATCTTCATCCAAGAATATTAAAGGAATTGGCACCTGAAATTGCAAGCCCATTAGCAAGAATTTTTAATGCATCTGTAAACTCAGGAATAGTACCGAATGATTGGAGAATTGCTAATATAGTTCCTATTTTTAAGAAAGGAAAAAAAAGTGATCCGGGTAACTACAGGCCAGTTAGTTTGACATCTGTAGTATGCAAGGTCCTGGAAAAAATTTTGAAGGAGAAATTAGTTAAGGACATTGAAGTCAATGGTAAATGGGACAAAATACAACATGGTTTTACAAAAGGTAGATCGTGCCAAACCAACCTAATCTCCTTTTTTGAAAAAGTAACAGATTTTTTAGATAAAGGAAATGCAGTGGATCTAATTTACCTAGATTTCAGTAAGGCATTTGATACCGTGCCACCTGGGGAATTATTAGTTAAATTGGAGAAGATGGGGATCAATATGAACATCAAAAGGTGGATAAGGAATTGGTTAAAGGGGAGACTGCAACGGGTCCTACTGAAAGGCGAACTGTCAGGTTGGAGGGAGGTTACCAGTGGAGTTCCTCAGGGATCGGTTTTGGGACCAATCTTATTTAATCTTTTTATTACTGATCTTGGCACAAAAAGTGGGAGTGTGCTAATAAAGTTTGCAGATGATACAAAGCTGGGAGGTATTGCCAATTCGGAGAAGGATCGGGATATTATACAGGAGGATCTGGATTACCTTGTAAACTGGAGTAATAGTAATAGGATGAAATTTAATAGTGAGAAGTGTAAGGTTATGCATTTAGGGATTAATAACAAGAATTTTAGCTATAAGTTGGGGACGCATCAATTAGAAATAACGGAAGAGGAGAAGGACCTTGGAGTATTGGTTGATCATAGGATGACTATGAGCTGCTAATGTGATATGGCTGTGAAAAAAGCTAATGCGGTTTTGGGATGCATCAGGAGAGGCATTTCCAGTAGGGATAAGGAGGTTTTAGTACCATTATACAAGGCACTGGTGAGACCTCACCTAGAATACTGTGTGCAATTCTGGTCTCCCATGTTTAAAAAGGATGAATTCAAACTGGAGCAGGTACAGAGAAGGGCTACTAGGATGATCCGAGGAATGGAAAACTTGTCTTATGAAAGGAGACTTAAGGAGCTTGGCTTGTTTAGCCTAACTAAAAGAAGGTTGAGGGGAGATATGATTGCTCTCTATAAATATATCAGAGGGATAAATACAGGAGAGGGAGAGGAATTATTTCAGCTCAGCACCAATGTGGACACAAGAACAAATGGGTATAAACTGGCCACCAGGAAGTTTAGACTTGAAATCAGACGAAGGTTTTTAACCGTCAGAGGAGTGAAGTTTTGGAATAGCCTTCCAAGGGAAGCAGTGGGGGCAAAAGATCTATCTGGCTTTAAGATTCTACTCGATAAGTTTATGGAGGAGATGGTATGATGGGATAATGGGATTTTGGTAAGTAATTGATCTATAAATATTCAGGCTAAATAGGCCAAATCCCCTGAGATGGGATATTAGATGGATGGGATCTGAGTTACTATAGAAAATTCTTTCCTGGGTATCTGGCTGGTGAATCTTGCCCATATGCTCAGGGTTTAGCTGATTGCCATATTTGGGGTCGGGAAGGAATTTTCCTCCAGGGCAGATTGGAGAGGCTCTGGAGGTTTTTCGCCTTCCTCTATAGTATGGGGCATGGTTGACTTGAGGGAGGCTTCTCTGCTCCTTGAAGTATTTGAACCATGATTTAAGGACTTCAATAGCTCAGACATGGGTGAGGTTTTTCATAGGAGTGGGTGGGTGAGATTCTGTGGCCTGCGCTGTGCAGGAGGTCGGACTAGATGATCAGAATGGTCCCTTCTGACCTTAGTATCTATGAATCTATGAATCTATGAAATTTAAAGGGGCAGCCCTCAAAGAATTGCTGGAGAAAAGTTCTTATAAGAGGGTTAATAGAGACCCAACGATCAAAAAAATAAAAAGCTTCTGGAAAAGGGGGCTGCTTTTTTATAAACCACTTCCCTATCACACTTTGTACACAGGTGCTCTGCTAAAAATATTCTACCCAGGCTATGGAAAGCCGAGTGCTGAGAGCCAGTGACCTACTGCAGGCATAGAGAAGAATTGTGAGTCGAAGAATCATAAGCTATTCTTTGAATTCTTTAACCATGAAGCATCCACCCACCCACCCACACAGAGGTTCAGGGAAGGTAAAAGAAACAGCAGTAGGGCAGTGCCCACCTAGTAGCTAAAAAATATCCAACCAAAGCAACAGGATCCACAGCAGGAGCAGCCCCATACTTCTGCACCCAAGTGATCTCAGACTGACTTTTTCACATCAGCCTGTTCCATTTGCTGATTGGCTCATTGCTCTGACCTGGTCCCACCTCCTCCACTACTTCTGTCTGATGGCCTCATTCTCCTAGCCCCCAGTGCTCCTCTTCATACATATAAAACCATGCAACCAATATGTCTACCACACTCAAAACAGGTGACATCTCCAGATCTATATATTGTAACTTTGTGACTAATCTCAGGATAGGGGAATTAGCAGGGGAGAAATGGCAGATGCATATTCCCTGAGGTGCAAGGAAACAGTAAAACATCTGTGCCTTTCTCTGCTTCATGGAAAGAAGGATACAAGTGAAGACCCACATTCTGGTGTTTAGAACAGATGGAATAAAGGTATATCTGGTGGACTGTGTTTGGAGGGTAGTTACCCAGCCCATTTTTAGAGGTTGAACAGAATGAGGTACAATACAGCTTCCAGGTCCATATAAAGAGAGGGTGGACAAGCTACTGTGTTCTCTTCCAACCTACAACGTGATGTTGGTGTTTTCTCTTGCAAATATGAAGTGTGAGCAAAGAGTAAAATGGTAATCTTTGGTCTACAGCGGGAGGATGGGCTGGAACCAGGTCAACTCTGTGATCTACATGTGGAAGATGAGTAGGCGGTTCACCACGCAGTAAGTATTCTTAATCTCAGATGAGGACAGCTGTGATTGCTCATATTAGAAATATGAGTAGGATGGCATAGGCAAGATAAGAGGCTGGTCTATAAGCAATGGGTGGTGGAGATAGAGGGCCAGAGCTGTTTTTCACAAAAGTTTTCCATATTGTTGACAAAACTGGCAAATGCAAATTTTAGAGGGTTTTTAATTAATTTTTCCTTTTTCAAACCCTTTCCACCCCCTTTTCACTCTTTCCTTCTACCCCATTTTCTGGGATAAAACTGAAGAGAAAAAAACAAAAAAGAGTTCGGGGGAGGATGGAACAGGAGAGAAAGGAAAATAGAGCAAATATGAAACCAAAAACAAACTGAAAAAAGTGAAATTTTCAATTAAAAGGTTCAAGAAAATTTGAATAATCAAAAAAATCATTCATTTTCAAAACCTGTCGGATGAAAATAACTTCCACATTTGTGACATTTTTTACAAACATTTTTTCCATTTTTCAACAGGCTCTAACAACAAACTTCCTGCATTGCTAGAATTAAACTATTTTATAAGGCAATGTATTTAACATTATCTTATCATACTTTCTCTGAGAAGTTTCTTACTTTCAATAAAAAGTATTTGTTCATGACTCATTAACAGCAGAATGGATTTTAAATTATAAAGGTAGTGAGACCTGTGATTCTTCAGAGGTGCTCCTATATTATAATAATCTTTGAAAATTAGGCTGGCCAATTTTAAGACACTTGTGATCTCTCAGATATTGCTTTTGGGGACTGGATTGCAATAACACCCTGGTATGGTCTAAGGGAATTAGGTATGCTGGCGTCTTTTACGGAAACTTTTTCTCTATAGGCACAAGTGTTAGGAAGCAAGTCTTGGTCAGAGCCAGGATAGCACTGTTTTTTTCCCCCACAGTAAAAATTGGACATGATACTCCTATAATTTAAGAAATAGTATATAATCATGTAAGGACTATACTATAATGCATACACTTAAGGGGAAAAGTTAAGGTTGCATGTGGAATCTTACCTTTGGTGTTCCCTGACTGCTGAATCCTTAACTCTGTAAGCTTCTTCAAGTCTTATTAAAAAAGTTTTTGTGTTTGAATATTTGTGCACTCCCACATACATACAAATATTCTCTATATATACACACATACATTCATCACATGTGAGGATGATAGCTATGTGCTAAATAGCAGACTTATACACTACACTGATCATACATCTTTGACCATTCATTCTGCTTATGGGACTTGTCCTCTGAGCAGCTTTAAAGAATTTGCTTTTTTCTCCCACCAAAAGTGGAATTCTACTTCCCTGTCCCCACTCCCATTCTCCTCCAAAAATTATGCTGGCCTGAGGCCCAGGCAAACAACATTCAGTCTGAGGCTAGTGGCACTTTTAAAAGTCAGATGATGCATGTTGCTTTATACCATAGGAAAAGGAACTTTCCTAGATTTCAAAGGAATAACACTTGCTTTTTGTCCTTGAATGTCCCAAGATATTGGACTTATATATATTATAAAAATGTCAATATTTTAAATATAAGACACTTGGGGTCATTTTTAGAGATGTTTTAATTAATTGTAACACTCTCCTTGTGAGTCTTTTCAAATTGAACTCACAATGCGAAAGCAGCTTGTTGGTAGGAAGAAATATGGAAAACAACACACACAAAAAATCTCCTGAAGTTGTTTCTACAGTTGGATTTCTGTACATTATGAGACATATACAAAATACATGATAGTGTGAAATAATGGTTGTATTGATGCTCATTTGAAATTACCTGCAAAATGACCTCTGTCCAGTTTCACATCATCATGAATTTTCATTCACATATATAATGAATGCAGGGGTGGGAGTTGTATCACTGTAATACTTTGTAGCTATTATGGTGTGTGCACTTACAACTTTTTAAAATATCTCAGTCTATGAATCCGAACAGTTGCACTGCTTGGCTGAAATGCCCATTATCCAGCCCAATGTGTAGAGCTTTCACTGAGAAGTCCCTTTATCCACTAAATGAAGATGAATGCATAAGGAAAGAAACTTGCTGTGATCCATTTCCCAAAAATAATCAGAGTGAGGCACGCAACCTGAACATTAGGGCTCTTAGTGGCTGGTTTGGATTGAACTGAGGAAGGCTAAGGAACCTTGGCTGCTTGCACTGAGTCATAACTTTTTAAACAAGGCCCTAAGTCAGAGCTATCAGTCCTGAGCTGCTGTTTTCCTGGCTCATGATAAGCCTGTCTCTTTCTATCCCAGGCTTGGGCCTGTGATTTAACATAGCAATGACAGCAATTGTTAGCCGCAAAAACATCCTTAACAACTCTTGTCTAATACAAATCACTTATTCTTTGTGAAAGATGAGTGAGTCATGCAAGTAACAGACGGCACATTAAGGCTACATTGTTATAGTGTGCTTTAATTAGTTGTGTGGCATATAATGATGTGGGGTCAAATAATAATTTAATTTTTGTACACTATCCTTTTTTGTACATTACTACTGGACCACCCTCTATGATAAAGGATCTTCCAATCACATACAGGATGCTTACTGTAGAACACCAGGAAATTGATTATTTTCTTTCCACAAAGACTCTTTACACATTTTTTAAATCTTTTGCATTATATAAAAATGACTTTGAAAACTGTTGCCTAAACCTTTGTAAAATATCATTGGAAAAAAGAAAACAGATGCAAACCCCATGCTATAAAATTAAATGAGCCTTTCTAGACAAAGTATAACATAGCACTTAGCTATTAATTTTTACCTCTACATCATAAATGCCCAAGGCTATCCCTTTTTATTTCTCTAAATGTAGTGAAGTTGGTTCCTTGAAGAAAAACTTTTGTTTTACTTTAGTTATACCAAATAAATATAACAATTCCCTGATAAAAGTAAACCTCTAATGTGGCTCCAAATATGAGGTGGATTTACTTTAAATAGTTAGCAAAGCAGTATCTAAGGATTTATCATTATTAGGGGAAAAGTTTTGTTGAAAATGAAAACATCCCACTCAGAATATAAACCTCCAAGAAGGGATAAAGTCTGCAGAAAACTCTACAAGTTCAGTTTCTCAGACTTTCTGCTGAATTACACCTTCCACAAGGAGTAGCTTGTAGCCTTGTAGACCTGCAGGGGTTTGGGATCCCCACCACGGAGTCTGTGATCCTGTTTAAGGCTGGGCAGAAAACACGTTTCTGTTTTACCTTGAGGTTTCAAAATTGTTTTTGTTCCCCTGCAGGACAGGGACAAGACATTTTGAAATTTTGCACAAAAAACACATTCAAGAGACCCTCCACTGAATAACCAGTAGCTAAAGCACTCACCTGGGATGAGGGAGGCTCAGTAGCAAATCCCCACTTTGCCTGATTCAGAGCAAGTACTTAAGCCTGCTTCTGTCACATCTCATGTGAATGTATTAACCACTGGGCTACACAATTGTTTTTACTCCCCAGTAGGAGTTATTTCACTTTGATCAATAATTAAGTATTCACTGTGGCCAGCAAGAGATTGATTCTATAGCCTAGTGGTTAGGGTATTTACCTAGGATGTAGCTGATTTGGTGCAGCATCTTGAACTCAGGTCTTCCACATCCCAGGCAAGTGTCCTAACAGGCTATTCAGGGGGAATCTTTCTGACAATTTTGATCAAAACTGATACATTTCCACACAACATTTCAGTTTTAACTGTAAAAACTTCCATTAAAAATTTTTGACCTGCTCTAGTTCCACTGAAATCAAGGAGTTACGTCTATGTAAGGCTGGTGGGATTGTGTCCTTTATTTCAAGTGTTCAGCTCTTGTGTTCAATTTATTTTTAATATTTTAATATGCTCCAAAACAATGTTAGAGTAAATGGTAAAGCCTGAGGCTATAAATATAAATTTATTAATCTGAACTCCTAAACTGGTAAGTGTAAACTATAGACCCTCTCATGGTATTGGAACAGGCCTGATTAACGTGATTGATAGTCTCCTTCCAGCAATGGATAATTAAAAAAAAAAACAAAAACCTGTCCTTGTTGATCATGACCCTGTAACTGGCTGTGCATGGGGAGATCCCTGTGCTCTCATGGTATCCTACTGAAGTCAACAGGTCTCTGCATGCATACAGGGGTTTGCTTGTATGAAACCATTTGCAGGACTACCACTGCTGTTAGATCTGTAATACCGCTGACCCTCAGGTGTTGGTGATGAGTCTAGTTACTACTGGGGATGGCTGAGGTGCTTCTAGAGGAAAGGACTTTGCAAATGATTGTGGGTACTTGCTTGCCTTCAACTGTGGGGTTCCACCCATGGCATACCATTGGATTCAGTTCTGTCCCATGAGGTAACTAGAGGACTATAGCACCATTAGTATGCTGATAATATGCAGTTTTCTTTTTCCTGTTCATTTGACTCATTGTGAGCTGTCTCTCAGCTATCCTATCGTCTAGCCAACATTTATATTTGGATGAGACTCAGAGGATTAAAACTCAGCTGAAATAATGAGACTTGACTGATTGCACCTCCTTCTATGTCTCTTCCTTGTGAGTACAATTGAGCAGAGCAAATTAGCTCTTGCTACCTAGGTTTAATCAGCACCTGATAGTGATAATTTTGCCTTTATAAAGACTGCAAGCTTCAAAGCATGAAAAGACTAGAAATACAATGCATAAGTACGGTATCACTTGCCCAGGAATACCAAAAGACGCCTCTCATTCTTTTATTACACTGAAATTGCACTACTCCAAAAGTTAACCAGTTAATTAGCAGGCCAGTATGACAAGTTTCTTCCTCTAGTGATTTCAGGTCTGTGACAGGATATAATTTTTAGTACTAGTTTCTATGCTATATTGTGTACAACAGAAATGGGCTTCAATGAACTTGCAAATTACCTTCTTGAGAACTGCAGGGTGTTGTTGAACAACTTCCAAAGAGAATGGAGCCTGATACACAGAGGTACTTAGGCACCTAAAATCAAGAATTAGAAACCAAAGTCCCAGTTTTGGCTCCACAGCGATCCACAAAGATCCTGCCAAACCCAACAGGCACTCATTCGGTGACTAAGTTTTCAGGATAAATGTTCCTAGCCACCTAAGTTTCTGCCTCTGAATGTGCGCACTACTGCTGCATTTAGATGTTTGGATCTCTATCTCCTGCCTAAGTCCAAGAGTGATTCACAAACCAGGGAAGATAGGCATTTGGCTGTCTAAATCACGTGCAGCGTGGATGTGCACAGAAGCTGCCTACTGGATTGGGTTGCATTCAAAATCTGGCAAAAGTGGCAGTGATGCCCATTTTATAGCTTTTAAGCCCAGTGGTTAGCACTCACCTGGGAGACCCAGGTTCAATTCCCCCATCTCTGCCAGAGGGGGAAGAAAGGATTTGAATAGGGGTTCTTCCACCTCTCAGGAGCATGCTCTACCACTTAGCTAGGGGATATAGTGATGATGGGCAGGGGAAGGAAGAGGAGGAGGAGGCGGCTTCCTCAGTCTCTCTCTTGAAGCTGTTCCACTGTGAATAAATAAAGAGGGATTGGGACAGCAGGACTGGCTCCACGCTCTCCTGCCCCTTCCCCCCTATGGGTGCCCTAACCACTGGATTACAGAGTCATTCTCTCCCTCGGTGTCTGGCCCAATTACTGTTTCACTGTGGCTAAGTACTGGAGTTATCATTAGGGCAGATAGAAAGAGAATGATACTGTAGCCTAGTGGTTAGAGCACCCATGTGGGAGACACTGGTTTCAGTCCCCCTGCTCCAACCACTCTCTTATTATTTAGCCACATTGGAACACCTCAGCTGGAGAGACTGAGGGAGCCTCACGTCACAATATCCCATAAATCAGTAATTCAGATAGGCACCTAAGAGGTAAGAGACCCCCCAGTTCAAATCCCTTCTCCCACTCTGGTAGAGTGGGGTGAATTGTTGAGCCAGGGTCTCCCACATCTCAAGTGAGTGCTCTAACTACTGGGCTAAACTTTATAAGGTAGGCGGTGGCACTACCACCTCTTTTTTGCGTCAAGTGTGGCACGCACCCAAACTCATTCCCTCAGGAAACACCGTAAGCACCTAAGGTGCCTGAGTCCAGGCAGCTGGTTCCTGTCTGTGAAGCAGTAGGTAGGTCCCTGCAGCCCAGACTTAGATGACTATCTCAGAGAGGGGGGTGGGGCTTAGCACACACCTCTCTCATTGGCATCTTCCATCGGCTAACTTAGGCAGTTCTCCACCTAGTATGCTTGCTTTTTTGAATTGCTGTCTAAGGCACTTATCTCTTTCCATTCATTGTATAGGAGCTTAGATACCTAAGTCAGCTTTTTGGCTTGGAGTGGTAGTCCTGTGATTTTCTACACACCTAAAAGTTAAGTGCTGTGACACTCAGCATTGCAACACCTAAGTCTCTTCATGGGTCTCACCCGTGGTGCTCCAGCAACAGTGGATCTTGGCTTAATTTGCCAGATGTGCACTCTCCTTTTGTAGCTTGTTTATTATTATTTAGATTGGCAAAAGAAAAGATGAATGAGCCAGTTCAGAAAAAATAAGAAGTGACTCAGAACTAAGAGTAATCCTAAATAGGTCCCTTTTGTAGGTTTTAAACAGTGTGTGGTATTAATGGGGTATGACAGAGAGGATGCTGAGGGGGAAAAAGATTGGGGGGAGCTAAAGTGAATAGGGTAAAAGAAAGAGGGGCTGGAGGACAGACTAAAAATGTGTTAAAAGAGCCTAGTTCAGGGCCTAGTTCAGGGTAAAGTGTAAGAGGGGATTTATACTGCTGGATGCCTCCTTGTACTGTCAAGGAAGGTCTTTGTCCACCCAACTTTGTCAGCAAAATTTCTCCTCTGGCTTTGGTACCGGACAGTGAATGGTCTCCTAAGCAAACTGAACAAGAAGGATTCTGAACGAACTTCCATGGATATTATAATAAGTCACTGCCATTCAGTTGACTTATTAAATTCATAGCAGACAACCTGGATAAGGAAAAGTGGCTTAGATTATCCTCAAGTGCCAGAGGAGTCAACCGAGGACATGTCTAGAAAAATTAAGCTGACAAGGCAACTATAAAAAACGAACAGCTGAAAAAGGAGAATGCCTCTGTTTTTCCTCCTACTGCCCCCACCCATTACTTAATTTATTGGATTATGTAGTCCTACAGTTTTAAAAGGCAAACAAAATTGTGTTCTCGGCTATAATGGTATAGCTCTAGAATAATTCTACTGATTTGCACACATATAGCAAAGAGCAGATTTTGGCCTTGTTTGTAGATGGCAGGTACCTTGATTGTGAAAGAAAAGTTGTTCTTGTTTTTTGTTTGTTTGTTTTAATTGATACATTATTGATGAAGCTGATTGAAGCAAAATATATATAAAATGGGATTTAAAGAGCTATTTACTTCTAATTTAATTTACTTCTGCAGGAGGGTAGTGATGGATTTGGGATCATGGAGCTTTGTGAAATTCAAAATGTGTGAATTTTGGGGAGGTTATTTCACAGAGATTCATGGAAACCTTTTGTTTTGTTTACTTGATTTCCTTTGGGAGTCTCAATTAACCCAGCATCTCAAAGTGAAACTCAGCCAAAATGACCAACTTTTACCTGGCCTTGAGTCAAAACCACTGAATTTCACATGATTTCCAAACAAACCCACAAATCTGCCTACATTTGTCCAGTAGTACAGATTCCTCTGTTTAGCTTAGGTAATAAATTTAAGAACATGAAAAAATGAAACAGAGTATGAGTCACTTCAGTTAAAAAACAGATCAAAATACATTTTAAAATCTGATATGGTCTTCTTTCTTCCATATTTTATCTTTATTTTGCATCAGATATTACAACCTCATTTTAATAAAGGTCATCAAAAATTAGGATCTAAAACTACAGAAGTGAATATCAGTATTGAAACTGAAGATTTTCTTTTGAACCTTTATTTATTTGAAGCTTCTAAAAAGCAATATACTGAGTTTTCAAGGTCCCATTGTTCAAGAATTGACCTTCATTTTTGGTCATCTTGGTTTTTATATGCTGTGCCTCCGAATTTCTTTTTCTGTCAGAGTTGAGAGCTATGTTTACATCACTTTCCTACTTTGGTCATCCTTCAATCATGCTATTACTCAGTAACTGAACTTGCAGGCTCATAACTTTATTTTCTTGAAAGCAGATGAGACCTTTGCTTGCATAGTAATTGTGAGCATTTATGCCACAACAGATGTCTTGCCTCAGTCTCCTGTGATCCAAGCATTTCCAGAGATCACCTCTTCAGCTGCTGTTCTAAACGGTCTATCAGACAGATTTTGCTTGATAAGTAGAGGTTGCCAGCAGTCTCTTGAGTAGCTTGGAGTCTTAATCGCATCAGTGCTAAGTTTAATGCATTGAAATAGTGTTCTCGGGCACTGACAAAAGAATCATTGCAGGAGATTAAAGAACACCTTTGCTGTACTTAGGGATGCTCCAAAATCAGTTGAAGCTAATTGGAACCTTTCCATTGACTTCAAATGGGGTTGAATCAGGTCCTCAGTGACTCACAATACAGTACGGTGAAGGTTTCAGAGTAGCAGCCATGTTAGTCTGTATTCGCAAAAAGAAAAGGAGGACTTGTGGTATCTTAGAGACTAACAAATTTATTTGAGCATAAGCTTTTGTGAGCTATAGCTCACTTCATTGGATGCATTCGGTGGAAAATACAGAGGGGAGATTTATATACACAGAGAACATGAAACAATGGGTGTTACCATACACACTGTAACGAGAGTGATCACTTAAGGTGAGCTATTACCAGCAGGAGAGCAGGGGGGAAAAAACCTTTTGTAGTGATAATCAAGGTGGGCCATTTCCAGCAGTTGACAAGAACGTCTGAGGAACGGTGGGGGGGAAATAAACATGGGGAAATAGTTTTACTTTGTGTAATGACCCATCCACTCCCAGTCTCTATTCAAGCCTAAGTTAATTGTATCTAGTTTGCAAATTAATTCCAATTCAGCAGTCTCTCGTTGGAGTCTGTTTTTGAAGTTTTTTTGTTGAAGAATAGCCATTCTCAGGTCTGTAATCAAGTGACCAAAGAGATTGAAGTGTTCTCCGACTGGTTTTTGAATGTTATAATTCTTGATGTCTGATTTGTGTCCATTTATTCTTTTATGTAGATACTGTCCGGTTTGGCCAATGTACATGGCAGAGGGGCAATGCTGGCACATGATGGCATATATCACATTGGTAGATGTGCAGGTGAATGAGCCTCTGATAGTGTGGCTGATGTAATTAGGCCCTATGATGGTGTCCCCGAATAGATATGAGGACACAGTTGGCAACGGGCTTTGTTGCAAGGATAGGTTCCTGGGTTAGTGGTTCTGTTGTGTGGTGTGTGGTTGCTGGTGAGTATTTGCTTCAGGTTGGGGGGCTGTCTGTAAGCAAGCCTGTAAGTTGGCCTGTC
Source organism: Dermochelys coriacea (assembly GCF_009764565.3). Classification (NCBI taxonomy): domain Eukaryota; kingdom Metazoa; phylum Chordata; order Testudines; family Dermochelyidae; genus Dermochelys; species Dermochelys coriacea. The sequence goes on along the minus strand of NC_050071.1, from coordinate 74,577,488 downwards.
TCCCAAGATCTGTGAGAGTTATGGGTCATCATTCAGGATAGGTTGTAGATCCTTGATGATGCGTTCGAGCGGTTTTAGTTGGGGGCTGAAGGTGATGGCTACTGGTGTTCTGTTATTTTCTTTGTTGGGCCTGTCCTGTAGTAGGTGACTTCTGGGTACTCTTCTGGCTCTGTCAATCTGTTTCTTCACTTCAGCAAGTGGGTATTGTAGTTGTAAGAATGCTTAATAGAGATCTTTTAGGTGGTTGTCTCTGTCTGAGGGGTTGGAGCAAATGCGGTTGTATTGTAGAGCTGTAGACAATGGATCGTGTGATGTGGTCTGGATGAAAGCTGGAGGCATGTAGGTAGGAATAGCTGTCGGTAGGTTTCCGGTATAGGGTTGTGTTTGTGTGACCATAGCTTATTAGCACCGTAGTGTCTAGGAAGTGGATCTCTTGTGTGGACTGGTCCAGGCTGAGGTTGATGGTGGGATGGAAATTGTTGAAATCATGGTGGAATTCCTCAAGGGCTTCTTTTCCATGGGTCCAGATGATGAAGAGGTCATCAATGTAGCACAAGTAGAGTAGGGGCATTAGGGGACAAGAGCTGAGGAAGCGTTGTTCTAAGTCAGCCATAAAAATGTTGGCATACTGTGGGGCCATGCGGGTACCCATAGCAGTGCCGCTGATTTGAAGGTATACATTGTCCCCAAATGTGAAATAGTTATGGGTGAGGACAAAGTCACAAAGTTCAGCCACCAGGTTTGCCGTGACATTATTGGGGATAGTGTTCCTGATGGCTTGTAATCCATCTTTGTGTGGAATGTTGGTGTAGAGGGCTTCTACATCCATAGTGGCCAGGATGGTGTTTTCAGGAAGATCACGGACGGATTGTAGTTTCCTCAGGAAGTCAGTGGTGCCTCGAAGATAGCTGGGAGTGCTGGTAGCATAAGGCCTGGGTGCTAATAAGCGATGGTCACATAAACACCACTCTATACCGGAAACCTACCGACAGCTATTCCTACCTACATGCCTCCAGCTTTCATCCAGACCACACCACACGATCCATTGTCTACAGCCAAGCTCTACAATACAATCGCATTTGCTCCAACCCCTCAGACAGAGACAAACACCTACAAGATCTCTATCAAGCATTCTTACAACTACAATACCCACCTGCTGAAGTGAAGAAACAGATTAACAGAGCCAGAAGAGTACCCAGAAGTCACCTACTACAGGACAGGCCCAACAAAGAAAATAACAGGACGCCACTAGTCATCACTTTCAACCCCCAACTAAAACCTCTCCAGCTCATCATCAAGGATCTACAACCTATCCTGAAGGACAACCCATCACTCTCACAGATCTTGGGAGTCAGGCTAGTCTTTGCTTACAGACAGCCCCCCAACCTGAAGCAAATACTCACCAGCAACCACACACCACACAATAGAACCACTAAACTATTTCCCCATGTTTAATCCCTCCCCCCCCCCCCCCGCACTCTTCCTCAGACGTTCTTGTCAACTGCTGGAAATGGCCCACCTTGATTATCCTTGATTATCACTACAAAAATTCCCCCCTCCCCCGCTCTCCTGCTGGTAATAGCTCACCTTAAGTGATCACTCTCGTTACAGTGGGTATGGCAACACCCATTGTTTCATGTTCTCTATGTATATAAATCTCCCCACTGTATTTTCCACTGAATGCATCCGATGAAGTGAGCTGTAACTCACAAAAGTTTATGCTCAAATAAATTTGTTAGTCTCTAAGGTGCCACAAGTACTCCTTTTCTTTTTGCGAGTACTGTGAAGGGTGGTGATCAGTATTTTTCCCTACTGTGGAACAGAATACCAATTTCATAATGAACAATTTTGCCTGTCTAATTAAGACCATTAGTTGATAAAATGAATAATATTTATTATGGCCTTGATTCAGCAAAGCACTTAAACCTCATTGAAGCCATTAGGTTTTAATGTTATGAACGTGCTTATGTTCTTTCCTGAACTGGGGCCAATATCAGTATGCCAGGTTCTTAGGCTGTTTAATACCGAGTAGTAACAATAATTACTTCTAAGCCATCAATCACCTTTAGTCACATATAGTGTAAAGCTGCCAAACTGGTGATGTTCATGCAGCTTCTGATTGCTTATCCCAATCACTATTTTCAAAGGATGTACTGGTGACTTTCATGACATTCATCAGACAATTAGGAATCTCTAGTTTCAAAATCAGTCAAATCAGCAGTTAGGGAACCAGTAGCAAATGTTTGATAATCAACCATTTGAAAAGCCTGGAAAAGCAATGGTTTGCATTATTTCCAACAGGGTCTGTAAATTCTAGGATTAAAAAAGTGGATTCTAATTTATTTCGGGTCTTGTACCAAGTGCACATAGTAAATCATATCGTAAACGGCATTAGCTTCACTGAAGTTTTGCAATTGCACAGGTCACTGTAGAAACATGTATACTTTGCCAAGGACTGTGGCAATTTCTTTTCAGAAGGAATTTCAGGTATGTGGTGGAATTCCAGCTACTCCACAGAAAGTCCAGCCACAAGGTCATAAATAGCATTCTGTAGCATGTAAACTTAGTGTGACTAAGATTTGGTTATAAAATAACATAACACTCCGTATTGGGAAATCTTTTTAAAGTTGAATGGACCTTTTTATTCTCTATATATCAGCTTCCTAATGGCTTTTCAACAGTTTGAACCATTTGCTAAAATTGCCACAGCTGCTTCACATTAGCTATGGAGTTTTGTTGCTAAGAGACCTTCTGGTTGCTGTCTTACTGGATCCTTAAACTAGATTTTTGTTGGTTGTGTATTCACAGCAGGATACTCTGATGTTCAGATCTTTTCTCCCCTTTAGCAGTAAGGGGGAATTGAACCTGAGTCTCATATCCCTGGTGAGTGCTCTACCCAGGAGGTTAAAAGTTACGAGGTGCATGGCTTCTCCTCTGGGTAGAATTTGAATGAGACCCGATGTCGTAGAAAGTTTCTGAGCATGCCTACTGGATCAGGCCCCACACGAGACTTAGGCAGCTGAATGTGTATCTTTTCCTAGTTTGTGAATTGTTCTGGGGCTGAAGCAGGAGAAAGGCACCAGGAGGGAAGCAGAAGTATACATGTCCCAGAATCTAAACCTTAGTCAGTTAGGGAACTTTTACAGTGAAAATGTAGTCCCTGGATTAGTTTAGTCACCTACAGAGTTAGGTGGTAGCCAAATGAGAGTTTCATGGATTACAATGGTACCACACACAAGGACTTATTTGCCTAACTCTGGAGTTTAGACACCTAAGCTGCTTTGTGGATTGTACCCATAAACCACGAAGCTGTTATCAAGCATGTTGTCTTAGGTGAGGCCTTCCCAAATCTTCAGGCCACATTGCTGTGAGACTTCCAGTGTGTTTTGTCAGCTCTGTCTTTTAGGTTGTAAGATCATCAGGGCTTTAATTTTCATGTGTTGGCCACACCATCACGACTTAACAAATAAATAACAATGGCTTCATGGATGAAGTACATTTTAAGGAGTGATTACAATAAAGACAGAATGGTCTGCTGGTGCACAAAAGATGGAAGATGGCTCCACACTTTGGGGGCAGCATGGAAGAATCACAGAAACATGAATGGGAGAAAGATACAATGGGCCCAACTCATTGTTACCCTCCATCTTGTATAGTCACTTCCACCAGTGCCAAGTGCAGATGCAAAATGCTAACATTCCAAATTGATAGCATATTATACCGTGACTACATAAGGTGCGTGGTAACAATGACAGGGCCCAAAAGGAGCAGTTAAACAGGAGGCTTATGTAGAACAAATGGAGTGGGAAGTGGAAAAGAAAAAAAATATAACAGTAGAGTTGTAAGTAGATGGGGAATTGCGACAACAATTTTGTGTGAACCAGAGGCTCAGGCTTGAAGCAAAAGGAAAGAAGGAGCCAGTGAAAGCACATTGTTGTATGATCAGGAACCCTGCACTGCTGTTCTTTTTCTGTTTGACTCCCAATACTTTAGCTAAGCTCTCAAACTGAGTATCCTCACTCCCTGCCAAGGCAAGGAATTGGAGCAAGTGTGTGAGAACAAGAAGCTGGTAGTAGGCTTTCCAGCTTCCTGTTCAGGATACAGGGGTCAGAGTTAGATAAGTGGACCACCAGAGGACTTCTCCAGGAGATGGAAACAGGAGAGGAAAATGAGTTGCTGATAGGTTCCTTGTACCCTGCTTCCTGCCAGGAAGAGGGATGAGTTTGAGGAAGTTTTCTTCTCTACAATTTTTTATCTCATTCCCCAAAGGACAGAGCGGTAGCAAATAGTTTTCTCTCCTCCTCCTCTCTCATTCCTCTCCTGTTGGATCCTTCCCCAGTAAGTGAAGCACAGCAGGTGCACAGATAGTTGGAGAACTGGGAAGGAAGAGGAGTTTTCTACTGCTGCCACTGCTCCATAACTCAGGAGGGGAGGAGAAAACAATGTGCTACTCAATATTCTTATGCAACATTAATTTGAGATGAAGGTGAAACTGTGGGGAAAGACCTGGGAATAAAACCCAGAGGAGGGAAGTCAGGAATTAGTAGGGTGGGAGAGCCAAGGACATGAGAGACACAGAGAGAAAACATTCTCAGTCTAAGGGGTCATCCGCGAAAAGAGCTTCCGGAGAAGATTGGAATGATACAATCTGATCAACCCATGGCTTGCTGCAAGAGCCTCCTGCTTGATAAAACAATCCCAATAAATCAGGGCACAACCACCATAACCAGCATGGGGGTGGGGGGGAGAGGGGGAGGAAGGAAGTAAAGGAAAAGGGGGAAAATGAATATTCCATTCCCACATAGCTCTTCCCATAACCAGAGAAAGGATATGAACACCAGACATTCTGAAGTCCATTAGGGACTTTGCTATACAGATCTAATTTACCTGGAAAGGACTCAGATGCTGTGGTGACTGACACTATTGAGATTCCAAATATGGTCATATAGATAATCCAAGCATATTAACATACATTACAACTATAATTCATGGCATTTAACTCTTTCAAGATACTGTGTATGAGAGAATACATTTGAATGAAAATTGCCTGTGAGAACTGTGAAAGACAATTGCAGGTATATGACAGACTTCTGCAAAAGTGAAAGAGATATCATGTGGCGTCATGTAGCTGTACAATATGCCGATGCTGTACATTTCACTCATATGTATGCTACATGATAAAACCCTTACTGTTTTCTTTTCAAAAATAGCCTCTTTTGCCAGTAAGCATGAATGTCATGAAGAGAAGACATATGAGTTACATAATATTTGGCTTTATTGCAATATGTAACCTCTTGATATACATGCTCCGGAGTGATCCACGATGGAATAACGATGTTTCATTGATTAGGAAGCCTGGTACTTCTGCATAATCAGAACTGTGCTTCAGATAGTACATAAAAATATACTAGCAATAGCATTAAGTCTGATAACGTGTTTAGCCCTGTACAAGATGAAATAAAGAGAATTCCTTCCTTGCAGAGTATACAACCTAAGGTCCCAGTCCTACAGACAGTTATGTATGAATAACTTGAATAACAATGAGCAAGCTCCTGGGGACATAACTACTATTTTGAGCTAACAGAATTGATTCATATGGCGAATAAGAGAGATTACTGGCCAGTATGTGAAAGGAAGAATGCAGAGGCGACACACTGGGAGGACATGCGGGATTATGTTACCCTGCCCGATTTGCTGTTCAGCTTATACTAAGCAGTCTCACATGGACTGAGCATGCTCAGTAACACTGCTGAAGCCGGCTGCCCTCACTCTGCCCTCCCTCCCACTATCAGCAGACCTGGGTGGGTTCTGGAAGAATGTAATAAGGGACTATTTACTATTTATTTGCACTGTGCCTAAAGTGTGCTAAAGGACTTACAAACAAGGAGACCAGAACCTTTCTGCAAGGAATTTGTATTCTAAATACCTGATACAGGGGGAAGGAGGGGAATAAAGGGTGTCATAGCATAGGATGGCTCTTTATTGGTCTTAGCCCCACCTGTGATTAATTAGCTGTTTCCCAGATAATGGGTTTGATTTATTTTATTGGTATTCATACAACCATTAAATTACAAGGACACAGATAATATAAACAAGGTTCCCTACAACTGAATAGGAAAGAGCCCCTATTCCATGTTTTTACTGATTAACTTTAAAAACACAAAGATCAAAACCAGAACATTCTGAAATGCAAAGATGACTGTGACAGATATGCACTATCCTGGATAAACCTTATTGAATTAAGTTTAATACCTTTGGGTTCTATTATATTAAAATGCAATTGTTTATGTGTTATTGTGAGATAGCATGCAACTTCTCTAAGAGGAGGAAGTATGCTAAAATAATTCCTCCAGTTATCTGCCCTTTGAAGCTTTGCCCCATGGAAAGGACCCACTATCTGGCTGATACCTATTCATGGTGTTGTAAAAGATTCAATTGGATTCTCAAAAGACCAGAAGACAATGAATGGATGTTGGGAAAAATAATCTGGTGGTAAACTGACCCAGGGCTTTTGTTCTGATACAGCAAATAGATGGGACCTCCAGTCCATGGATGGCCCCAGTCCATAGGGAAGGGTTGGAAGGACTTTGCTTACTAAGGCCCCATAATACTATGTTTTTTTCCTGAGCAAAGGGTGTGATGAACTTGAAACCACAGGAAAACCCTTGGGTGGGCTTTGAAGGACTGATCCTGCCAAAGGCCATGTTGGAGATAAGCTTATTGGAATGTCTGTAGGTTCTTTTATTGTTTTTAATGTTTTCTCTGTAGTGCTTTTACCTTAAGAATAAAACAGGCTTGATTAGAAAGAACAGTGTGGTAACTTAGAACTGTGGACAATTATGCTGTTTGTCTCTGAAGAGAGAGCAAGCAGGCCCGCTTAGGCAGATTGTTTTTTGCTGGGAATAACACAGTGAAGGCGGGGAACTGTTCAGCTTGGATATATCCCCATCAGGAGAGAGAGAGAAATGTGTCTCTACCCAAGAGAGGTAAAGCTGGGGAGCTGGAAACCTGAGAGGGAGGTGACCTTGATGAACCACTGAGGGGAAATTCAGCTGTAGTTACCATGAACCGTGATGCTGACCATAACATAGAATGGCCATGGCTGCTGCCAATGCTCCCTCCACATCACGGTGGCATAGGATGGGATGGCCCTCAAAAGGAGCTGGGCTTAGCTTCACTTGTGGCTAATTAGCTACCTCCCAGATAATAGGTTTGATGCCTGAGATCAGGTGATAATCTGTAGGTCATTTGTTCTTTGGATGAAAGGCTAAAAAGCAACTCAGTTAGAGGTAGGCATGTAGTTATCTTTAAGAGAAAGAAGTATGAAGAAATACCAGGCAGTAAAACCTGGTTTTGGGAAATTGCTGTTGAGCCTACCCAAGGGACTGAAGAAACTGTAGAGTAAGGGAAAGACTTGTTTTGATGTAATGTGATACTTGGCCTGTGCTATTTTAAAAAGTCAGATACCAGGAGGAAGTGTCATTTGACTTACAAAAGTCTGAACGCAGTTTGATGATGTCAAGGAGGGGAAACTGAGACAGCAGCAAGGTCTGACAGTGGCTCAGCTACAACCTGGTTACAATGGAGAAAGGACCACATGTACAGACAAGAAGTTCTGCCACTACAATTAAAAATGATATAATATGAACTCACTGTAATTTTTAAAAGAGAAAGATACTCCAGAAGTTCATTAACACTTTTTTGTTTAAAAGAAATATTTGGTCCAAAATATTTTTTTGTTCTTCTGCATCCTGATTTTTTATTCAGCTTCTTAGCTATTTGTTTTTACAAAATAAAATGTGCATAAATTGCTGACAATTCAAAGACCCAGTATGCAAACCTGAGCACATAAAAAAGATGTCTAAATCTAATATAATTATAAAGCTGTATTTAGGCATGCAAAAGAGGTATCTACATACCTTAATTCTGACTTGTGCCTCCAAATGCAGGTCCTGTTAGGACATTCACATTGAAAACTGCACCCACACTTTGATTTCAAGGAACTGTAATTAGTAAAACATAATATTGGGAATATAATTCTGATATCAGGGTCCTAGTCTTTGTCATTGAAATCAAGGACTAAATCACCAAATCACTAAATTAGGGCAAAATTAGGGCAAAATCAGACAGCAGACATGTCTTAGCAGGTTATTGAAATGTCCTCATTTATTTCATTTGTGAATTGAAATCTATTGGTTAAATGCCAAAATGCTTATTTTAGTTTTTCCTTACACTTTAAATTTGTGGTGTTTCACAGCTACTGTGTACCTTCTGATGAAATAAGTTGTTAATGCACATACTGACAGTGGAAATGTTTCTGTATATTTCAAATGCACCACTGTGTAGATTGTGTATGTGAAAGACAGAAACAAAGAGTACAAAAGTGCCAAAGATTCAAAAAATAAAATATTTTCATTCCAGACCACTGCAGTTTTATATCATAATAAATCTCATTCCGTGAAAAACTATTGCTAACTGAAGCACTAATTGGAAGTAGTAGCAGCAGATTCATAGGCCTATGGTATAGTCATCATGGCACATAGAATGGACTTCCATCTTGAACAGTTCCTGCAAGTCTTTTTCCTTTAGCAAGAGTCAATACAAGAGTATTTAGTCTTCTTAAATCCTTCAAAATTGCATCTTCCCACCTCATTTGTGGTTGACCTTGTGCTGTCCTTCCTTCAACCTCAGCTCTATAAAATGTCTGTAAAAGTCTACACCCTTCTGGCCATTAGACATTGCAGTCATCTTGTTCTCATTGGGCACAAGTCTGCAACTGCCCAGGATCCTGATTGGGGAGGAAAGGTATTGTGAAATAATTATGTGCAATTTTTAGAGTGCCAAAAGTCTGAGTCACATTTTGGAAACCTGTAAATGGGGGGGGCGGGGGAAAAAAAAACCCTGAGTTAGACTAAGTTTATGTAAATATGAATTACATTGTACTTTCCTTCTGAATGTAATATTCACACATTTTGCAGAAAGTATCTTCTGCTTTTAAACCCTACAGAGGACAAAAAATGGATTGGATCCACTTAAATGTTTGTGCTTCCTGCCATTCAACAGTATTATATTGGAACTGTGTCCTTAAGCAAAGCACTGCTATGAAATGATCTTGTTAGCCAAGCAGCATAATAATAAGAAAACAATTGCTCACTGCCAATATCTCTGATGTGAACAAGAATGAGGAGGAACTTGGCCCTGAATAATGACAACTCAATGAGAATAACAACAAAAAAAAACCAGAGCTCAGTCACTGCAAAACCAGGCCCAGCTATTAATGGAATTGATAATGCATCTGTAATCTAATAAAAAACATATTCAAGCATTTTTTCTGCCAGTTTATTTCCCACTCCCATTTGGCAAAATCTGCATGCTTTAGTGGCTAAGGTCAACAGCTACAGTGTGTTTATAAATAAAGGACCAAATTCCATCCTCAGATGTGTGTGTTGGCTCTTGTTGGCACCAATATGAGCTATGCACGCACATCCAGTGGAAGAATTTGCCTATAATAGCTAACAAATAGCTGTAATAATAAACACCAAATGTCTGTACTTATCAAAAACCAGGCACATGCAAAACAGCGTGGCTTGACATTTTAAGTGATGTTCTCTGTGTAACAGAGCAACTTGGGCTTGTTTCCTATTAATACGATAATAAGCAATAAATAGGAACACCATTATTTACTTAGCTATAACATGGAGATAGTTTGGTTTGCTGAAGCTAAGTCTATTTTATTGTGGACAGATGTTTTAACTGTGACATCTTCCTTCCATCATTTGTATTGCCATCTACCTCTCATTATGTCAGAAACGGGGAGCAAAGCTGTTTCTTCTTTTGTAACCCCAACACATACATAGATTAGTGGAATGGAGCAGCAGCTGAGTCTTGGGGGAGGATAGGACTATTGATATCTCATAAGAGCACATTGGCATGCAGGAACAGCACAAGGCCATCTGAGAATGAGGAGAGCATGAATGCTTCGCGGGCTGCACGAGTGGGGGTCCATCATGGCTACTGCCTTGTTTGAGCTTTTGGCACAAGCCAAGGAATAAGTGGTGCAAGTGCGTTTTTTTTTCCAGGAACAATATGGAGTCCAAATTTTGAAAATCTTAAATCAAAGAACAAAGCCAGCTCTGTTTTCTGTTGCTAGTTTCAGGATCCTGGATTCTCCTAAAATTTTAGTTTTAGTATGGCCCTTGAGAACAGTGAAAGTGCTCCAGCATATTCTGGGGAGAGGACTGCCTGATGAAAAGTTACTATTATTTGTATAGCTCCATAAATGTGCGTGGTGCTTCATGAAATAAAGATGGAGTCCCAGCCCAGAAGGGCTCGTACCCTAAGGCTCTGATCTGCCCAGGTAAGCCCCTATTCAGAGCCCCACTGGCTCTGTACAAGTGCAGATGTCTGCCAGAGTTATTCAGACTGGAAAATTCAAGCCTAAATTAAGGCAAGAATGGGAGAACATGGCAAATATTCTTAATTATAATTAGTAGTATTGCTGTAGCACCAAGGACTCCCAGTCATGGACAAGGGCCCCTTTGTGCTAGGCTCTGTATTAACATCAAACAAAAAAGATAGTTCCTGCCCCAAAGGTAGGGACTGAGAGGCAAAGGGACTATACAGCAACAGCAAGATCATGTGGTCACTTAGGTGGGTGAATCATGCAACTTAAGAGTTACATTGTGGTGTCATTTATTTGGTTTTTTTAATTATAAAACAGTGGTTAAGCCTAGTGTTTGGAGAAAGAACTTGGAGCATGAAAGCAGGAGTGTGAAAAGACAAATAACCAGGTGAACAAATAGGGTGAATAAAGTAGGTATGGCAGGTGAGGAGGAAGGCGTGAAAGGAGTTGGGATAGGAGTGATCTAAAAGCTCTTCCTATTTCCTGTTATGTTGTCTTTTCATCTGTCCCTGTGGAGAAAGCTTCCCCTTTACCAATGGCGTACGGAGAAAAATTAAAACCAGACAGCTTTAAAAGCTGAAGTTACAGCCAGATTAAATGATTTTTAACCATGTATTTACTATTGGTGTTTAAAATATTTAAGGATTTTCAAACTATTTCTATTATATTTTAATTGGAAAGAAGTCAAAGCTAAGCCTGTTCAAGCAGCTTTGCGGTCTGCTTTTAAAATAACAAGTTAGACTTTTCTCCTAATTTTTCAGACTAGGAAAACATGTCAGGCGTATACAGTATTATAGGAGAAAAGTAAATAGTAGCATATATCATCTACATTTAATTGTTCTGCTTCATGGTTATATGAGAAGGCACAGATCTCTCCTTTCTGAGAGAGATTTTTTTAAAACTTGAGTCTTCACAATAGTGGAAATTATAGGAATTACTCCTGAGATGATTGTCATGAAGATAGAGATTCTGGTCTGTATGTGTAAATATTTCAGAGAACTAATCAAATCATGTTAAGAAGACTGTCTACAAAAAGGCAAGGTTTTTACTTTCCTGCCTATAAATGGAAATTTTTACTCTTTTAAAAGCTCTGCTAACAGATGTTAAGTGGGAAGAGATTATTTTATATGAGGCAAATGGTACATTAGGATTTTACTCCTTGTTTCTTGTATGGTGAGAGAAATACCAATGTAGATCACAAACCTAACTTACGCTCTGCAAATGGAATTAGCAGTTTTGAAAATAATCACAGTAACCCTGTCTCTCTTCTCTATGTCAAATGTCCATTGGCTTGTAAAATGCAGTTCATAGGCTAAAAGCAGGAAAAGTTCTAGTTTCCTATGTTTTGCTGGTGAAACTGATATGAACATGAGCACAAGTTTCTGATTTCAAAGAAGTTGAAAGTTAATTAGGTTCCACAATAAATCTAAATAGTTCTCTGCAGCCGTGTGCAGATGAAGGAAAACAATAGAAAGGCTCTCAGTGAGTTATCACTATCACAAGATTTTTTTTCCCCCCCAAGAAAAAGCCTTCAGGAAAAAGTCTTTATCTTATCACAAAATACAAACAGTTTATTGTAGCATTGTGTTGTTTCGGTAATGAGACAAGTCTATGGAAAACTATAGTCTTCTTGTTTGTATGTAGTAGAGATGTGAATGTAGTAGGCAGGAGTTTAGCAATATACTTAGATTGTTTACCTCACCATGAGTAATGAATACAGGAGTTTGTTTGGCTTGTCTTTCCTAAATTATCTTCTGTAAAAGGTACAGGTTTTCAAGTAAAGTGTTTTCAGGGTGCTTCATGGGTGAAGCTAGAGCTAGTTTGCAAGGAGACCAAATGTGGCTGAGATTACCTACAGCTTTCATCCTGAGAAATGCGCCCCAAAATGAATTCTGTGGGGCAAAAGATTCGTCCACAGAAGAATACTGTCCTCATGACCATAAAATGCCAGGCAACAAAAGAACTCATATAATGACTTTTTTAATCCTAAAACATTGAGTCAGAAGGCTACAGCTACAGAATTGCCATTTTGTTTGAGCACATTGTATGACTTACAATAACTAAAGCCAATAAAACATCAGATTATGCAGTACCTTTTCCAGGCATTGTAAAAGAAATAAATTTACAGCACTGGCAAAATGTAAATAGTAGTGTCTCCAGAAAAAGCAGGTTAGAGTCCAAACTTGAGGAAGCAGATTTAAAAATAAACTCCATCAACAGAAGTTGTGACAAAACCTCAGGATAAAAAGGCTGGATTCTTAATTAAAATATTAATGGCTATGAAGAAGACTAAAGCCATGTTGAATAAAATAGACTGTAGTACACAGAGTTTATACAAATATTTATAAGGATGTTACAAATGATCAAAGGAGCAAAAAATATTCCAAGCTTCTTAGAGAAATTGGCTCCATGGATTCTTAATTTAGACCCCTTAAAAGATCCAGTTTGTCTCCTATTTAGTGTTTGTTGAGTGCCTAGAACAGTGGAGCACCATTTTTGTTTGACCCTTAGCATTACCTTAATAAACATTAATAATAAAATAATAATAATAATAATAATAATAAATATGAGGAGCCACCTTATTTTATTACTAACCACCCACCTGTTTAAATTATAAATGCTGAAACTGATGTTTTGAGAACTATTGTCTGTTACAGAAATACAAAATAGAATGTATTTTACCAACAGCCAAGTTATGAAAGATAGATCTTACACATTGTTTAGAATATTTTTTTCCACACTAAGTCCAGGAATTCAAGCCAAGCAATATATATTTGTAACAATAAATAAGCTTCCAGGCAGAATTTCAAAAGTACTTAAATGACTTAGGAGCACAAGTCCCACTAACTTACAAATTACTAAAGCTCTTTTGAAAATTTCAACCTTTTATGCAGATAAGAGCTTAATCTGGACTTCTTGTCTCAGGTAAATTGAGGGTTGACATGAGAGGAAATAATGCTATTTCTGGGATGAAGAAAAGGAGTACTTGTGGCACCTTAGAGACTAACACATTTATTAGAGCATAAGCTTTCGTGAGCTACAGCTCACTTCATCGGATGCATTTGGTGGAAAAAACAGAGGAGAGATGTATATACACACAAACAGAGAACATGAAACAATGGGTTTATCATACACACTGTAAGGAGAGTGATCACTTAAGATAAGTCATCACCAACAGCAGGGGGGGAAGGAGGAAAACCTTTCATGGTGACAAGCAGGTAGGCTAATTCCAGCAGTTAACAAGAATATCAGAGGAACAGTGGGGGGTGGGGTGGGAGGGAGAAATACCATGGGGAAATAGTTTTACTTTGTGTAATGACTCATCCATTCCCAGTCTCTATTCAAGCCTAAGTTAATTGTATCCAGTTTGCAAATTAATTCCAATTCAGCAGTCTCTCCTTGGAGTCTGTTTTTGAAGCTTTTTTGTTGAAGTATAGCCACTCTTAGGTCTGTGATCGAGTGACCAGAGAGATTGAAGTGTTCTCCAACTGGTTTTTGAATGTTATAATTCTTGACGTCTGATTTGTGTCCATTCATTCTTTTACGTAGAGACTGTCCAGTTTGGCCAATGTACATGGCAGAGGGGCATTGCTGGCACATGATGGCATATATCACATTGGTAGATGCGCAGGTGAACGAGCCTCTGATAGTGTGGCTGATGTGATTAGGCCCTATGATGGTATCCCCTGAATAGATATGTGGACAGAGTTGGCAACGGGCTTTGTTGCAAGGATAGGTTCCTGGGTTGATATGATGATAACAATTTCCATCCCACCATCAACCTCAGCCTGGACCAGTCCACACAAGAGATCCACTTCCTGGACACTACAGTGCTAATAAGCGATGGTCACATAAACACCACCCTATATCGGAAACCTACTGACCGCTATTCCTACCTACATGCCTCTAACTTTCATCCAGATCATACCACTCGATCCATTGTCTACAGCCAAGCGCTACGATATAACCGCATTTGCTCCAACCCCTCAGACAGAGACAAACACCTACAAGATCTCTATCATGCATTCCTACAACTACAATACCCACCTGCTGAAGTGAAGAAACAGATTGACAGAGCCAGAAGAGTACCCAGAAGTCACCTACTACAGGACAGGCCCAACAAAGAAAACAACAGAACGCCACTAGCCATCACCTTCAGCCCCCAACTAAAACCTCTCCAACGCATCATCAAGGATCTACAACCTATCCTGAAGGACGAGCCATCGCTCTCTCAGATCTTGGGAGACAGACCAGTCCTTGCTTACAGACAGCCCCCCAATCTGAAGGAAATACTCACCAGCAACCACACACCACACAACAGAACCACTAACCCAGGAACCTATCCTTGCAACAAAGCCCGTTGCCAACTCTGTCCACATATCTATTCAGGGGATACCATCATAGGGCCTAATCACATCAGCCACACTATCAGAGGCTCGTTCACCTGCGCATCTACCAATGTGATATATGCCATCATGTGCCAGCAATGCCCCTCTGCCATGTACATTGGCCAAACTGGACAGTCTCTACGTAAAAGAATGAATGGACACAAATCAGACGTCAAGAATTATAACATTCAAAAACCAGTTGGAGAACACTTCAATCTCTCTGGTCACTCGATCACAGACCTAAGAGTGGCTATACTTCAACAAAAAAGCTTCAAAAACAGACTCCAAGGAGAGACTGCTGAATTGGAATTAATTTGCAAACTGGATACAATTAACTTAGGCTTGAATAGAGACTGGGAATGGATGAGTCATTACACAAAGTAAAACTATTTCCCCATGGTATTTCTCCCTCCCACCCCACCCCCCACTGTTCCTCTGATATTCTTGTTAACTGCTGGAATTAGCCTACCTGCTTGTCACCATGAAAGGTTTTCCTCCTTCCCCCCCTGCTGTTGGTGATGACTTATCTTAAGTGATCACTCTCCTTACAGTGTGTATGATAAACCCATTGTTTCATGTTCTCTGTGTGTGTGTATATAAATCTCTCCTCTGTTTTTTCCACCAAATGCATCCGATGAAGTGAGCTGTAGCTCACGAAAGCTTATGCTCTAATAAATTTGTTAGTCTCTAAGGTGCCACAAGTACTCCTTTTCTTTTTGCGAATACAGACTAACACGGCTGCTACTCTGAAACCTGTGATTTCTGGGATGGAGATTCTGCTGAATCGCTGAAGGAATTCAAATTGCATCAGATTTGCAGTTCTAAATATTATGAGCCAGAGTGACTTATTGAGATTTAATTCTCATTAATTGTATCATTATTATAAAATAATTCACCTCAGAGGACATGGGAAATATAACACTTTACACAGAAGCTAATGGCTTGTTTTCCTCACTTTAAGATCCTGATCTAAACTCATTGAAATTAACTGAAGGACTTCCATTAAATACAAAGTATTAGGACTAAAATGCTTAGATATTTTGCTTCTTAAATACATAAGGCCAGAGTCTCTCCTGAGCCAAGATGTGCTCAATACAAGAGAGAAAAAAGAGGGAGAGCCAGCTGTGGCTCTCCAATTATCAAACTGCTCCAAACCTGAAATAAGTTGGAGCTATCTCTTGGGTGCTCTAATTTATTAAGTCTGGATATGGTCCACACTGATAATTCCTGTTGGGGAGTTCCTTTTCACTCCACCCTCTTTCTATCCCCATGTCCATTCCCCTGACATGCTTTCTATGTTGTGGAAGATAGGGAGGTCAGGGTAGGAGCTGGCTCCACAGGCTTGAAGCCAGTTAAGAATTCACCTTTGTCACATCAAGGGCCATATTACATCCCTTTTGCACCACTGATGCAGAGGCTGAGAAACTGGGCCAACATCTTTTGATGAAAGTATACTGCTAAGTAAAGAGTCAACACACAGATGGTGGATGTGGAAGTCAAATGAGAGGTTTGCAGATAGACTCCTGGTCAATTATCCCTACCTCTCAATAATGAAAGAGCATAATAATCCATATCAGCATAGATCATTACAGCTAAGTATTGTTTATTTACAGGAGAAGAATGTGCATTTGTGTGAGTTGTTTGGGAGTTAAAAATAAAAAGTCAAAATGTTTTCATAATTGCCATAGTGTTTTCTAGTGTATTGCTAATATATTGCCCTGTTCAGACATGGCACATACCTTATGCAGACACGTTAGCTGTTGTTGCACTACACCAGGGGTCAGCAACCTTTCAGAAGTGGTGTGCTGAGTCTTCATTTATTCACTCTAATTTAAGATTTCACGTGCCAGTAATACATTTTAACGTTTTTAGAAGGTCTCTTTCTAGAAGTCTATAATATATAACTAAACTATTGTTGTATGTAAAGTAAATAAGGTTTTTAAAATGTTTAAGAAGCTTCATTTAAAATTAAATTAAAATGCAGAGCTCCCTGGACCAGTGGCCAGGACCCAGGCAGTATGAGTGCCACTGAAAATCAGCTTGCGTGCCACCTTTGGCACACGTGCCATAGGTTGCCTACCCCTGCACTATACCAATATCTTTCATTCTTCTGTCACATTGGCCTTTGAAGCTTATGGAATGTGGACCTCCATTCTGTGAGTGAAGCTGCCCTGACCTAATGGAAATTTATTAGAGCTAACAAGATTTTCCATCACGTTTAGAATTTTTCTGAAAAACAACAGGACAGATAGAACAGGATAAATTAAGCAAAGTATAGTGGACATCCACTCTTCCCATGCTGCACAAAGCAAAATGCGTTTACTTAATCATCTGACATAGATACACAGCAAAGCGTTTTATGGATAGATATTTTGATGTGTTTAGATAGTGTGATCACTCATACTAGGATACAGCAAAATGTGTGTATGCACTTACACAAGCAGATTATTGCATGTGCTAAATGGGCAACTGCATTTTCAATTACTTGATTTGCATGTGTAAATGCATGTTTTACATGATGTAAGAGAGGCTGCTGTGATACTAAATTTGTCATTTAATTGACAAGAAAATGTTATCAGACCCATTTTTTCTTCAAGAACTTTACATAAAAGAGAGACTACACTGCAGTAGGTAAGGGGGGAAATTGCAGTCTGGAGCTTAGCATTGACTATGACAGGTGAAACATTTTCTTTAGGAACTGGGCTATAAAAGTAAGATAAATAATTGGGATCTATTACCATCAGGGAAGAAATATAGTGTAGGATTTACCTGGGACTGTCACTTGTGAAATTTGCTTATTAACTAAAGCTCCTATTCCCTTCGGAAAAAGTCATTCATTAATGAAAAAGTGCTTACATTGATCTGACTTCAAAGGGATCATTAGTGGAATAAGGTACTACTCAGTGGCCAAGATTTTCAGATGTGACTGGTGATTTTTGGGTGCCTTAATTTTGGGGTGCCAATCTGTGACACCTTAAAGGGGCCTAATATTTAGAAAGTACTGAGCACCTGCCCTCTGGAAATTAGGCCTCTCTCAGATGTCTGTCTGCTCCCTCCCCGCATATCACTAGTCACTTTGGAAAGTCTTGTCCAATGTGAGTAAGGGTCAAGAAAAGTGGCCACTAGGCAATAAGCCCCCAGGCCATAACTTCCTCATAGCAGGGACCTGTATGCTGACAAATCAGTAAAATTCCATGCTCATCAGTGGTGATATATAAATAATTATATAATTTATTAGATACATATCTAATATACTATATATACAGAGAGATTTGATTAAGTCTGTTGGTTGATGTGGATACATATGAGCATGAGTTCATATTTTTGGTAACGTCATAGCTCCCCTTAGAAGTAAAATATGCAAACCTGCCAAAACTTCATGACTTCCTCAGTAATCCATGACTTTAGAAATCAGCTTCAGGGTCACGTACAATATCTTTAATTTCTCCTGTTGAGTGCAGGCATAAATGTTTAATAGTCTCTATGGATGGTGAAAAACACTGAAGGGAAATACAATCCCTGTGAAGATGATGAAACTATTGAAGAAGAGCCAAGATAGATAATAAATAACATAAAAGAAAGACCCTTTTCTCTAGTGTTCCCTCAGAACTGTTCCATTTGGCTGGGTGTGGTGCATCAACTGGACTGGATACAGAAAGCAGCAAACATTTTCAGCCACTGTGGCTATGATTTTGGAATGTGTGTTGTGTATACAACTGAAGAACTGGGAGGAAAAACTAATTCTGTTTCGTGGCGTATTTTGAAATTTGGTTTTATTCCAAATCAAAGAGCTGTGTGTAAGCTCAAAAGCTTGTCTCTCTCACCGATGGAAGTTGGTCCAATAAAAGATATTGCCTCACCTATCTTATCTCTCTAAGGGTTAAAAATACACATTTGCTTCCCAAGGAAAGACTGGGCATATGTGATTTAGACCAAGCAAGGTAACTGACTATGTCTGGGAGTGGAGATACCTGTTCATGGATAGTTAAAAGAGCTGTACTGGTGTCTCCAAGGAGTAAGCTAGGGAACATCCAAGTGACTCCCTTTATTAACTGGACTGAGAGGAATTAGAGCACAGATGGATCTCTCATGGGTTTAGAGTGGGGATATGTTGACAATTCCAGCCTTTGACAAGAGGAGATAGAGAATGCACTAGTGACCTGGGTTGTGGCACCTAACTTTTAGGCACCTAGAAAATCACACGAACACTATTGCAATCCCCAAAGCCTGAGTTAGGTACCTAGGCTAATGAAGGGGGAGAGATAGATGCCTTTCAAAGCAGCCTAGAATGCCAGCACACTAGGCAAGAAGCCACCTAAGCTAGCCAATGGGAGATACTGACCAGAGGGGTATGTGCTAAACCCTACTCCTCTCATGGAGATAGGTTCCGAAGTCGGGGCTGAAGAAATGCATCCATTGTGCGATCCACAAACTGGGAAAGATAGGTGTTTTGGCTGCCTACATTGCACGCAGGGCCTGAAACAAAATGACTGCAGGCAGGGGGAGAAAGAGGACATCCCTTATAAACTTCACCCAAGTGAGCAGGGTACTTACCCAGAATGTGAAAGACTCCCCAAGAAAGGTAAGGGAATTTGAACAGGGCTCAGCCAGCACTTAATTGAGTGCCCTAGCCACCAGGCTATGAAATATTCTGATGTGGGTTATCTCAATCTCTCTTATTGAAGATGTTCCTCTTTAATTAACTAATTGAATAATTAAATACGAATTGGCCTAGAGAAAGAATTAGAATGACTCTACAGCTATGGGGTTCAAGCACTCACCTGAGAGGTAACAGTTCACTCTTCAAATCCTTTCTCCCAGCAAGAGAAGGGCAGACTCCTATATCCTGGCCTAAAGTCTATAAGGTAAGCCATCTTTTCCCCCCCAGCTGTTTTGTGTGAACTCACCAGAGGGGACTGACCTGCTAGGTTGCCCCTGAGCAAGCCTAATGGATCGGAACCCCCTATCGTTCCCGGTTTGTGAATCACTCTGGAGCATAAATTGAAGATTGGCATTTGGACACCTATCATGAAACATCTATGATCAGTGCACATGCTCAAGTGGGAAAGAGGCACCCAGGTGTCTGGAGTGAGGCTGCAGTGCACATAGCCAGAGGCAAAAACTTAGGCACTGAGTGAATGTAGGTGCCTACAGAGTTAGGCAGCAACTGAGTGGGAGTCTTGTGGATCAGAGTGGTGCCTAAAAACAGGACTTAGGTACCTAAGTATCTTTGTGGATTGCACTCCTGCTTCCTACCCATCCGTCTCAAATTCCCACTTCCTTGAGGTCAGTTGACTCTGAATCACAAAGTACCAGAGTGTGGTTCTGACTATGAATTAGAACTCTGAGAGTTCCCTGTCTATTGTGTGATGTTTTCCTATGTAGGAGACAAATTGACCCTCTGGGTCTTTGTGCAGGTGCAGGGGTCCATCCCCAGAGAACAGCTTGTGGGACTGATGGCCTAGATATGAACTGTTGTTATGCCAATGCTATAAAAATGTCTCTGACAAAATGTGGCACAATATATGTCACAAAGATATGCACCCACAATTCTCGCTCTGATGGCAGGAGTCACAGTATGAAAGCATAGGCTGGAAGCCTTCCGATTTGTATTAGAAACAGAATCTGTTAACTTCCTAAAAGGAAATACCGTATGTAGACTTATCCAGTGAGTGACTTTCAGCAAAAATACTAAGCTAATATAATCAAAACCATTTAGCTGTAATTTTTGCAGTACTCATTGATAGTACATGTTCTCCAACTCTAAATGTGTTTTGGATTTATTTAAGGTTTGCAATAATTGGACCTGGTTTTAATTGGGCCAGTGCAACAAGCAGTTGCAGTTGTTTTACTGCCTTAAAGAACTTTTAAAGAAATGTGATTAAATAGTTGAGTTTAAACACTGAAAAAAAAATGAAAGGAATTAATTATTTAGTAAAGAAACAATTAAACAAAGTCCAGATCTTGTCCATGGCCATGGATGGGTCTTACCCATTAAAATTTTTGTTGCTGTGCTGTAGAAAGGGATGCAAGAGTTGGGTTTCCTGTACTGAGGTGCCATATTCGGCTCCTACAGGTTTTCCCTCCACCCTTCCATTCAGGGAAGTTGAGGACATGCTGGGAAAGAGCAGGAGGTTTACCCCAACCCCATGAGACCCACAGCTGATCTGTCAATATGCACATTAAAGTCTAAATCTGCATTCCTTGAAGTCAACAGAATTACTCCCATTGATCCCAGTGGATTTTGGATCAAGCCCTGGGTAGAGGGTTTGGCCCTATGTGGACTTCATAAAACCATTAAGCATTTGGAAGAAAGTAATCCTGCTTTATAAATAATGTTAAGAAGGAATGAAAAGTCCCACAGTCCTGTGAGTACTGTATTTAACTACATGATGCTCCATTCAAAATACTAAACATGTCAGCTAATGAAACCGAAAGCAGCTATACTTTAGAACTTATTTGTGTTAAAACACAGAAGAGACATGTAGATTTACTTTCACATTGTGTGATTCTTTTTTTCCTGCTGTGCAACTTTGCAACTTTGCATAATGCAATTCTTTAAAAACAGAACTAACTGTTCAGGAAATTATTTCTTTTCCCATGAAAAATATGAACAAAAATGTGATAATTCTGCTGCACTACAACACCTCAGGTGCTGAGTCCACTGCACCCTCTAACTCAATGGGTATTTGAAGGAACCTTCCCTTTTCAAAAATAAATAAGGGAAATTTAGTGCATAAGAGAGGACACTGGAAGTGCAGACAGTAAGTTCCTAAACATTACTAGATTCTCTGTCTTTGAAATTGAATTTGGTTCAAATGAGACTTGTCAGAGGCAGAGAGGAATTCAAAGTAAAATGAAAATGAATGATTTCTTTGTATTATTTACATGAAATTGAAAATAGTGATGGAATGAGCAGTTATCAAAATGCCTGTATTCAGAGAAAGAATGGCTGAAATCTGTGCCTAATACAGTGGAGAATTTGACAAGAAAATGCTGTTCTTAAATAATGTGTCACCCATAAACTGCCAAGGTTAGTAATTTTATAGATTATATGTCAAATAAATGTGGTTAGTTTGGTATAATTTAAAACTGTAATGAGGCTGCTTTCACTTAATCTTTTTTAGAAAATGTTCCAAGTTTTATATCCGCAAATGGCTATTCTTTGCTTCATGTTGGGTGTTTTACTGTTACACTTTTGCTGATTGTGTGGCCAATTGCCCTGTTATGCATTCATTAATCTGTGTACATGAATTCTATGTGTCTTTCAAAAAAAAAAAGTCCACAGGAAAGGCATTGCTTTCACAAAGTGTAAACAAAATGTTGATGTTACATATGATGTAAATTATTCAGGAGATGGTCCAAATACTTTGTTTGATATTAAAAAGTCAGCATTATGGCTAAGCAACATTGAAATCAAAATTAGAAATGGGGAAAGATACTATTAGTTAGAATAGATACAAGTAGAGAAAAGGTATTAATGAAAACTGGTGTAGTATTTTTCACTGGTTCATTTGCCACAATTTTGCATTTTGAATTTCAGTTTTTTTTTCACAAAATCTTAGGAGACTGAAAATTGAAGCAGGTAAACAATTGGGGAAAAAATGGTTATTCTTGAAAATTTACACTTGTGAATTTTCAATCTTTCAATATGAAGTGAAAAGGTGTCTCTATGTGTATACTCAGTTCACTAAATTAGACCATGCTATTCTTGTCAAGGGGATATACAAACACCATCTTGCATCTCTTCCCAAATGGCTAGATACTAGAGAAAGTTCTGAACTCTTCAAATTAGGTATATTTTGTCAAAATAAACTTTTTCAGGTTAATTCTTTGCTCAGATCCACAATTAGGTAAGCTTGTCCCATAATTTCCCAGCAAGCTGTTCTGGAGGTTGGCCCTTTACATTTGGCAGAGCCAAGCAGCTGTTACCTATTGTGGTCATTTTGTAACAGTCTGCTGCATATCCCTCATATCCCCTGGTAAGCATTCTTAATTTCTGTTGTGCTTTTTTTCCCTTCTGCCTATGATTCAAAGGTAGGGCTTTTCTTCCTGTGGGAGTCTATTCTAATATCTTCACTGTTAGGAAATGTCTTTGGCATTCCTTCGATTAATTTATCTCCATAAATCTAGCTATACCCTTATGTGCCAACCAATGTAATTCCTTTTTACTTGGTATTTACACCCTTCAAATACTTGTACACAGTTACCAGATCTGCCCTTAGTACTGTCTAGCCATGTTATACTTATTTAGTACATTTGAGCTTTTCTCACAAAAGTTAGTTTGCCTAGCACTTGAGCCAATTTTTGTTACACTGATAAGCATTTGGGGGTGTAATAATAAACAAGAGCGATCTCGCGAGTCTATTAACAAATCCAGTGTCAGCTCTGCTAATTCTGTTCCTGTTTAACCATGTGTTAAATTATAACTTTATATTTATAATCATTCATAAAAACACAAAGGAGCTGCTGCAGTATCAAATGTTTGCACTGAAAGGTGTGATGGCTCATGTGAGTCATTTATTTCCTATTGTAAAATTGTATTTGCCTTAAATAAATAGTCCAGAATTTTCCAAAGGCTTTTGACTTGTAGATAAAAAAAAGTTTTAGGTATTATATTAACTACTAGAATTTTTCTGAATATCATTTTCTGAGGCAGTGTGACAATAGGGTGACAAAGAAATGTGGTGCTATGCAGGAGACAGGAGTATGGTTCCTAACTTGCTTCCTCACTTGCTGGTGGAGTGGGGAATCAGAGCTCTGTGAAAACACCTTATTTAGTATCATGTTCCTCTGTACCCATTTCAGTTTCCCTGAACAATAATTACCAAAGGTAAAAGGTGAAAATATACAGAATTTAGGATGTCTTCAATCAGAAATGAAGCAGAGAACTTAATCCCATATCCTGCCAGCTGAATCAGCTTCTCCAATCTTGAAAACTTCTATATTACTCCTCTATTACTTTCCCTGTTTGGGATTTTGGGGACCCATCCCTTCAGTTGTGCTGCCTCATCTATCTGAAAGTTCCAATTTCTAGGCTACTGAAACATTCTTTTCTTTAAATCTCATCTTAAACCCTACCTTTTCTTGATAGCCTGACTTATTCCCCCTTCCCCCTCCCCTCCTCCCTCCTGAATTGTTCTATAAATTGTAGTATATTTCCATTGGTATCTGCAACCATAGATCCTGTATGGTAAGTGGAATTGGGTTCCAAAATAAATGCACAACAGATGAAAAGCATGATAAATGTATGAAAAAGTAATCCTCCCCTTTCTTAATCTGGGTAATAATGACTGACCCTGCATTCATAAATGGGTTTGTTTCAGTGCTCTGAGTGCAGCAAACAAATGAATTATTACCAATGACATTTAAAAAAAAGAGATTACTGCAAATTTATTTTAAAAGGTAATCCTATTCCTCTTAGTCATTGTGATTCATTACCCATGACGTTTCAGTAAGAAATGTACTATATATATATATATATATATATATATATATATATATATATATATATATATATATATATATATATATGAACGGATTATATTATATATTTGTTCATTGATATGTGTAATCAGTGTCATACAAATACTGCATATAGTGGGAGGAAACTGGGAGAATTTGGTGTGGTTGGCTGTTACATTCAGATGCCAGATTTTTTTTCCATATTTTGACCTTTCAGAAGAGGATTTTGAAACAATCAACTAGATAAAACTTTGCATGAACAAATAAACTGAGAGTAAGAAACAGGTCACATAGGTCAGCACATGTTCAGAAAGGTTCATGTTTGCATTGCTTGAACCTGTACACAAATTTCAGGTAGCATGGGTTTCACAAAGCCAGGAACTGAGGCTTTTGACTTTGTGAAGAGATAGAGGGGACATCTTTTGAAGACAGTAGAGAAAATATAAAAAAAAAATCCTGTCACTTTCTAAAATAAATGTGTAGAAGAGGAGTGTGAAGTAAATGAAGAGGAAAACTGAGGAGAACCAGGAAAGGATTTTGGAGGATGGAGGGAGGTGCAATAACATATGTAGGTACAAGTCATGTCCAGTGTCCAAGGTATACCAAGCTGTATATTATATACAATCACTGCCACAAAGATGTGAACTATTATGGTCCATGGAAGCAGATAAGGAACACAGCTATGTGACAGTGCTATAAATGAGTGTGTCAAGGCTAATTCCCCACTCTGACACTTTGAGTGCAGAAGGTGGGGGCCCGCAAGGATTCTAAAAATTAATACTTGCCATTCCAGGCCTGTATTAAACCCCCAAGGCTACAGCTTTTCTCTGACCTTGGCTTGGTAAACCCTGCCTCCACCCAGGTGAAAAACTGCCTCTTGAAAATCCTGGAAAAACTCACTTGGGAAGTTTTCCCTGAGACTCCTCAGCTTTTCC
This sequence comes from Dermochelys coriacea, assembly GCF_009764565.3. Taxonomy (NCBI): domain Eukaryota; kingdom Metazoa; phylum Chordata; order Testudines; family Dermochelyidae; genus Dermochelys; species Dermochelys coriacea. The sequence goes on along the minus strand of NC_050071.1, from coordinate 74,552,298 downwards.
ACCCCTCCCTCAGGGAAGCTGAGAAAGAAAATGAACAAAAGAGAAACCCAGCTGTTACCACCAGCTAATTGGAAAACATATGCACAGACCTTTTAAGACACAAAACCAATCAGGTTCTTAAAAAAGATAAATTTTATTAAAAACAAAAAGAAAGAAAATACATCTGGAACTTGGGCTTTAGCTAGATTTTAAAAGAGCAATTCCAAACATTAAGCACCCAAAATAGCTTTCTTGGGGGTTCAGCTTAAAGGTTACAAGCAAACAAAAGCATCTGGGGCTAGCACAGAGTCCACAAGCCTTACAGAAAATAAAAGAAATAAATCTAATCGCGTCTATCTAAACATTCCCTGTCCCAGTGAATCCTCGTAGGTATGGACAATGAATTTTCATACCTGGTCCAAACTTTACACAGCATTCCAGCTGCTCCCATCTCTTCAGCCCAGAGAGAACAACAGAGAGACAAAGAGAAAAGTTTTTCCCATTTTAAAAAGTTCTAGTCTTCCCATTGGCTCTTTTGGTCAGGTGCCCACTCCCTTTTCTTTACCTATGGGACTTTTTAACCCTTTACAGGTAAAGCAAGCAGCCACCAAGAGAGACTTTATAGCTAACTGGCTGGCTGGGTGTCCATAAAAGGGAGCTACTCCCTTCATTTATCACAGGGTGTTTGAGATGCAGGGTTCTCATAACATTAATATTTTTGTTATGAACAAGTATGTGGTTTTTGTAAAGACAGCTGCTGCACAGACAAAGTTGTTGGGGCTGAAGGAAGACGTGATTGGAATAACAGAGACTTGGTGGGATAACTCACATGACTGGAGTACAGTCATGGATGGTTATAAACTGTTCAGGAAGGACAGGCAGGGCAGAAAAGGTGGGGGAGTAGCACTGTATGTAAGGGAGCAGTATGACTGCTCAGAGCTCCGGTACGAAACTGTGGAAAAACCTGAGTGTCTCTGGATTAAGTTTAGAAGTGTGTGCAACAAGAGTGATGTCATGGTGGGAGTCTGCTATAGACCACCGGACCAGGGGGATGAGGTGGATGAGGCTTTCTTCCGGCAACTCACGGAAGCTACTAGATCGCATGCCCTGATTCTCATGGGTGACTTTAATTTTCCTGATATCTGCTGGGAGAGCAATACAGCGGTGCATAGACAATCCAGGAAGTTTTTGGAAAGCGTAGGGGACAATTTCCTGGTGCAAGTGCTAGGGGAGCCAACTAGGGGGAGCGCTTTTCTTGACCTGCTGCTCACAAACCGGGTAGAATTAGTGGGGGAAGCAAAAGTGGATGGGAATCTGGGAGGCAGTGACCATGAGTTGGTTGAGTTCAGGATCCTGACGCAGGGAAGAAAGGTAAGCAGCAGGATACGGACCCTGGACTTCAGGAAAGCAGACTTTGACTCCCTCAGGGAACAGATGGCCAGGATCCCCTGGGGGACTAACATGAAAGGGAAGGGAGTCCAGGAGAGCTGGCTGTATTTCAAGGAATCCCTGTTGAGGTTACAGGGACAAACCATCCCGATGACTCGAAAGAATAGTAAATATGGCAGGCGACCAGCTTGGCTTAATGGTGAAATCCTAGCGGATCTTAAACATAAAAAAGAAGCTTACAAGAAGTGGAAGCTTGGACATATGACCAGGGAAGAGTATAAAAATATTGCTCGGGCATGTAGGAAAGATATCAGGAGGGCCAAATCGCACCTGGAGCTGCAGCTAGCAAGAGATGTCAAGAGTAACAAGAAGGGTTTCTTCAGGTATGTTGGCAACAAGAAGAAAGCCAAGGAAAGTGTGGGCCCCTTACTGAATGAGGGAGGCAAGCTAGTGACAGAGGATGTGGAAAAAGCTAATGTACTCAATGCTTTTTTTGCCTCTGTTTTCACTAACAAGGTCAGCTCCCAGACTGCTGTGCTGGGCAACACAAAATGGGGAAGAGATGGCCAGCCCTCTGTAGAGATAGAGGTGGTTAGGGACTATTTAGAAAAGCTGGACGTGCACAAGTCCATGGGGCCGGACGAATTGCATCCGAGAGTGCTGAAGGAATTGGCGGCTGTGATTGCAGAGCCCTTGGCCATTATCTTTGAAAACTCGTGGCGAACGGGGGAAGTCCCGGATGACTGGAAAAAGGCTAATGTAGTGCCCATCTTTAAAAAAGGGAAGAAGGAGGATCCTGGGAACTACAGGCCGGTCAGCCTCACCTCAGTCCCTGGAAAAATCATGGAGCAGGTCCTCAAAGAATCAATCCTGAAGCACTTAGAGGAGAGGAAAGTGATCAGGAACAGTCAGCATGGATTCACCAAGGGAAGGTCATGCCTGACTAATCTAATCGCCTTTTATGATGAGATTACTGGTTCTGTGGATGAAGGGAAAGCAGTGGATGTATTGTTTCTTGACTTTAGCAAAGCTTTTGACACGGTCTCCCACAGCATTCTTGTCAGCAAGTTAAGGAAGTATGGGCTGGATGAATGCACTATAAGGTGGGTAGAAAGCTGGCTAGATTGTCGGGCTCAACGGGTAGTGATCAATGGCTCCATGTCTAGTTGGCAGCCGGTGTCAAGTGGAGTGCCCCAGGGGTCGGTCCTGGGGCCCGTTTTGTTCAATATCTTCATAAATGATCTGGAGGATGGTGTGGATTGCACTCTCAGCAAATTTGCGGATGATACCAAACTGGGAGGAGTGGTAGATACGCTGGAGGGGAGGGATAAGATACAGAAGGACCTAGACAAATTGGAGGATTGGGCCAAAAGAAATCTAATGAGGTTCAATAAGGATAAATGCAGGGTCCTGCACTTAGGATGGAAGAATCCAATGCACCGCTACAGACTAGGGACCGAATGGCTCGGCAGCAGTTCTGCGGAAAAGGACCTAGGGGTGACAGTGGACGAGAAGCTGGATATGAGTCAGCAGTGTGCCCTTGTTGCCAAGAAGGCCAATGGCATTTTGGGTTGTATAAGTAGGGGCATAGCGAGCAGATCGAGGGACGTGATCGTTCCCCTCTATTCGACACTGGTGAGGCCTCATCTGGAGTATTGTGTCCAGTTTTGGGCCCCACACTACAGGAAGGATGTGGATAAATTGGAAAGAGTACAACGAAGGGCAACGAAAATGATTAGGGGTCTAGAGCACATGACTTATGAGGAGAGGCTGAGGGAGCTGGGATTGTTTAGTCTGCAGAAGAGAAGAATGAGGGGGGATTTGATAGCTGCTTTCAACTACCTGAAAGGGGGTTTCAAAGAGGATGGCTCTAGACTGTTCTCAATGGTAGCAGATGACAGAACGAGGAGTAATGGTCTCAAGTTGCAATGGGGGAGGTTTAGATTGGATATTAGGAAAAACTTTTTCACTAAGAGGGTGGTGAAACACTGGAATGCGTTACCTAGGGAGGTGGTAGAATCTCCTTCCTTAGAGGTTTTTAAGGTCAGGCTTGACAAAGCCCTAGCTGGGATGATTTAACTGGGACTTGGTCCTGCTTTGAGCAGGGGGTTGGACTAGATGACCTTCTGGGGTCCCTTCCAACCCTGATATTCTATGATTCTATGATTCTAAGATTGTGCCCAAATGGTTGCTAGTGCCTTGGCGAGGAAGGATTCTGAATCAGGAAATTCTTCTCATGCAAAGTCATGTTACATATTTCATACAAAGTTAAATAACAGGTTTCTACAAAATAATGGAATTAAGAGTAATAATGTGCTAACCTAGACCATTGCTTGCTAGAGTCAGACACAGATTAAGATTTTTTTTTTAATTTTGAGGGGCAGAGACTCTTCTCTCTGGATCAGGATTTAGACTTAAACACAGCTCCTCTGAGAAACCAATTGATATAGCTTCTGTTGATTAAGGTTACCATATTTTAACCTTCAAAAAAGAGGACACTCCACAGGGGTAGGGGGGCACGGGGTTATTTGCACCAGTATCTACCAACTCGCGTTGTATTAATGTGTTGTCATACTATTGTATATGCTGTGCGCTACATGTTGTCTATATTGAGTGTATATATAAGAAAAAGTGATATGGCCTCAAAAGTGAAGTTTAATTATTTAAAATTTACTGTACTTCTTTATATGTAGTGAGTCCTTTCCCTTCACCAGTTCTTCAGTTTCTTTCTCCTCATGTGCCCACACATACTTCTCTGTAGATCGCATTTTTCTCAGCAGTGGCTGATTGCTCTTTAAGAAAGCATGAAAGTCTTTACAAGAAGTTTGTCTGAAGTTGTACTGTACAAGTAGAATCCCTTTCAGCGACTCAGCATTCAAGTTGTTCCTTTCTTTTATCCATTGGCTTCGCATCATTAAAAAAATAGAAGAACTGTGCAATCTTTAACAGTTCTGAATGACACTCAATGTTTTTGGATTTCTCAAAATATTTGGTTTCAGAGTAGCAGCCGTGTTAGTCTGTATTCGCAAAAAGAAAAGGAGTACTTGTGGCACTTTAGAGACTAACAAATTTATTAGAGCATAAGCTTTCGTGGCTCACAAAAGCTTATGCTCTAATAAATTTGTTAGTCTCTAAGGTGCCACAAGTACTCCTTTTCAAAATATTTGGTCCACTTCTGGTGTGCTAGCAAATTACTGAACTCTTCATCACTGTTGTAACTTTCCGTAAACTTGTTCAGGTTGCTGACCTGATCAAAACACTTCATGTCATCAATTTGCACCCCCTTATCGATCAGGTACTTGATACAAGGTTCCACATCACTCCAATTCGGTGTCTCACTCAGGGTAATCCACCTGAAACAAGAGAAGTCTTCCAGGGGTCTAAGCCACTTCTCCAAATATTCTAAGCATCTGCTGTACATATTATCTACTTCAGCACAGAATTTGTCACACTCTTCATCAATTCCTTCCATGCACTTTTGTGCCAGTAGTCCCTTAACTTTCAGGGACATAAAGTTGTGAGTCTTGCATTTGAGAAGGATAGTGTGAACCGAGTTCAAACTTTTCAGCACTTCCACGACAGAATTGCTTTCCCTTTCGATTTCTTGGATGTAAGTTTGGAATACACTCATGAGTGAATGCATGTGCCAGAGGTAAATCTCACTTAATTCATACTCAAAAAATGTCTTAAGCACTGTGGGTGGTTTGTCCTATGACAGAAAGAATGACTTCAAGGCCGGAAACATCTGTATCAGTCTTGTAATGCCTGGAAATAATGACAGCCATCATGTCTTGCTATGAGAAAGCAGCTTTCTGTATTCAACATCAACAAACTCACAGTACTCCTTCAGGCGCTTAGTTCGGACAGTGTAGATATGAAAGTACTGGTAAATTTTAAAAATAATGTTCTCAATGTTAACGTTCATTCTTTCTGCTGCATGGTGAACACGTTTATTCAAAATGTGTGCTGGGCAACCCACACCAATTAATGTTCTCTTCTGCAACAACTTCTTTAAGTTTGCAAATACATTCTTTCCATCTTCATCATGCTGGAGTCCTCCAAACATTGTATTGCAGTTGTCACCTGTAAATGCAATACACTTCTCAAACAAACCATTTTTTTCAAGCATTTCTTTTATGTAATGAGCAATCGTGTTGGCAGTCTCATTAGGTGTGTTTGGACCTCAATCAATTTTGACTGCAAACACCATACTTCCAATTGAAATTACTGGAAATTTTTTCAATTAACTATTGAAATTGATAGTTCTATTGAAATTGATATTGCTTCTTTCTGTAGCAACTCCACAGTAAGCGATGTCATTTTCTTCAAACGTTTTCAGAACAACATCAACAGAATGCAGTGTAAGCACAGAGATAACAATTGCTTCTGTCTTGGTTCTAGCACTGGAAAATTTCCGTGCTACTTCAGAATCAGGGAATATCTTCTTCAACAAGACAGATGTGCAACCATTGACTTAAAGCGGTCATGATGCTTAATGGTGTGAAATGCAAAAGCACCCTCTGCTGCAGTAACAGCATCCTCTGATTTGCTGCCTGGTTTTACAAAATAGCCTGTCAATTTTGTTGATGAGCTCTCTCCCCTAACTGCTTTTTTGTGCTTGTCTGAGTCCACCTGAATTTGTAAATCATTAGCGCCTTTATTTTTCACAGAGATGTAAGTGCCAGGTCTACCTACCAAGCACTCAGCTTCCCATTCTTCTCTACCACTTCAAAAAAATGGAACTTTCGTCTTTAGTTCTGTCATGAATTTACACTTTCATTTGGGCATTGTGTTTGGGGTTAGTAAAATAAAATATCAATTAAAGAGCTCTTCAGGAAACACTACCATGCCTGGTATGAACTCAGAAAAGACACTGAAATTGTCGACGTTGCATTATCGCCACTATGGAAAAATGATCACGCCTGTCTGGAACTATAGGGCTAGGCGCCAACATTCCCTGGCGCCGGTGGCTGCTCATGCCCCCCCTGGCCCACCGAACTCCAACCCTTCCCCACCCCTTCCCCACCCCCATTCCAACCCTTTCCCCAAAGTCCCTGCCCCAACTCTGCCCCCTTCCTGCCCCATTGGACCCCTTCCCCAAATCCCTGCCCCGGCCCCGCCTCCTCCCCTGAGCATGCTGCATTTCTCCTCCTCCCCAGCCACGCGAAACAGCTGTTTCGCAGCACAAACACTGGGAGCTAGGGGGCAAAAGCAGGCACTCTCTCAAGTGATCAACATTCACTCTTTTTTTTTTTGAATGATCAACTCTTCTTTAGGGAAAAATAATAATGGCAAAATCCTGGACATTTTTAGATATTTAAAAATTTCGGACGGCGATTTAAGAACCAAAAAGCCAGATGTGTCCAGGAAAATACGAACGTATGGTAACCCTACTGTTGATCCTTCTGATCACATGGACTAGGCCCAGTCAATAAGGAGTACAGGAAATATACCATGTGACTTGCCCTATTTAATTGTTTCTAGCCAAAATGGTTGAGGGAAAGGTAATATCTTTTATTGGACCAACTTCTATTGGTGAGAGACAAACTTTACCTCACCCAACTTGAGTTTCTAATATCCTGGGACTGACATGGCTACAACAATGCTGCGTACAACTCAGAATACATTTGAAATTTGACTCCAAAGCTTTTCACACTTATTTATAGGAGGAAAAAATACAGTCTGTATCATTTTAGTAAACAAAATATAGTTATAGTTACTGAATTAAATGAGACCATTTTAGGTAATGTATTTGTGGCTTCCAATTTGTATCCTTTCAGCCTCACATTGAATTATCTTAAGCATAGAACAAACTACCATGTTTTACATGTTCTCACATGTCTAATCAAAAATACACAAAAAATATCTTCACATAGTCTAGAACAAAGATATCATTTTAGCAGTTGAATTTCTCCTTCAACTGGTTTCCTAGAAAGCTTAGCTAGAAGAAAGAGTGGAGGGACAACAAACTCTATCTTTGTAAGGCTAGAGCATCCAGCTGATGTAAAATACTGTTTGCTTTCAATTCAGTTTGCTATTGAACTGTTGGGGGAAATCTGTACACCTCATTTAGATCCAGTAGAAAATTGAGAAGGAACAGGGGCAACATTAAGTTTATCCCTAGATCTTTGTTTATTCTGTTTTTACATATTCTCCCAATTTCAACACAGAAAGAAGGAAAGTTTGAAGTTTTTCATTCCTGTGTAAAATATATGTTTATGGTAGGACAGATATTACCCCTCAATAATAGTCATTGCCTTCTAGAACCCCTCCAGATAAATGATTATAAAACCTGCTTTTGGCTAATTATCACTGTAAAGAACTTAAGAGGGAAAAGAGCTGGTTCATTTTCCTTTAGAGTAACATAATTTGCGGCAAATTAGCCAGATTTCTAAAGAATGTGGAGCTTTACAATTGCTTAGTGTGGATGATACTTTATAATTAGTGGATACCTTCTGTTAAAGGTCAATCTAAGATGCTTAAAGACAGTTAAAAATTATTTATTTGCTAACTTGCATCCCTTTCAAACCATACTAACACTGAGGCTATGTCTACACTGCACTTTTGTCGTTACAGCTTTTGTCGGTCGGGGTGTGAAAAAGCACACCCCTGACTGACAAAAATTTTAACAACAAAAAGCGCCAGTGTGGACAACGCTTTGTCAGTTCAAGATGTTCTCCAGCCAACAAAGCTACTGCCCATCATTGGGGGTGGCTTTATTTTGGTGGCAGGAGACCTCTCTCCTGCCAGCAATGAGAGGCTACACAGTGTACCTTACAGCAGCACAGCTATAGCTGCACAACTTTTACGCTGTAAGTTAAGCAGTGTAGACATAGCCTAAGTGGCATGTGGAAGAAACTTTTTGATGGAATATACCTGAAGAGTAAGTCATATAGTTTCTAAAAGACAAACCAACTGGTGCTGCCATATGGTGGAAAATAAAGAGAATTTGGATAGATGTTTATTGAGGGATAAAGAATGTATATTTAAAGAAGCAAGTAGAAAATAAGAGGAAAGTTTGACATTTTTCAGAACTCAGCTGTGATTAGGTGTAGTGCTGTGCTTGTAAATAAAACTGGGGGGATGGTGCTTAGGGTAGGAACTGTGGGCCAGATTCTCATGTTACTCCTACACAAACCTATTGACTTGAATAGTATAGAGTTGCCTCAAGTAACTCTGCAGAGATTCTGGTCTTTTGTGTGTATATGGTTGTGGTTTGGGCCTTTGGTTTTTATACAGTTTACCTATACTTGATTGAAATCTCTAGTGGCTAACCATAATACATTAGTTTGATGATTAGAAGAAAACATTTTCATGTTGTTGTAGTTTTTCATTTAAATAATCATTCCAAAATATTACAAAATCACTTCTCATTATTTTCTCCCCACTTTCTGCTGATAGAAAAGTTTCAGTGTTTCGCTAAATGGGGTGTTAGCTTTAAAAAGAAAATGCTAATCAAAAATAAGCAGTGAGTAGTCCATGTTGCATGGAAGAATGAAGAGTTCAAAAGCAGTGATACAGAACAAAACTGGCAACATTGTTTACATGGGTGCAGCCTTCTTGGTTAATTTAATTAGGAAAACAGTGTTTTAGAAAAACAGACATTATTAGCACTGTGACTTAGAATTTTTCATTGAATGTTTTCACTAAATATATACAAAATGTATAATACAAAATATAAAATACAAGTGTGTATTTATAGGTATGCCAGAATGTATTATACATTATATCAACAACACTGAGTCTCGATTTATAAAACATCTGTTCTTTTGTTTCCTTTTTAATATTTTACCACTGTATTTGGGTTTTTCAAAGATTTTTACCACTGCTTTATGTACACATAACTCTCTGACAAATGGTATATCATTACATTTTAACATTGCATCAGTTTTCCTCAGCAGAAAAACATATGCTAATATTCACCTTCATTCAACTAGGACTTGGATTTAATTTTAGATTTAACATATTAAGCTAAATTTTAGCTTTTCAAAACACATGTAGACTAAAGACGTAGTATGCATCCAATGTCACTATTCTGGAGTATATTGTCTAACTCTAACACACTACACTATGTTATTTTCTGCTACATGACAACTTAATTGTACTTTATATGTTTCAACTCTAACTTACAAAGCATGCTCCTCAGATCTTTGGAAAATCTGTGCATGTTGTGGTTTACTCATTTTGTAAATGATTCCAACATGAAGTTTGCACTCCAAAGAGTAAAACTTGTTCTAGCTGCTCATAAAATTTACCCCAGAAGTGTTTATAAAAGCTAGTAAAAAAAGAAAAACGCTCATTATTTTTGATAAATAATAAAAGATTGAAATATATATTTTAATCACAAAGCCAGAAATATTTTGGAATAGAATGGAAAGGGGGAGGTTTTTTTTATGGATAAAGTCTATTTTTTAAAATAACATGAATTTCAACTTAGTCCATCAGCCGCTTTACTCATAGTTAAACTTTATTTTTTGCTGTGGTTAAGCTGGGGGGAGGAAATACACCAAGTCCCAGCAAATGTCAAACCCAGCTTTAAAATATTGGTATTTAAAGGAGGCATAATACCAATAAGTCTAAAACTATTAAGGCTTCTTAGTGAGAATATACAGGACTGTTTTATGTAGTTTTTGACAGAGAACTTAAATTAGCTCTGCAACATGGATGGTGTAACTTTTTCTGCTGCCTGGGAAAGAAATGCTGTCAAGCTCTAAGTTGTGGTGATGGCACTTAGTTTGTATGAGACTAATAAAAGGGCAGAGAGTATGCGTGTTTCTCCAATTCGAGATTTTTTTTTCCCCTGGTCAGAACTTTGAAGTCTTTTTAAAGCTTTGTTCTCTTCCTCTTTGCCAGGCTAATAAAAAGAATTATTATTACTACCACATTTGTGTCTCTTGGATTTTATTTTGGCTATTGCAAGAGTTTTTACAACATGATCTTGGACAAAGGAGCAATTAGAATTAAGGAGCCTTATCCAACAATTACAGCACTTATTGCAATTATTATAGTAACTTAGTAAGTTGACGACTTACTGAGTTACCCAAATGATACATTTTTATTTTGCTTTTAAAGTTAGCAAAAACTTAATGCTAGAGTTTTGTAATGAGCCTGTGGTAACCAGATTTGTAGTCTGAAGCCTTCGTCTGCCACGCTGTTAGCCATCAAAGGAGGCCTGTCCTACCAAGCTTTCTATTTTCACAACAGGATATCTGGTTTCTTTTATGAGGATACAGCTATGTTAATTTGGTTTAGTGGTTTGTTGGAGGTAAGCATGCTCTTCACAGCACAAACACCAAAATCCCCTTAAAGCAGTTCCTCGTTAATAGCTGGGGTCTGATTGGCAGTTTTGCATTGTAAAGTGTGATTTGGTTGGATAAATATGTTTAGTCTAGTAAGCACTTTAGTGATTGAGTGTCTGTTAATGGATAAAGGTGGATTATGGCAAAACCTCTACAGGCTGTCATTGAGCACTTAAGAGTTGTGAGATGTCATGGAGGGAATGGAAAACAAACCCACTGTGGAAAAACTCTGCAACTATAAAATATTTTAAATATTTGGTGCTAATTTTGTGTTTAGATTTAAAATCATAATTCATTTGAGGAAAACAGACAGTTGAGCAGAAACGGTATGCAACACATAAATTCCTGATCTGACATTAAGAGAGCATTCATGATACATAAAGCATTCAGACATCTTTGAGACATTTCTTAGTACATGTCAGTTGAAAGAACCCCAAACTGGCATAAAGAGAAGTATAGTTTGGCTATTACTTTTCTCCAGAATGCACAGGAGAGCCTTTGATTGAAACTAAAAGTCAAAGCGAATATTTTTTTTCCAAGAGAGGATTTTACAAGTCAGTAAGGTTGTTTTTTATTGTTCATAGCTATTTTTAAAAGCTGTTTTCTGCAGCCATCCTCCCCGATTTAAAAAAAAAGACATTTCAGTCACTCTTCTCCCCCAACCCAAGATGCAGAAATGAAGATCTTTCTCTTACTTTTAAGAAAGGTAATCTGATCCACCCTATAAACCCCCAGAAAATGTCACTTTTTTCCCTCTACTCAGGTGTACACAAGCATTTTTATGAGGTGGTAAATATCAGCTTACTCCAGGGTTCTAAATGGCCTTGAGGCCAAGTGGCAGATATTCAGGCTCTTTGGAAGAAAACATAAAGAAAATCTTCATTTCTAGTGAGTTTTGAAATGGATATGACTTTTTATATGGTTGCATGGTGAAGGTTGGTTTGTTTGGATTGGTGTGGAAGCATTTAAAATTACTAACAGGTGAACTACTCTATCATGCCGGTGCAAGACTGAAATTCTTCCATATAGAAATATTTTTATATAAATAAACTTAACATGTAAGTGTTTCACACATTAAAAAATTAAGACCTACTTGACTTCTGGTTTAGAAGGAGGCTATTTTCCCAGGTATTTCACTGGATCCTTTCCCCATTTTCTCCTTTATTTTTCCCTTATCAAAGGCATATCCAGCTGATCCCTGCCTTACAGCTGATGTTCATCATCTGTCAGTATTGGCTCAAGTTCACAAAGCCTAAGGTTCTAGTGAAATGTTTAGAAAGGCAATAACAAGTGTTTTTAGAAACTTCTCTGGCTTGTTGTAAACCTATATATTTCTCACACTCTCTCAACATATGATTAAACCTACCTAAACTAGAAGCTTGCCTTATGGTCAAATCAAGAGTAACTTTATTGACTACATCAGGATATGCTGGATTCTTCATCACTGGCCATCTTGAAGTCAAGACTGTATATCTTTCTGAAAGATGTGCTGTAGGTCAAACAGAAGTTAAAGAGTCAATGCAGAAAATTTTGGGCTAATTTTTTGGGCCTCTGTTATGCAGGAGGGTAGATTAGATTATCATAATGGTCCTTTCTAGCCTTAAAATCTATGAAGCTGACTTCAATAGTATTACACCAGTGTAACAAAGCAAAACTATAGTCTTTCAACACTCCCTCACCAGAGTATGCAACATGGTTAGATAGATCCGTGGCTACTGTACCCCTTTCAGGACTCTGATTTGTCTTGTGTACCCCCAAGTTTCACCTCACTTTAAAACTACTTGCTTACAAAATCAGACATAAAAATACAAAGTGTCACAGCATGCTATTTCTGAAAAGTTGCTTACTTTCTCCTTTTTACCATATAATTATAAAATATATCAATTGGAATACAAATATCGTACTTACATTTCAGTGTATAGTATATAGAACAGTATGAACAAGTCATTGTATGAAGTTTTAGTTTGTACTGACTTTGCTAGTGCTTTGTATGTGGCCTGTTGTAAAACTAGGCAAATATCTAGATGAGTTGATGTACTCCATGGAAGACTCTGTGTACCCCTAGGGATACATGTACCCCTGGTTGAGAACCAGTGAGATAGATCAAATTTGCTGTTCATGCTACTTGAATCTGAAATGTTATGGGACAAATCTTCCCCTCATTCCTACAACTAACCCCATGTAGCAAGAGTGTAACTGAGAGCAAAATGATTCCTAAAGACTTAATATTTCCTGTGTTTCATCTCGCAACTGTTAATGCATGAGTAAGAGAGGAAATCAATCTAGCAATTACAAGTTTCATATAATACTTTAACTAGAATCCTAGATGATTTGGCAACTCAGTTTTGTGTGTCAATATCAGTGGAAAAAAGGGAAGGGGGCCTTCCCAGATGCACCTGGACACCATCTATTTGTAATAATACATTTGATTTATATAACATCTTTCTTTCATTTTAAAAGGGAAAATACTGCATTTTCCCAGCTCAGCACACCATGCAAGTTACCAGAAATTTTACACATGGGGAAACAGAGGCAAGGAAAAATTGAGTCACTTGTCCAAGATCTCAGAGTTGGTGTAGCTCCACACATTAAAAATGGGTCATCTTCACTGATTGAGGGAGTACAAAGCAGGGCTCATGGTTGGTCTGATGCTCTAACCCTGGCTCCATCTAATACCATCCTTTGCTATGAAAATGTGCATTAGCTGCTGCCTTAACTGGAAGCAATATTTTCAGATACTTCCTTACCAGTTTTAACTTTCAACAGTCAACTTGTGGCCTGAAGAGGGCTGTGCTGTGCTGGGGAATGAGGTCAGCATCACAGGATGGATTGATGGAGTGGCTGCTCAACCTAAGGCCCGCAGGTCATACACTTCCCACTAGAGAATTACATAAGGCCCACCACCTGCTTCAACACAATGTACTAATGGCTGATTCATTAGCATTCGGTCATCATGTTTACATCATTTTAGTTTCCATGTACAGTATTATCTATCCAAATACATTCAAAACAAGCTGAACTTACAATATAAATCAATCCAGGTGACTTTAAATCTTGTTAAAATATGTAGAATCTGTTTGCCCCACATAAGGTTGTGGTTAGATTTATGTGGCCCTCCTTTGTAATAAGGTTGCAAACCACTGGATTGGGGGCTGAAAAGAGGACACTGGGGAATTGAATTTATTTAGGGTCTGAGAATTCATTGGGAAGAGTGGGGTAAACAGGATGAATGTTCGCAGATATTAGATTTGGGAAGTTTGGGTAGTGGGGTAGGCACAGGATAGATTATTGGAGCAGGAGTGCAGAAGATGGGATTGAGGGAAAATGGGAAAGAAACAGAGGGAAAGGGCAAGAGAAATCAAAGTACCCTGGACAGATAGCAAGAAAGAAATGCTAAATAAAGCAGGAGACCTTGAATAGAGCGAATAGAATAGGGAAGAGAATGACAGAACATGAGGGACTGAAAGGAACATAGAATGGAAAAAAGAGACAAGTGGAAAAACACACGCAGATAGGGCAGAAAAAGAAGTAGAGATATTCTTTGAGGAATGACAAAACAACAGCAAAGAGGACGCAGTACATTTCAATATTGTGTAAGGAAGGATTGGTTCCAAATTACGACATCAAACCCAATCTTTGTGTATATGGTACTTTTTGGTCTGGCATAAAGGAGGGTTGGGAGACCTGGCTGGGAGGTAGGCATGAACAATTAGTCTTCCACCTTTATAGAGAATATACCAATAATTTGCTTTTATGTATTTTAAAAAACATACAATCCCAATGTTGACACTTTTTTTAGAACAGATTATTATATTATTTTGTCTGATGAGAAATACGTGAGTCTGTCTGGGGCCTAGGGTTTTTTGGTGCATCCATGTTGGTGAGTTAAAGGGATGCCAATAACTTTATCAATTAAATAAAAAAGATTTAAAAGTAATTTCATGTACTTCAACTATCTCTGAATTCTCCTGCCACTTTTAATAGTTCTTAACAGTCACATTTTTCTAAATTTTTTTCAGGATGGGATTTTCAGAAGCACTGAATTCAGTGGGGTCAGATTTAGGCCAATGCTGAGCATTTCTGAAGAAACCCACCCTAAATGTTTTTGTCTCCTCTTTGCTGAGTGAAAAACCATACCCACCCACCCATCCACACAAAAGGATGAAAAAGGACGGACTGATTAAAAGGGAAACAGAGAAAACATCTGTACACAAAATACTATCAGGTACACAAGTAATCAAACTAGAAGAAAGACACGTTTTCTTAAATCTTTCTTGGTAATAGTACTTTGAAATATTTTAACAATGGTAAGTTTAAAAAAATCAGACCAAACTGTGTGTATAAATATGAGGCAGGATTCCTAGTTGTTGTGGTATTTGTTAGTTTGTTTTGGTCTAAAACCTTGTCAAGGATACTTTTCATGCCTCTCCACAGAACCACGCTGCTTCCCTTCTTTTGTTTGCCTAATGGCCTGTACTTCTGCTTCAGATTTGTGAATGAACAATCAATCATATTAAAATACATGAAACTTTCACAAACATTTTCACAAATACTCAGCAGCCATCCAGCCATATGTGAGCAGTCAATAAGACCCCACAAATAACAAATTAAATCCTCTGTTTTTATGCTATATGAGTAGTACTTCTTGTATTTAGCCGTCAGATGCCTGTTTGAGATAGATGAGAAATGGCTTGGTGGTCTCAGTCCAATTCCAACTGGACAGGTGTCCGGATCATAAAACTCCCCACCGTAATTGGCACTAATTGGCATCCCTGTCAGCAGAATAGCCAACGACTGTATAGGAATGGACACTGAACAGCCTCTCTCATAGCCTAGAGGTGGTTCCAATCCAGATCAGGAGAGTGGGTGGTCCATTGATAGGGAAGTGTGAGATTTTTTTACTACTGTTTCTTATGATATATCTTTTTTAGGGATACACAGAAGAATTCTGTTTCTAAGGATTTAATAAACTCTAAATTTTAAAAAAAGGTGTATTAGCTTTGGAGGGAATTTTGGAAAACATGAATGAAATAGAGGCTTCACTGAAGTCAGTGGCAAAGTCCCATTGACTTTAATGGGGCCAGGATTACAACCAATATTTTTAAAGATACTCTTATCAAAGAGGTTTGGGACCGGGCTGTTTGAAAAGTTCATAGGAAGGCAAGATAAAGTCATGAGTGACATACTTGCTGCCTAGTTAAGACCTGATCCTGAAACTTGTTTTGCACAGAGAAAACAAATTGCAGACTTGGGGTTTTAAAGTCCCTTCATATTTGAATGTGTGAGTGAACAGCAAAAAATGTATAGCAATAGCAAAAATATAATCAAAATAGAAAAAAAAATCAGCATATCTCTTAATATAAAGACTGTGTTCACAAATATTGCTAGGGATTTGTCATAAATAAATGGAACTCTGTGCCCCCAGCTTAGCTAAGAGGTTTATCACAAATAAAATACCATGGAAATACAATTGGTACAAACCTGCTGAAAGAGCTCCTTTGTAAACAGCTGGAAAACACCCATGTGTCATAAAATGGGAAGCTAGAAATGTATAAATATTGCAGATACAGGGCCAGATTCTATGGTGCCTTGCACCTTATACAGTCATTTACACCAATGCAGAGTGTCTATCCAAACAGGTATGGTAATGATTTACACACACTTTGCACTGATGTAAATACCTACACAAGGTTCAGGTCAA
Source organism: Dermochelys coriacea (assembly GCF_009764565.3). NCBI lineage: Eukaryota > Metazoa > Chordata > Testudines > Dermochelyidae > Dermochelys > Dermochelys coriacea. The sequence continues at coordinate 74,535,930 of NC_050071.1, read as the reverse complement.
TAGAGGTCCTGCCCATAATGCTGAACTACATATGTCCTGCAAGATAAATGTTCTTCTAAATCTATATCATTTATTCTTGAAAGCCTACATATTTTTTCTTTCCCAGTGATTGCTTTTTAAAGAAGAAACTTTTATGTTCTCTCTTGCATAGGAGCTCTTGACAAACTGGAGGGAAATGTAAGTTACGTAACACGCCTGTGGAAAAATAGATATCAGTTGCTTTTTATGAAAAACAAAAATACGGTAAAGTCAAATGGGCATATGCTTTGTACATCTCCCAAGTTCTATCTGAAGAGAACCATACAAAAACAAAGCTTGATCAAGAGGAAGCAGCTGCAGGGGTGATACAGAGCCCTTTCTCATAAACAAAGAGCACCAAAAAATCTGTTTGAGCATGAATATTAGATTTGCCGAGTTCTGCTGACATCACTATGGGAGATAAACATATTACAAGGAGTGGAACAGCTTGTTGTTTGAGAGGTTGCCAGATGAGATAAGTGAGTGGTAAAGTGGCAAATGAACACGGGGTGCCCATCTTGACAACCTCAGATGTGGTTGCTGGTTGTGATTTAGTGAAGTGTCATATCGAACATAACTAATCTGGAACAAGTGAATAAAAATGAACTAAGGCCTTTGCTATAAGGGAAAAAAGAGATTCAAACAGCTGCTTCCATCTGGGAACTATGTGAAAGTGTTGCACAGCTGTACAAAAATAAACAGCTTAAAATTCTGCACAGCCTACTGCTCCATTTACATTCTTTCCCAATCTTTCCCCTCATTAAGCTTTAATCTTGCTTCTAATTATATTTTATCAATCTATTGTTTATGCAACTCTAGCTTAAACTGCAAACCTATTCAAACAAAAATAAAGTTATAATTAGTTGTCTTCTCCCCAAACTCCCCCCACCTCCTTTTATATTAGCAAGTGCATCATTATCAGACACTGGGTGGGGGTTGGGGACGCAGTCAGTTTACATGGTGCCCTTTTGGCAGCAAAGAATAAAAAAAAATTGTAGCTGTATAATGTGATTTACCAGCTTTAGGACTCCAGGGTCTACACTTCCATAAATAAAAGTGACAAATTATCAATAAATCATTCCTGAGTCTACCATATTGCATAATGTTTGTTGAAACCCAGTTCTAATAAATATAAGAATCACCTTTTTTAGCCAAAGCATAAGAAACAAAGATGACAGCGATTACAAACAGAAGTGAAAAATGAGAAATAAGCCCCCTGGAAAGTAATGAGCTTTTTTCCCCTCGCATCTTTAATATTGTTAGCCTCTCGAAAAAAATGTGTGTTATTGCAAGCATGCTCTCTAATATCAGTTATTAGTCATTGTGTACAAAAGAAATTGCATGTCATATATTTCTGACAAGGTGAGGTGTTAACAACTAATTCCTGACCTCTGAAGAAACCATTCTGATTTTTTTTCCAGTACATGCAGATAATCTTTTTCAGAATCAATAGAACTCAGGCAAAATTAATTCAGCACAAGGAGTTTTGTGCTTTGAAAGTGTGATGCTGCCACAGTTTATCGAACAAAATTAACTGGAAAGTGAACAAAAGAAAACTGCAACATTCAGGGTTCAATTACTTTCCTTGTTGTTGTTATAAATTGAAAATGTGGCATTAAGATTAGCATTTAATAGATACAAACAAATGTGTTTACATTTGACTATGTACCCAGTATGTAAATACTCTTATTGACTTCTGGGGGATTACTCAAAGGAATAGCCTGGGCAAGATTTGGGCCTTTACCTTTTCTCTTCCTACACCTCTCCTCCCAGTATTTTGTTAGAAAAATACAACAGAAATTCTTCAACTATGGTTCTGAAATAATTTACCTGTTACAGGTGCTGGTTAAATATTAGGTTATAATATCCCATAGTTTTTCATGCAGTTCAGCATCTGGGAGTAATTTATACAAAGGAGTCATTAGACTTGGGTAACACTTTAAAAAAGTCAGCTTGAACCTTAATTGCAATTCCCTATTATTTTATGTTCTATACGCTCAAAATCAAATATATGGGCTAAGCTAACCATCTGCTTCTCTTTAGAAACATTAAAATGACCACTTATTACCCTTGCTATCCTCCAATTTGTGCAAGCTAGCTTCTCTTTATCATAAAGATGATCCTATGTTAAAATACGTTCAGTTTTAAGACTTCTGCTAAGCACATTTTGCAAATATATATTGAATCTTGTAATGTTTACATTTTGGGCCATTTGTAGTTTCCTTTCCGGATTAGACCCACATTTAAAGCTCGATCCTCCTCCCAGTGATATCAATGCCACATCACCAATTGTCTTCAAGGGAGCAAGGCCCTACTGGGATGGTTGTATTTCCCTTATGGGAAAGTCTTACAGAATTTAATAGGAAATGGTAAATTTTCTATAGGCTGTATGGCCTTAAACTGACTTTACCCAGCTGAACAATCCCCTTAACCTCAGTGGAACTATTCACATGCATAAAGGTTTGCATGATCAAGGTCTAACTGTCTATAAATAGTCTAATGAAACACTCTTCGGATTTTGTTGTAAAAAAAAATGTTATTTTAAGAAACAGAGTTCAAAAGGGGACTCCTCCACTGGCACAAAGTTGCCTTTTATAGACAGCCTCACCCCAGTTTGCAGAGAACATGGCTAGAGTTCTCGCATGATCTGGTAAATCATGACTGCCAGTATGGCACTAAGTCTGCTCTAAGATACTGCTCATGACTAGTATCATGCTTGGCAGATCAAAGATCAGGGAATTTACAGGTTCACTTGCAAGCTCCTCACCATCTGGCACTGCACAAGACATTGAACAACCAGTCACTTTAAAAGAAAGCAATCCCAAGAGGAAGAGGAAGATGCAACATGCATCAAGAGGAAGAGAGGATGCAACATGCATCAGTTATTCAGAGCCACAATGTCTCTGATGCAGAGGGAGGAAGCAGCTGCAGAACAGGCATGCAAAGCATACTTCATTCCAGATATACCATGCCTATCTCAGCATAAAGGTATGGGACTTTGGTGATGAGCTGGGGAGGAGGAGAAGGTGAGGCCACTGGGTTCAGAGAATATTTTCATTCCCTGGAATGGGACAAAATCAGAAATCTGAGAAACATGGACATTAAAATAAAAAGCAAAATAATAAAAATAGTGATGTAGAGAATGACATCATGTGAGAGAGTATGAGCAATGTGGATGAAGATACCAGAGGAACAGTAGGTAACTTTTGTATATTTTAATGCCAGGGCTATTGTTCAAAAGTCACAGATCACTTTCTGATGATAATCCCTAGTGAGGTCAGAGCCTGCCACTACAAAAAACCTGCAGATTGGTCATACTCCCCAGTAAATCAGGCCAAAAAAAAGTAGTCTACAGGAAAAAGCAGACTTGTCTGTTCTATTGTGGAGCTAAGAGCTAAAAACTCGAAGTAGGTCTGCCCTTCAAGCTATCCTCTGAAAAGCTGGAAAAATCCCCCATCCATAGGGTTCGCTGGAATTCTGATACCCAAACCTCCCCATGCTATGAAATTACTTCTCATGATTACTTCAATGCTTTAGGTCCAGTTGTACTCTTCCTTTGGATAACTTAAATGATAATGAATAATGCAGGTGTTATTTTCCTTCATGGATGCTGCCGTGAATTTTTCCATTCTTAGCCCTGGAATCTTTCTTTTCTGTTAAAGAGATTATACAATCTGCATTTACTGCATTACCTTTGAGAATTTTGTATACATTCATATTATCTTTCAAAGTCTCTACATGCTTAATTATGAGCTCAAGACCGTTCATGACACACTGATTTCTGAGATGATCCTGGTGTTTCTTATGTTTTATATTGATCATTTGCAGTATTTCATGGGGTCCTTTTGTTTTGATTTTCATTTACCTGCACTACATTTAGTACAGAACATTTTCTGTTTATTTTAGTAGCGTGCCTTTATCTGACATTTTCCTACAATGATCTATGAGCCTTTACAGAAGTCATCTCATAAAACTTTTCCAGTTAATTATAACATGGTGCTCTCTTATAGATAAGGTGTGTGTTAGAGTTTTAACTAGCTATGTGTTGACACTAATAGTTGTATCATTAATTCCAGAAAAGAATGAAAAGAAAAAAGTCTAGCAAAAAGAAGATATATGAAAACAAAGCAACAAATAATTCATGTTCATCTGAAATGTTAATGCAATTTAGAGCTTTATAGGAGCTTTTTTAAGCTTTGGCTACCTGATTACTGGCTCATAGCCCATAAAAACATAGGATGTAAATCACGTAAGTTGAATAATTTATCATCAAGAAGTTACATGCAATTATTACATTTTTGACTAACAATTGCTTTTGCAGACTGCAAATCCATTTTTAACTGTCAATGTTAACTGCAGGATATGTTATCATCCAGTTGATCATATTGATATAATGCATCTATTATCCTACTGTCTGCATATGACTTGATATCAAGTGGCCAATAATAAGCAATTAGGGACCAGTTATGCCCTCTGATGCAAGCACACCACTCCCATTAACTTCAGTGGGAGCCACACATGTCTGCATCTGAGGATAGACGTTAGCCTGAAGTTTACCAGACAGTTGAGATGTGTATTTTTATCCTATTTTTACAATATCAGTAGCCATAAAAATGCAACAATCTATTTGGTATTGCATAAATCCCAACTAGAGATGAGCAGAAAATTACTTGCAAATTTTTAGCAGTGATTTTAAAAATCATAACAAGCAAGTTATGTGTCAGCAAAAGTTATAAAGCCAAAAGAACAGCAGGCTGATTACGTAGGGCAACATATAGTTAATGAGTGATATTATGATGACAAATGAGTCACGGTCTACCTAAAATAGTAACATCAACAATACAAACAGCTGTAGGGCCATTAGTCTCTGGGGAGGGGCTGAATTATAAGAGGTTAAAGATTATAATGACATGCAATAGAAGGCATAAAGGGGTGGACAGACCCAGCTCGACATGTTTTCTTGCATAGGAAGAGAAGATTCTAGGGCTGATGCCATACAATTTCTGCATCTGCCCCAAATCTGGTGTTACTTCTAAACCTTCTGCAAACACTGAAATCATTCCTATCTATCTTAGGAACCTATATGGCCCCCATTACTGTAGCATTTGAACATCTCACAATATTTAATGTATTTACGTGTGCGGTAGGGAAGTCCTCCAAAATTATCTCTGTTTACAGATGGGAAAATGAGATATAGACAGACATGCCAAAGGGCAGACATGTCAAACCTGTGGAAAAAACACAGAAATTTTGACTTAATTGGCTTGTGAGTTGAGTTGCTTGTTGGCTGGTTTTGGGCTTGTAACTTCTTGTTGCTGCTTTATTTTGATCAGTTCCCAGCAAGCAGGGGCAAGCAGGGAGGGGGGAGAATCAGGGGTGCATAGCGGGCCCACCATAGTCTCAGACTGCACACTGGGGGGATCTAGTCACACAGAGAGTGTTGGGGCTCTTAGGGACTGGCTTGTTCTGAACTTGTTTTGAAATGGGATTAGCTTGATTTCTGGTTTATTGTGAAAGTAAGAGTGCTTATTTACCACGTGAAAGTTGGCAACTGTATTGGAAAAAGTATTAGGCACTTAATTAGGCATAAAAATCTGGCCCTAAATGATATTCCCAAGGTCACACAGGAAGTCTGTGGTGGATCTATAAATTAAATTTAGGTTGCCTAAATTTCAGGCAAGTGCCCTAATATCAGAACTATCCTTCCCCTAAGTATGTGCCATTCTCCAATTCAGCAGTTTTGCTTCCATGTCACTAAACACAAGGCTCTCTGACTGCAAACCTCTCAGAATCATCTGTGCGTGTATCTGAATAAATGATGGCCAAACTCCAAAAGACTTTAAGATTCATTTCAGTTTGAATAAGGACACAGCAGTTTGAACTGTCCCTCATGGAACAACATGGGCAGAAACTTCTCCTTTTCTCTCTTCTGGAGATTTTCCTTAGTTTTTCTCCTACTGTCTCTCCAAGCTTCTCTTCCACAAAAGAAAACTTTTAAAGAAAGCTGTTATCCCTCTTCCACTTAGGCTCAAAGTTTAATAAAGAAGAAATTTCATATGAAAAAGGTTATATGACTTCAGGTGAAATGTAACCAGTGCCTTAAACGATTGCTAAAAAGCAAAGTTCTGAAGGCACAAAACTTGCAAAGTGCAGTGCAGACACTTTTCACATAAAGCTTCTAATCAAGAAATCTTTAATTTCACAAGGCTCTTAATTGTGACTCACAATTATTTTTAATTAATATTATGTGCTAAACAATGGCTTCACAGGAAGTCAATGGTATAGCATAAAACATCACATTGTACTCAATGCACTGTGAAATCCTTGGGTGTGGATTCAAAAACATTAATCTAGATCTGAGATAGTTGGAATGTTTTTAATTTTTGCTACATAGAATTAAAATGCCAAAAATGTTCACAAGAAGCTATGGACAAGATTAAGTATAGTGCATTCCAACTCAATGAGCTTCTCTAGATAGTACTGGTAATCACTGAGGCGTTGCCATATGAAAAGATATTGGAGCACATTTTTCAGTAGGATGGAGGCCACAATACTTGCATCTGCACAATGGATAGTAGGAGCAAATCTGATTTCTTGCACCTGTGTGGTTTTCATTGTATTGTGGAAACAAACTTTGTGGCTGCAATTTGCACCCCAAAAGGAGGCTGCCCTTTCAGTAATTTGGTCTGCTTGCAACAATAGTGGAATGGCCTTCCCCTCCTCCACTGCTTGGATTGCAGCAGGATGTGATTGAGAGGCTGGAGGAAATGGCAATGGAAACAAAGGGACTTGGGTGCCTAACCCCCAGATTTAGGAACCTAGCTCCCTGGTTTTGACACCATTGCAATCCTCTGAATTCCTACTCAGCTGCCACTGATCTTGTAGGTACTTTAACTTGCTCAGCACCTAAATTTCCACTGAAAAAGTTTCCTAGGCACCTAAGTTTCTGCCTCAAGCTATGTGCACTACTATCTCACTCTAGGCATCTGGACACCTATCTCCTGTCTAAACCCTAGTACAATCCACAAATGGGGCAAAGACAGAATTTTCTTCTGCCTGTCTTGCCTGTGTGGCCTGATCTGATAGGTGTGCTCAGAGCACATCTACCAGATTAGGCCCCATTCAAACTCCAGGAGTTACTGCAGTGCAGGTGCCCACCTTATAACTTTTAGCCCAGTAGTTAGAGCACTCACCTCTGCCTAATGTGGAGAAAGGAATTGAACATTCTAATTAAAACTTTCCCAAAAGAAGAGTGTTTTAATCACTGAGTTCTGGGATATTCTGATGTAAATTTCCCTCAATCTCTCTTGCTGAAGTTGTTGCACTTTGGATAAACACTTAAACAGCCATTGAAGCATGTGGACTGGACCCTGGGTCTCCCACCTCCCACGTAGATGCCATAATCAGCAGGCTATCAAATCATTTTCATTCACTCGCTCGCTCTCTCTCTCTCTCTCTCTGACCCAATGACTCTTTAAGTATTTATTCACAGTGGATCACCTATAACAGGAGAGATTAAAAGAGGCTCACATCAGAGTATCACATAGTTCATCAGTTAGAGCACTGAGGTGAGAGATGAATTGGGGCATTCCAAGTAACTGTTCATCAGTTTTCACAGCACAAACGTTGTTGGAAAAATATGTTTTAAAATCAAATCTTTCTTAAAAACATGGCTTTCGTTTATGGAAAAAAAGTTTCAGAAAACTTAAACTCACATTCTATGTTCACAAAATATTTTCAACAGGTTGTGTGAATCACAAAACTTCAAACTCTCCTGGGATTGCACACTCCTGTTTTCAAGAAAATATGGCCTCCTTCAGATCATTGATTCCCCTCACTATGAACTTTAGCAAAGTGATCTGTTTCCATAAATTATAAAATATGCACATTTTTCAGGCTGTATTGATAAACTTTTCATCCTTTTCTATAAATCCTGCTATATCCAAACAGGGTAGAGATACACCTGGACCTGTGACAGAAATAATTATGTGAAACATGGTGCTTTGCTGAAAAAACACACTGTAGAGCAGTGATACTCAGAGTGAGATTCGCGAGCCACAAGTAGCTCTTTAATGTGGCTCGTGTGGCTCTTTGCAGCATATGATATTAAAACACTGTGTGATGTAATTATTAGCCAGTCTAAGTTATTAAGCAATCGGGATAACAATGGATTCACATTATTGTGGCTCTTTTGGGTAACACTGATTGCTAATTTGGCTCCTCAACCACTGAGATCTGAGTATCACTGCTATAGATCCTAATTTAAACACAAACTAGTCCATACCTTCTGTTTTTTACTTTGGTGTTCAGACAGCAAGAACAACAGCTAGTGAAACAGTTCTTGTCTTTCACAGAAGATAATTACATAGTTAATAAAATACATTGATGTCTAATAGATCTGTAATCATTTAAATACATGCAAGTATACTTTAATTAGAATGTCTTGATCAAATTCTGTATACTATTTTCCCATACGGTAGCGTGTAGCATTAACTATATTTTATGAAAAATCCTGTTTCATCAGATTAATTTTATAGTAAGATACTATTCACCATAGGTTAGAATACATGCCTCTAAGACTTAATTTAATGTAATTATTAAATAAAAATATATTCATGATTACCCAACAATTACATATGAAGACATTTTTTTAAAATGTGCTGCACTTCAGAAAGACATAGTTTTGCATCATTTAAACAAAGATACAACCAATAATAAGATGGGGGTTGGGAAGGAAATTATCACTTAAATAACACTCTTCTCAAAATAGTGACGATGATAGAAATATAGTTCTTTTAATGCCTCCAGATCATCTTAAAGTTGTCTGACACTAGCTTTTTTTTTAACTAGGCTTTTTCTACTAAAATGTTGCCAAACTGTTCTAATGATTTTAACCAGACAGTTCTAAATTCAGTTAAAAAGGAAAGAAGGGGCAGTTTATCCAGTGTGTTAGGTTTAATTATTTAAAGATTCAGGAGGTCAGATATATAACAGGCTCTGTTAATACAGAACCTTATTTGAGTTTGCCTTTAGCCCTGTCCTTTTGTCCTTCTTTCATATCTTTTAAAGTTAATGTCATATCAAATGCCTAAACTTGGGGAAACGGAGAGCTTTTAAATTTTGATTACCATTAAGTAGATCTAAGTTTGTTTGCTAATCTTTAATATATACAAACTACATGATCAGTTCTGCTTCCTATTACAAATATATGGGTTTGTGTGACACATCCTTTTAGCAATTCTCTTTTACTCTGAAGCAAGAGGCATTTCTTCATTTAAAAACACATTTAATGTGTTCAATTTGCACAATGATTTGCAAATAGCTAACAAGAGCTGGGCAGAACCAGGCTTGCACAAATGTCTTCATATTTGATTGGTGGCTGTCGTTGTTTAGGGAGGCAGGACATGGAGTTTAGACTATTTGGAAACAAAGAAAGAGGGGTGCATTTTCAGTCATTGCATTTCAGAGAAAGAGAACTCTAAATTTTCAATAGCGTTGTGCTCCAAACTCATGCTTAATTAGAAAGAGCAGCATCCAGAAGCATTATCCCAGGATTGGATGTTAGAAAGCTCTAAATTCTACTCCCTCCTTTATCATGTTAGCACTATATGTCTACATCAGTTTTCTCATCTGTAAAATGGGATTAATAATACCTCATACCCAACATGTGGAAATATTGCATGAATTAATCAATTAATGTTTGTATGACTCTCTGAAAACCTGAAATCCTATATAAATTCTAACGGGTGTTATATAAGAAATAGCATGGTACAAAAGTGCACCTTACATTTCCTTGCACACACAAAACAAATCTTCTGCCTTCTGTGAATGTCCTTTAAATATGTGTACACAATTACCATATCTTTCCCAGCACTCCAACCTTACTAATTAATTCTATCTCAGATTTGGGACTTTTCTACACGGCAGTTATGTGTAGTAGAGGGGTCTGATTTCTAAACTGCACAAACGTGGTGTGTACTATCTGGCCCATGTACACCCTGCTGGCATGCACTAAAATCTCCCAGCAACTGCACCCCTCTAGTGTGCAAACCCCTCCACTGCACATTCTATAATGTGCACTACAAAATTTGTAGTGCACGCCACCAGAGTGTACACAGGCCAGTTAGTGTGCAGCACGTTGGTGCACTCTTTAGCAGTCCCATCCCTTTAGTGTGCATTGCCACACTGTGTAAACAATGCTTACACTATGTTGTGGTTCTCATTAAAACAACAGGAGCTTATGTTCAGCAAATATATTTTTCATTCATGGTTTACAGACATCTAACATAACAAAAACCAGCCTGCTTTTAGCAACAGCCTACAGTTCTTAGCTTGGTTGGGTAATCCCGGAGCTAAGCATTCCAATATATGGAGTATTTTTTATCACTACAAGCCACCTCTCTGATGCTTATACAACAATAAAAGCCTTACATTCCACAAGCAATAATAGTTTACACATTATTCTTTCTAAATGAATCCATCAGTTATCTTACTTTTTGTTGCTGTCTTCTGAATTTCCTCAGTTATATCGACACCTTTTTGTTAGACTGCCCAGAAATGAATGTCATATAGTAAGCATGGTCTCATCTGTGCAGTGTTACCAGCTCTAATGATTTTATCATGATTCTCGTTGTATTTGGTGTTTGCCTTAAAGTCCCAGCTATGGGAGGCATGTGATTACATGAGTCTCTCTGTTTTCATTTTTTGAGAGTAAATTTCTAGCCCCCGTGGTTACAGAGAAAAGCTTGAAAATGTGAACCCTGAAGGCTCAAAACCCAGAAGAAGACCAACACTTATTTAAAAGTTCATGCATTTTAGGACAATCTCATGATTTTGGGGTGCCTGAATCATAATTTTGTACACTTGGGTTTGGCAATACTGCTAATGCCATGCAGGGCTTGAGCCTATGGCTCTCTGAAATCAATGGCAAAGCTCCCATTGATTTTAATGGTGGAGAATCAGGACCAGAGAGAAAGGCACTATCATCTTCCTGGTCCATGATGTGATGGCTCTATGTATGCAACCCAAACATGTAACAAATGCTCTGTTGCCATATCACACTGCAATTACATATATAACTTGCAACATCCCTGTGAATTGTGCAGCATGACTTCTTTCTTATGGTTGTTCCCATCCCCCATATTTTTGGTCATTTTTCCCAAATGTGTTGGCTGCATTTTTCCAGGTTGAATCTCTCTTTTTTTTTTAATTTCCTGTCCATATATTTAAACTCTGATCCCTTTGTATTTTTGCTCCATCCTCCCTTGCGTTGGCAAAATCTTGCAATACAACATCATCATTCAGGTCTAACACTGTTCTTTGCGGTATCTTGGACACTTCGATATTTTGCCATTGTTTGGGTTTTTTCAGGCAATATTTCATGAGACATAGTACTAAATACTTTACGTAAACTGAGATATGGAATGTAAAGGTACTTCATTTCATTCATCCCTTAATTTTCCAGTTCTACCACAAAACAGTTCAAGTTTATCTGCCATAATGTATTCTTTATAAACCCATTGTTGTTTGTTGCTCACGGCTCCAGGAATAATATCTGATGTTACCATTTTAAATAATGATTCAAAACTAGAAAAAAGGTAGTTAATCCTCATAACGTACCTATTGAAATAAGTCTGTTGTCTCTGTTTTAAAGATGATGACCGTGAGACACAGACAACTTGAGCGCTTGTCTGCACTTTAAATACTACAGTGGTACTATACTATACTAGTCCTATGCTGAAGGCCCTGGTAACCCACCTTCCTGAGAGGAAGAATTCCTCCATTGACCTATTGCTTTCTACACAACGGGTTAGGTCTGCTTAACTACATTCCTCATGGATGTGGATTTTTCACACCTCTACGCAATGTAGCTGGGTCAACCTAACTTTTTAATGTAGACCAGGCTTAAGTGACTTGCCCAAGGCCACTTGCTAAATTTTTCTTATTCAAGACATAAACCAACCATTGATGGATTAGGAAGAAATTTGCTCTTTGAGTGGTTTATTCCATAACTTTCCACCCTGGACATTTTTTTCACCTTCCTCTGAAGTATATGGTACTGGCTACTGTCAGAGACTGGCTATTGGCCTAGGTGGACTTAAATGAGAGCTCAGCGCTTCTGAAAATCAGACTATGCTTATATAGGAACCTAAATATGAATTTAAGACCCTGAATTTTAATAATCATTTTTTTAAAATCTTGATTCTATTACTTACAAATGTTCCCTTCCTTAATGGCACTTCACAGAGAAAAATTAGACATGGTGTTTGCCTCCAAGAGCTTACACGTATTTAAAGCATCTGACTCAAATCCCAATGCCTGCACAGACTAGATGGGGTATAAGGATCTGCCCAAATGGTTCCCTTTGTAGAATCAGGGCCAATGTTATGGCTACAAGATGAATATAATTAGACTCACTAAACAGTCCTAAGACACTAGAATGGAAGAATAGGAGAAAAAAAATGGGTTTGGAGGCGGAGCGGGTGGATAAGGTGAAGGAGGAGTCTGGTCCAAGCATATGGAGCGGCATGGAAAAAAGCATGAAGTCAAGAGGGGGGAGAAGCAAGAAAAAGGAAACATTAGAGGAGAAAGGAAAGGGCTGTTAGGGCTCAAGAAGGAGGTGTAGGAGGGAAGGAGGGCTGAGATGTAGGCAGGGAGAGAACTGTGTAGAGCCTTAAATTCAAACTTCTGGCACCTCCCCTTTATTGTAGGGGAGAGAAGCCAGCAAGAGATCTGAAGAAGAGAGAGATGGACAGAAAAGAAAGATGAATTTTAGCTTCAGTATTTCAGATAGTCTTGGTGCAGGCTAAGCAGAATGATCCTATGTATGTTTTTCTTGTTCCTTTTCTTGTTGGCAGATTATTTAATCTTCCTTTCCACTTATCCTCTTTGTGTTAGAAGATTGACCTCTCTCTCTTTTCCCTGCTGGCCTACAGTTTCTCACTTTTCCTATCACTGGTGCAGCTCCTCCAATGATAGTAATGGTGGAAGCTGGCTGAGACCACATAATGATTAAAAACCCTGTAGTTGCCAGTACCCTAGATTTCCCTAAGGTTACCACTGGTGGAGCTGCACCAGTGGTAGAAATGCTGGATATTTTCTGTCCAAAAAAAAAATAATGTTGTCTTTGTGAGCTATCCAGATTGGCGCTAGAAGGATTACAGGGACTGAATTCTTTGCCTCTCTCTATAAAAGAAAACGGAAAGGCTAGGTACTGGCAGGCTTCATTTATAGAAATTATAACTTTGCTTAAGTGTAGTTCCAAAGTGTGATCTGTTGCATTATGTGGAATTTGTTCATGTTCTGGTTTTATGAATGGTAATAGCTGAATTTGAAATAGATCTAAAATTAAACTGATCAAGTATTTTGTATTTCAATGCTTTTTACTTGTGTGTGTGTGTGGAGAGAGGTTCTCTGCGAGGGTAAATTCAATTGAAGAAATGTTTTTCATCAATGCCTCTTATCATTCAGCAACAACTCAAATTATGGGGAGAAAATGTAAACAAAACTACCCTAAACCAAGTTAATAGTATTGGGGGTTTGTAATGTGCTGAGAGGATCATCTTCAGATTCTGACCTGAATTTTGTAGCAACCAAGTAAATTTCAGATAATATATCCCAGGTTTTATACTGATCTCAGTGCACGCTGGGAAGAGCACTTTAGGAGGATTTTTAGTGCTGTGTGTGCCCATGAAAAGCCGTGATGTTCTCCAGAGCTTATTGGGATCTCACATGAGTCACCCATTACAATTTTTCCATAAAATTTAAGGGAAGACTGGGATGATTTCTCTGCTTCTGGAATGCATTTCGGCCAAAGAGGACTTATTCCTGAGGTACATGAACATTTTTCTGAAGAGCAAATTCTTGGTCTTTCAAATGAACCTGGTTGTACCAAATTGAAGGTCTTGTAAAAATATTTTCCCCGAGGTGGAGGATTGGCCTATTTACAAGGCCTATGCACCACTTAAGCCTTTAAGAGCTGATGAGGAGGAATTTCAGAATCTAGCCTATTAAGCCACCAAAACAAGTCCTTTGAACAAGTTGACAATAAAGAGTCCTAAGCCATCAAAGAAACTGTAGTTCTCTGACAGTGACGGTCTCCCTACCTGGGTTGGGCAGCTGCAGCTCCCAGATGTGGCTCTGCAAGCGAGTATCTTCCCAACCTGGGCACAGGGGAAGTTGTGAGAGGGGAAAAGCAGCGAGTGACTGTGGAAGGAGGGAAGAGGAGCAAACAGGGGTGGGGCCTTAGGGGAAGAGGCAGGGCAGGGGTGGGGTGGGGGAGGTTCTGGCACTCCTTTTTAAATATTACAAAGTTGGTGACCCTACATGCAATAGGCCAGCACACCACACACCACTTTAAACCTTGTTTTGTTATGGGTATAGCACTGCGCTGGCAATATTTTAACCCAAAAACAGGGTTTATGTGGTACACAGGCTTTGTGCTGCAGCCTCTGCATTGGAGGCCCTTGTGTTTGTGCTGATGGATGCTGCCCTCCTCCACCTCCTTTGTTTTCTAAGGGCTTGTCTACATAGTGTGTTAGTCCAAACCAGTGAGTACAAATTTTGGTCCATGCCAGCGTGTTGCACACTAACTGACCTATGTGGTCCCTAGTGGTGTACACTAAAAGTTCCCTGGTACACATTAATGTAGTCCTGTTTCAAACAGTGCTACATTAATATGCACTAGGGAAACTTTAGTGCACACCAACAAGGTCCATGTGGGCCAGTTAGGGTGCCACATACTGGGTGCAGCCTAGAATTTACAAACTAGTGGTGCAGACTTATGCGCCGTGTAGACAACCCCTAATTTAATAGTCCTTTGTTCTTTTTTCATCCTTTATGTGCTAGACAGAACGCATGCTCCTCAGGGATGCACCTCCTTGGGGGGGCGGGGGGGTGCAGCCATTTCAATTTAGCATCTTAAGCTTTGAAAGGCCATACTGATATAAAGTGCATATATCCATATTATGACAATCCAGAGACAACTTTCCAGAATGGATATTTTGCATTGGTGGGACACTAAAGCAGCTATAAGTCATCTTCATTTAATTTTTAAGTAAATTCAGTGTGTGGTATCTAGGTTGACTTAAAGTTTCAGAGAAAACTTGAACCTTGCCTAAAACTAGGGGCCTTCTATAAATGCTTAAACTGCACATCAAATCTTGCAGTCTGTCTGTACATATGTGCCGGTGTGCATGTGCTCAGTCATGCGAGAAGTTATATGGGGAAGAGATGTTGCATAGTCAAAGAAAAATACCCATTTCATGATATTGGCCTCTTTAGGAAATTATTTTATTTAAAATAATTAGGATAGATTAGTAAAAAATGCTTTCATCTTTGCATTTTGTCTATGTTGCATTTTAAAATAATTAAGAATCCAGATTGTTTCTGTTTTTCACCTCAGTTTACTGGCATCCAGCAAAGAAGCCTACACTTTGATTTTAATCATGGCCAGACAATACAAGGTCTTGGTCTTAAAGGCAACTAGAGCAACAAGCAGAAACCCTGCTGTGTAATTTCAAAGCAATGTACTTCATGCTGCTAACCCTACAGTATGATTTCTGTTCTGCCAATGGCTCCAAAAGCAGACAACTTCCAATTTGCACCTCTCACATAAATCTACATTATGCCAATAGGTTTAGAAGAAAACCACAAGCTGCCCAGCTCAGCAGTCAGAGGTCTGTTAACAGATCTTTAACTATGATCTATTGTGCAGGAAAGTCTGAAATTATGAATGCAGAGTTTCACTTTATAGAGCTCTCACTTGTGTAACGCAGTTTTTCTTGAGATAATTATAAGTGTTTATTTTGGCTTTTAACAACTTTAATCACATTATTTAGCAGGTTCTTATTTTGTCACTGAGTTAACCAGTACTCTTACCAGTAATTTCACTAGCATACGTTTGCTTAATTGGCAAACAGCACAGAAAACTGAGTTTAAGCAGTTAATTGTGATAAACTTCACAGATGCCAAGATGTTGCTCTTAATTAAACTTTTTACAAGATATTTTCCAAATGCCAGAAGTGCTGTCTCTCATAAGTATATAGCATAGTTTCCTACTTTCAGTTGTATTCCCACTTTAAACAGCTCAATGCTATGAATGTTCCAGTAACGGACTGGCCTAGAGAATGGAAGGCTGAGGTTGAGGTTATAATAGTAGTAAGTTCAGTAAAGCACTTCTGCTTATCTGAATTCCAATTTATAAATAACCTTGGCTTCCTGGAGAGAGTAATTCAGTCTGTTAATTTCAGGCCACTGTTTAAGTAACATGCTGTGCATCATCATTGCATTTGATAGCTTTCTAATGGCGGGACTACAATATGCTTAAATGAGATCTATAAACATATCCCCTAGTGGGAATTTCAACCCAGGTCTCCAGTGGTAAAAATGACAGTTCATTCATATTTTTCACTTCTTGTTTTGTGTGCATCCTAGAACAGTGTAATTGTCCCATTCTATACAAAAATATGCATTTTTATTCTAATCTGAACCACTTACAGTTCTTGGCTCACACTATTTTGTGTAGTTTCTAACTTAGCCTTGTAATAAAGTATTGCAAAAGCACAGAGCTTGTTTCTTGACACACGCACTCTACTTTACATCTCCAAAATAAGATATTAAAATTTGCTGTCAAAAGTGATTTGAACCTGGAGTGCTTTTTAAAGAACAATAGTTTTCAACACAATAAGAATGTTGCTTCTTAATCCCTAGTAAGTACTGGTATCACTTACAAAGGTGCATGCTCACAATAGAATACTGCCCCACTAAAGGCATCTGTGCCAGGGCGCAGGAGTATTCTGTAGTGAACAGAGATATCTTCACTCCCTCCCCTGGAGATGGAAGGGAGTGAAAGCCTTTGGGAAGGTCAAACTCTATGCCCAGGGGTCATGGGACAGGGCTGAAGCTGGGGCGTCTGTTTATTTTCTAGTTATGTTGAACTGTGTTGTTCTCTTGTTGTAAACAGCATTTTTTCCCCAAATAATCCTGAGAAGAGACCTTGCTGACTAAGATTGTTTTTGAGTAGCAGCCATGTTAGTCTGTATCCTCAAAAAGAACAGGAGTACTTGTGGCAAGATTGTTTTTGTTGCTGAACCATTCTACCAACTCACAGCATCCCACTTAAACGAGGAATAAAATCCCAGTGCTAAAGCTCTGAGTTGTATTTTAAAATATGGTAATGAGTAGCTATACCTTTACAATCACATCTAAAGTAATGGTGCAATTTCTCATAAAATTGTTTGTTTTGTTTTGCTGTTTGTTTTTTTAAGGGTAAAGAAACTTTTCTCTAATGTCCAGTGTACTCCAGTCCTTTAGAGAACTTCCATTTGTAGGCTATTATAATGCCCTGAATTATACCATGCTAAACAAAACATTGCAAATGTTTTAATAAACTTCCTGGATCATGTCATGACTCCTCCATATTGAAACAGTCAGACTATGCCAAACTGTTTGAAAGCAAAGAGATTCATGGAGCACAGCTTTTGTGGAAATGGTATTCGCCCTTAGTTAACTCTTTCTGAGGCCATATAGGTAAAATTGTCAATGGATTTTGAATCAAGAATAAAGTGCGAGAGTATTTCAGAGGGGAGAAAGTATCTGCATCATTTAGATTTTGTTCCACTTGATTTTCTATCTTCAAATCTCCCTTTAGAGCCCTCAAGACTTTCTATGCTGATTTCCTGATCAATAAGGACGCTTCACCATCTTTCACTCTATCATATGTGTCTGATTGCAAGGTCTTAGGAGCTATAATGTTGTCTCTTAAAATGTTCCATTAAGCACCACGTGCATTTATGGCTCTATAAATAATAGATACTAGCACTCTGGTTGCAGCACTGCCAAAGCTGCTAATTATTTCAGCTGTCATACTTCATCCTTTTAGAGATACCTTCAGCCTTTCCTGCTATCATAGCTATTCATTTCAACAGCCCTTTTTTAAACTTTCTTCTCTGCAATTCAATTACAACTAAACATCAAAATAAATGGAGTCACTTCTAGTTTCAGGTCAGAACTCACTTTCTAAAATACCTTCAGGAAGCATGTGTATCTTCACCCACAAGTCTGTCATGCTGATACAGTACAATGTGTCTACACTTCCTCCTAGTCATAATATTTACAACATATTGTTAATAATGAATTTCATAATAATCCTGTCACCTGACCAGAGGGTGAACTTCACTAACTCAATGAATATATATTTTGATATTTGGTGGAAAATGAAACATTATGATGTAATTACTAAATAGACAACATTTTGACAATCAATTTTTTAAAATGTTCTTATGGCCCTGTGCATATTTCATCACACAGTGCATGTGCCACGTTAGTAATGTTAATAGGAGTAGTGCATCTAACTCCCCAAGCATTGAAGAAAAAGGGTCAAATTTAAACAAAAGTTAAGAAATTCAGAATTAAGCATCTACTTCCTCATTAACATAACCTTCCATGCCAGAAGATTGTACCAGTTTTAGAAAAGTGTAAGGACTTATCATTGATCACATGTGCTATCTAGGTTTAATAGAGTGAAGATATTGACTCTGACTGAATTTTCTGTCCTTCTATAGGTTTAAATTACATTCTTAAGGATAATATTTAGGAAATGGGGTGGGGGGTCAAAAATCAACCTAAATTTTGCCCTTTATTCAAAATAAACCTAAACTTAAACTGTTGCTGTTTTTTGGTTTGTTCATTATGTGGCATTACAAAATGAATTAAAGTATCATGTGTTGTGACCTACCAGTTATGTCAAGCTAAGCAGTTTCAGGCTGGTTCAGCACTTGGCCTGGAGACCTGAAAGAGACACGTAGGTGCTGCAGGAGGTTGTGCCAATGATTCAGCAGGTGCTATTCTTCCTTCTGATATCATATTGGCCAAACGCCCTCAGTGCGGGGCTTCTAGAGATGTTGACTTTCTGATGTCAAACCAAGATTTGTGGCCATTCAGGGTCACTTGGAATTGGGCAAAGATACTGTAGTTAACACCATTACTTTTACAAATAATGACAACTGGCCTACCTAACCCTGTCCTGAAGTTTCAGTGAGAAAAAGAATTTACTGTTATGTACTGTTGCTATAGGCAGCTTGAACAACTGCTTCCTTTGTCTTGAGCATATCACTCCAATGGTGAATGAAGTGATTCTTCTGTATAGTTTATGTATCAGTTTGTTATACTTACAAAGTATGTTGGGAAGCTTTGGAATGAAAGATGCAATGTAAGTATAACAACATTCTCCATCCTCTTCAGGTATCTCTGCACATCCTATATCTGGCCTGAAGTAAAAAGCCTATGTTTGGGAGTTCCAGACTCATTTTCAGACGAACGGCTCAGAAGCTTCAGAAAGACATCCATTTCAACAAAAATTGAATATAACAGAACTGGGAAAGGCATACTCAAAATTTCCTGTCACCAGCAAGCTGGTTTTATATCCTAGCATCCTTTCAATACACCTGGGCACTTATAAGCAGAGTCAGGCACAATATAATGTGATTCCTAGGAAAGTGCATCAAGCATAAAAAGATAGAGGAACAGTGATGCAATCATCGTAAAACCTGACAGCTTGATGGCATATGTCACAAACCAGCCAGCAAAAGTTGTTTATACTGGCAATCAGCCCCAACACAGGGACTTCTAATAAAAGCTTTTTAAGGAAAAGACAGCAGCATACGTGTGCACTACATGAGCCAGGAGAGGGTACCTATCATGGCTTATGAAATATTGTCATAGAGTTGGTTACCATTAATATAATGATCTTGCTGCAGGAGTGGAAATACAAGAAAAAATCAGGTAGTAGCTCATGCATCCAAACAGGCTCTATGAAATTCCCCTGTTCTTTACTTCTATGATGACTGTGTGTATGTGTACATCTGAAGTGGTATATATTCAGCCAATGGCATCCATGATAATTACAGGCAAAATTAGTGCCTGGTATGACTCAACTGAAGTCAATGGAGTTACACTATGGGAGAATTTTATCCCATGTGAACAGTAAATACTGCAGTTTAGTGCTGTTCACCATGTAAGTGCTAGCAGTAAATTTAAATACAGCAAATATATGGCTTTGTGAGCGGTGCTGTCTCCTGTCAGATGCACCCTATTCCCTTGACTGTAATATTGCTGTTGTCAGACAATGGCACTGCATGGCTCTCCCATTGACCATGACAGCCAATAGCAGAGGATGTAGTATAGAGGTGCCAAAAGCAGCAGAGTATATTTTGTGTCAAAAATCTACAAATATAATTATTTCTAAAGGTGCATGCTTTTGCAGTCTCTCTATCTAGATAATATAAATCTAATATATAAATCTCATTGGGGAAGCTAAATTTCTGATTAGTTTGATATTATTTCTTAGCATACAAGATACACAAAAAGCCATTGCAACCAGTCACAAAGGGGAAAATATATATGCTCTTTGTGCATATGCATAACTCAAGCACTAAGAGTTAAAGCAATGCAAAGTTCAGATCACTTTAATTTGTAATATATAAGTAAGCAAGGAGATATAAAAAAAATATATAGAGATATCTGTGTGTTTACATATAGATAGGTTAACGGACTTCATATGGATGTGCAGAGGTCTGTGTATCTGGATTGCAGTGCCATATTTCTCTTTGGCTACTATTGGATTTCCCCATAATGCTTAGCAGAGTTGATCATAAGATTTTGCTGCAGCAATTCAATATCAGTTCAATTTATGTGAAATAGTGTTAGCATGTTTGAATCAGATTTTATCCAATGCAGGCAACTTATACAGTTAGGGCCACTTTTTTCAGAGTATTGCTGAGGAAAAGGAAGCTGGAAACAGTGAGTGATGAGAGGTCTAAAGAGCTTTTCATAAAGAGGAGGACTAAAAATATTCAGAGGGAGCATGAGTGATGGTGCCAGTGATGTGTAAGACTTGGGTTGCGAGATGAAAATTGAAGGTAAAAGGGAGTCTAGTGAGATGCTTATTTAAAGTAGGTCATTCGCATCATCAATGGATGAAGGAAGGTGCCAAGTTGAAGATGAATAAAGCAAAAGGCAGCAATGAAGCTAAAAAAAGAAAATGTAGTAAATTTCTTACAAGGAGGAATTTGGAGAATGTGCTGTAGGAAAGCAAAGAGCTCAGAACAGGCACCTAGAAATATTAGTAACCTCTACAATGACTGAATGGAGAAAATGAGTTTTCAGACTCTAGCGTAGAGCTGGTTGGAAACTTTCTGTCCAAATGTCTTGACGGAAAGTGCAGTTTCTATAAAATTTTTGATTTTACCAACAATGTTTTGATTTTTCCATTGGGAAAATCAAGAAAATATTTCATTTGAGGTTGGTTTGATTGGATTGAACCAAAACATTTTGAGTTAGTTCTATATGAAACCGCATCTGCTTAAGGTCCATGATGATTTGTGGGCATTGTAGTGCGAGTACCTCATGTCCCCATTCTTCCCTTTGGCAAGCATGTGGTGCATCCTGGGGAGTCACATACCTACAAGTACATCATGGCATATGTAGTATGGTCAGGGAACATGAGGAGAAGAAGCACCTGAACTACAACTCCCATGAAGCACCAAGGTCCTTGGACAAATGCAATTTAAAGTCAAAATTGTTGAAGCTAAATGTTTTGATTCAGTTTAACAAACCAAGATTAAATATTTTATTTCAGAGATGTCATTGTTTCTTTTCTATAAAATATGTCAAAATGAAATATTTCTGTTTTCAAATACATTTTTTGGAACTTTTCATTCCATTACAAGTTTCAATATTCCATTTTTTTTTGTCCCAAGTGGAAACAAAAAAAGTCAAAAATCCAGAATTTCCCTTGGGATATACATTCTGATTTTTCTCAACTCAACTATAGAGGAAAGCTTAGTAGATGGTAAGCCTATTCTTTCCATGTCTGCTCTTGCCAGTTACTCTGTCTCTCTCCCCTTTGATTTGCATCTTTTTATCTCCACAACCAGACAGATGAATTTGAGCTTGCATGTACTCATGCACTGATGTGGTGCAGTTGGAGAGACAAAATGGAAGATGATCAGTTTGGTCACGAGTCAATGAAAAAATAAAATTCTGACACTGGATCCTTCCCTTGTCATCAGACATTACTTAGAGCATTAATGATGAAAGTAGACAGTATATATTATGAGATTAATTAGGGAAATAGACTTTGCCAATTAGAGCAATGTGCAGATATTAAAGATGACAGTGAGACAGAGTTTAAGGAGAGTAGAGTCAAATTTTAAGATCTTGAGTGTTGATGGCATCTCAGTCATGCAGAAAGGGAAAGTGATCCTTCAAATGATTAAGTTGTTCATGATGGGGGAGGAAAGGTGGGATGAATCTAGAGTTGCTGGGAAAGTTGGGAGGCTATGAATGTCCAGAAAGAAAAGCTGGGTAGGGTAAAGTTTGCAGGCAGGGTTATAAGCATGGCTGTAAAAGTCCCCAATGATTAGACTAGGACCAGGACAGACCAACAGTATTGCTGATGTCCAAGAAGTCACAATTAACAGAGTTTATTAGACTAAAGCAGTTCATATCCTACAGAACAATAGTAGGAGACGAGAGACTGAGTGAAAAGCAAGGAGAGAAAAGGGAAGACGGACTGCTTTCCGCTAAATCGTTCCAATGATTTATTTAGATTTCATGACAGCTTTTCTTTGGTGAAATAATGCTCCATGTAAATATCTACCCTTTCAATTAATTTATTTGCAATTATGATAATGAGGGATAAAATGGTCAAAACTCCAAAGGAATTGTATATATGTGTCAAATTAATCAAATCAATCATTAAAATAAAAAGTAGTATCAAAAGGATTATAATGTGATAATGTGATAAAATGCAAATGCCTGCATAATGCTATAGTGATTTGTACAAGCAACATTCAAATATGAAACATAAAGCTTGTAAAATGTAAAAATTGTGAAATGTGCATTACTGTGAAGGTTTATTAGGAAAAACAAGTATTTTGCTTTGTAATATAAAGTATCTTTTATTTCCAACTTTAGTACCAATGGATGAATTATGTTTGTTTAATTTAACTACTTCAGATGTTGTAAACATCTGGATAAAAAGTACGGTGTTTGAATGCCAGAAAGATAAACTACATTTATATAAATTATTTGGAGGAGTTCTCTACTAAAGTTGCATTTGCAATTCTGTTTACTTTTTTTTCTCATTTTAAAGGGATTTGAAACTGTTTGCATTGCTATTGGTTGTTTAAAAAAAGGGAGTGCTTAAGAATAGTAAAGCATCAGATTAAAAGACATACCCAAACCACAAATATGGGCTAAACATGCCAAGCTCTTATATTGCTGTTTAATGATCATTCATGCGTAACGTTATTTTAATGATTTTGTTTTTCCACAAAAGCACAGTACAGGGTATGTGAAACATGCCAAAAGGGCACCCTGACCCCCTTTAAGATCTGCTATTAACCTAAAAAGGATCTTGTACTGGACATCAGATGATTGCATAGTGTAATTATAGAAACAAGAACAATTGGAATATACATAGCAGACAGGCAGTAGGGAATCAGTAACTGCACGTGTACAGCCTGATCCTGAGAAATGCTGATCACTCATAATTCTCACTGACTTTCAGCTCCTGTTGACTTCAGTGGGAAATATGACTGATCAGCATCTTTCAGGAGATAACCTTTAATGATCAAAAATAAGGACCGACAAAATAATCCTGCACACTTGATGGAGAAGCAATTTTACCTTCATCTGTTCTATTGCATTCTGGTTAGGTTCTTAAACAACACACATCACCATGGTACTTAAGTGCCTAGTAAAGACATCCCTCCAAATCAGTGTTTTTCAAACTGTAGTTCCGTCCTCTTCTGGGAAGGCTCATACAAGCTCCAAAAAAATGAGGAGAAAAGGGAATGTCCATTTTTATTACAGTTTTATTAAGGCCAGAACCCATTATTGAATAGTTCACGACCAACAGTAATGTTATGCCTGTAAGGGGAAAAGAGAAACACTCAAAATTGGGCTGTAACAGGAACTAGGATACTTTGCATTGCAGTTGTATAAACTCTGCATTTGTTCAAGCGAGGGCATGTCTAATCCAACAGCAGCCCATGTCTGTCATAGGGGTTATTTCTCAACCCGTTTGTCTTCCTGAATTTTAAAGCAGTTTTAAAGATTCGCTTTCTGTTTTGTGTTCTAAGGTTGTACGCAAAAGAGAGAGAGAGAGACTGTGTCAGAATTTGAACCAAATGTGTTCTACAAATATGTATTAATATCTCCAATAAGCATGATCCTGAAAAGCGTTTCATACACTGTGCTGGGGCAGGGGACAAAGGAATTCAAACAGGTCACCACTTCAGATCTAAGGTAAATAAAAAATGCTGAGAGGAAACAACAGGTTTCTCACAACGCTAGAAGTCACCAAAATTTGCATGCCTTGCATTTTATCATTTTCTTTTCATATCATTAAGATAAATAAGTATTAAATTATGTAAAACTAAAAAGCAAATCCTAAACTGTATGTTAGAAAAATTATTTCTCCAAAATAGTCTTGAAGTGAAATTAAATGTATAGATATATATTTTTAAGTGGTGTAGCTTTGGGTACGCTATTCAAAAATGCCTACATTCATTGAAAGTCAATGAGACTCAAGCTCCTAAGTCACTTAGGTTCTTTTGAAATTGTTAATCTTTATTAATTAAATAGGTTTACTAAAGAATAACCCCTCAGGATAGCAATAATAAATGTGCAGTAGTAAAATTTATAAAGTTTCTACTGCACATATTCAGTATACAAATTTCATATGGTCATATCTTTGTGGCTACCGATTATTTTCTTGAAAAACCCTGCCATATTAGCAGACGTTGATACTGCAGGAAAAGGGTTAATTGTGTTCTGACCTATTAAGGCAGATTGTTCTTTATCTCATTTCTATATAAGGGAGGTTGGAATTTCTCTCTCTCTCTCTCTCTTTTATTTATATGTATATAGGCTGAGCAGCCCTGAAGTAGGAACCCTAGGAGCAACCAAACCTGTTGACAAAACTTGAGCTGAATTCCTATGTTTCTGGTTGTTAATACAGCCAAGCCTCAGGAGAGAGGAGAGTGGGCTTTGTACTAATGCAAATTGGAAAATACACTTCCTCACACTTTAAATCAAAATATTTTTCCCAAACAAAGCAAAGATATTGCTAGGTTTATTCTAAGTCTATGACTCATACTTGATTCATTTTGCAGCCATTTTTTCATACACAAGTTGTGTGATTAGAATATTTTTTACATATGGGCTAAAGGGTTTTTTTCTATTAATTCAGAAAAAAATGAAAGAATTTTGCTCATATATACTATACGAAGTGCACATGAATTCTAACCACATCAATCAGAAAAAATGACAGCAAAATGACTGCAGATTAACAATACCTTTGTTTGATGCTCTGTAGAAGTTACAAACTATTGATTTTGCCTGGGCATTACTAAAATTATTTTGTGATCTTAAGGATAGAGCTCATTCTGTCACTATCATTACAACATAGGAAAAATCCTAACCCGGCATGGTCTACTAACACAAGAGAGGTTTCAGAGTAGCAGCCATGTTAGTCTGTATTCACAAAAAGAAAAGGAGGACTTGTGGCACCTTAGAGACTAACAAATTTATTTGAGCATAAGCTTTCATGAGCTGTAGCATGAAGTTATGCATCCAATGAAATGAGCTGTAGCTCACGAAAGCTTATGCGCAAATAAATTTGTTAGTCTCTAAGGTGCCACAAGTCCTCCTTTTCTTTTTAACACAAGAGAGTAGTGCTTATGAGCATTTTTTTTGCTCCCGGAGTATTCATAGCGTTTCTTACTTAGCCAAGGCTAGAGCTGAGCAAAACTCAAATTTCATCCCTCATGAAAATTCAATGTCTCAACATTTTATTTCCTTCTGAATTAGGAGAAAAAGGTGAACTATCAAAATTTTTCACAGAAGGGAAAGTTCCAAAAATAATTGATTCAAAAATGTCAAAATGTTTTATTTTCAACATTTCTGGTTTAAAACATTTCATTCTAGTTTGTGTAACCAAATTGAAACATTTTTGTTTCAAATCAGTTTAGCATTAAACTACATCTGTGTATGGTGCTCTGGTACCTCTAGGAAGCTGCACTTCAGGTGCTTCTTGCCCACACTCTTCTCTATAGGCCAGGCTTCTTGGCTGGACTATATCTCCCATGATGCACTGCAGTTATGTGACTCCCATGATTCACCAAGTACCTCAATCAGAGAGGAGACCATGGTGCATCATGGGACATGTAGTCTGACAAAGGAGAAACTGCATTTTGCATGGAAAAATAATTTCACTGGAAATTTCCCGACCAACTCTAATCAATAGCAATCTAACCAGAGCAGAGGCAGTCATTCAAGGTATAGCATTTCAAATCATAGGGGACATGAACAGTATTGGAATTACAAGAGTAAAGACACAGGACCAAGTTCATCTGCTGTAACTCCATTTACAGCTGGAATGAATTGGCCCCCAAAGGGTAGATTCTTGGTAGAGAGGGCTGCAGTCTACAGAAGTTATGGGGGAAATGTGACAGTAAATCAGGTTGGGAATGAGTTCCTAGGTAACTAAGTACACCATATTTTCTGGCAATATATTAAAATGAAAAAGCAAGAAGTAATAGAATGTAACAGCAGACTGTAGTAATAGAACACTCAAACATTAATTCTTTCTAGTTTCATCTAAGTCAGTCTACAGTGATGTTTAATACTGAATGTTAAAACCAACACATGTCCAGAAGCAGAAGAAAAAAGCCTCTCTCTGTTTAATGTGGAAGCAGAAAGGGAAAAGTAAAACCAATGAAAACATTTTGATTGCTATCATACTTTGCTTTCAGCACAAGAAGTTGAGTCTGCAGCAAAAGCAAGAATTGTAGTAGAGGATGTCACCTACTGAGGCAAATATGAAAATCTAGGCTTACAGAAGGAAGGGAGAGATCCAGAATCTACAGCAGGAGAAGGATGGGACATTATTTCTGTAGCAAAAGGACAGAAGGCTAATGCTTGTAGTAAAAGAAGTCTACAGGAAGAAAAGATGACCAAGATATGAGGCAAAGGAACAGGCCAAGGAAAGAAAGAAAGGGAGAATGTTATGATCTTGAACACAATAACTCTGGAGCAGAGAAAGACCAAATGAAAAATCAAGGTTGGAAGCAGATGAACAGGGATTTAAAATTGAATGCCTATTCTCTCAGCTCAGAAAAGGCAATGGCAAAAAGGCTTTCAAGCAATCTTTGGCCAATGAACAGGGGAAGACACTAGTCAAATAGAATGTAAGTGGGCTAGCAAAGTACAGAAATCCTCTTTTTGCATTTTGGATTTCCCATGCCTTTTCATCAGTCAACTAATCAGAATTAAAGCCATATCCAATTAACAATAGCAAAGACATTCAGAGTTGTGTAACAGCCACCATTTTGGCTGACCCCAGGGATTTACACAGCAAGAAATGTACAGCTTGAGCTAAAGAGCCAGGTTTTGTAGCTAGGAAATGGGAGAGACTTGCCTCCTTTCTGGATCAGACACCAATGGGGACATGTAACACACACTAACCAGTGGGTTACATAGGCTCAGTGGGCTACTATTACTTCTTCACAAATAAGCTTATCAGACATCACCCCAACTCTAACCTGGACTCTGTCTTTCAAATCCCACAAAAGAGGTCTCTTCTATGGTTGCAGTTCATAACAGCCTCAGCTCAGTACTGGCACCCAGTCTTATGTACCTCAGTAGGTCAAGTTCTTCCACCCCTTCACTAAGGATTGGGGTCCTCTGTGGACCAGAGGTCCTGTCCATTTGTTGGATCAGGAGGAAGGCCCTGACCTAGTTTAAAACCAAAACCCATTTTTGTCTCTTGGTCACTGGAGAATCCAGTCTGAACTAGTATATGCATACCTCTCCAAGGTGCTGGCTTCAAAGGGCTGATAGTGGAGGAAGTTCATTAGCATCCCCTTCTTACTAGAGAAGGTATACATAATAACACATACACAATTGCATTTCTAATTCAGTGGATCCTAAAGGAATTAACCCTAAATCAATAAGGTTTATCTTAATTCCATAAGGTTTGTCCAGGATATTACAGGAGATTGTCTCTGTCACATTTATAGCCTATAATATGTAGGTGAGAAATCTGCTTTGCTGCTGAAAAATTTGATCCTCCCCACACACTCTTTTATATCTGCACAGGAAGCAGAGAATTACCTGCAGGAGACAGAAGAAATAATAGCTCTTCGTCTTTTCACTATGTATGCTGTTGTTGGGGTTAGATAGTTGGGGGGATATTGACACTGCTTAATTGTTGTTAGGGACCCCCCTTCTGAATTTTCCCCGTGGGCATTGGTTTCCTATTCTTGTATTTTGTTACACAAGTTTAAGCGGCACCCTCCCTTCTTCCCTACTTTCTTTCCCTGTTCTTCTGCACCATGTTATAATCTAAGATATTAATATTGTTCTATATTTTTATTGGGTCAGAAGCCACTCAGAATTTGCACCTTCACATCATGCCATCAACAAGTGCTGTTCTTATTAAAGTGTGTCAATATTCAGGAATAGCATGTTATCATGATGTACAAATGCAAATGGTTTATTTGAAATGTTTAAGATTCATTGACTTTGGAAAAATGTCTAATATTTTCCCCATATCTGAAATGACAAATACTAAATCTTAAATCAGGTGCCCAGAATTTCATATGCATAGAAATTATTTGCATTACAGTAGTATAGGCCCCGGACAGGATCAAGGGCCCATTGGGCTAAATACACATAAGACAGTCCCTGCCCTGAAGAACTTGCAATCTAAATTACATGCAAAAAAATTAAGATGAATGTCCATGTTGCAGAGTCAAGTCCTCAAAAGTTAGGAAATGGCAGCATTAAGGTTGCCTGTGCAAATACGTAGATCTGACAAATGTGAAATGTGATTTGTTCTTAGGGGGAAAAAGTGATAAAAATGAAAGTTTAGCTGTTTTGTCAAAGTTTATCTTCAAGGGGATTTTTCCCAATTTTCCAATGAAAACCCCCAAAATTTTCTCAAGCAGATATTTCCCATGGAAATCTGTTTTGACAAAAAAGTTACTTTGATCCAAAAAAATCTAGAATCCCATATTTCAACCAGCTCTACCTGTACGTTATGAAAGTGGTACAATCTTTAATAAAATGTTCACAATATTTTTTCAGCAGGAACCCTCTAGTCCTGCTCTCTTCACCTTGGGGTTCCGGTCTCTGTTTCTCATCCCTAGATTTGGAGGAGATGGTTATCATTCCTGGACATGCTGCTCTCAGCCTCCCAGTCAGTCCTCTGTGTCAGATCCCTGTAAATGCAAACTCAGAGTGCCAGATGAACATGAACTGATTAACCAGTGCTTAATACACTGAAGGAATGAGCCTTCTTTTTATACATATCACATAACTAGTCTTGGCATTATCCTAGTGGCATTCAGTAGTGTTTTGATACATAATATGTGGCTATATACTTCCCAGATAGTACAAATAATGATAATATAATAAAGTTGGAAATGATCTGTCCGGCAAGTGAGGCTAACAAAAATAAATGTCCAAGCACCAGGAAGCCTCTGCAGTATTACAGTGGAAACATGAATAAATTAGAAGACATGCTGATATTTTCCTGGCTGATTCACTAATAATATGTGTGAATGGTGAGGAACCGAGAGTATTGGGGGATCTCCAGCAATTCATTTGGCCACGACTCTGAGACAGCACTCTCTATTCAAAGAAAAGACATTTTGTCTCTATGATGGCTTGTTACTGGCTTCATTTGTAAAAAGAGCTATAAATTATGAAAAATGTCGAATGTCCAGTTCTGTGATGTTAATGGTTCATCAGGGGAATGAGAGGAATGCAAGCACCATTCCAGTCATTTAATTGCAAGAATCTTTTTTTTAATTTTATTTTATGACTGAGGGTTGGTTAACTTAAATATGTCTAGTGTTTCTTGTTATTCTGCTCTAAAAAAGTAAGTGATTTTAAACAGCCACTTAGCTATAGACCCATCAAAGAAGCCTCCAATTAACAAGTCATACTGAAGATAAATTCAAATCTTTGCAAATTGTTATAATCACAGCTCACCAAACTTACTTCAGCTGCACTTGCCCTGTTGTAGAAATGGAGATGGTCTGTAATTACAAAGGTGTTAATTTCAGCATTGTGTGTACCCTTTTCTTTTACTAGATTGGCACGAACATTTCACACTCAAGTGTGTGCTGTAATTGGAACAAACTGCAACACCTACTACTAAAAACCGAGCTCTTTGTAGCCATTGCTTAGCCCCTCCATTTAAAATTCCCGAGCCACACTTCTGCCTCCCAAGCTGCCTTTGAAGGCAGATTTATATGTTTTAAGCACAATTCAAGCATATTGTGGGCACAGCAGGAGATTGTAAACAATCAGAAACTGAATAGGGGCACTCCTCAGCATCCCAGTGTGGCAGAGGCTAAAAACGACCTGCATTTAACTGTTTACACCCTATGTGCATTATGGATGATTCATGATTGTTATTAAATGTTATTCAGGAACATCTTTTAGAACATAGCATAGTGTACTTGGGTAACATAAAGGGCTTTTCATGTATGTCAGTCATTGCTACATTGAAGATAGGGATTATTCCCTTACTTTTGAGACAGTCATGCAGCTTTTTATTATCCTCACATTTCATATGGCACAGTTCATCAAAATACATCTCAGGTACTACACAATATAGAAAATCATGAAATAAGAATCTTCTGCTTTGATCTAAATTCCAAACTGATTACACCTTTCTACATCTTGAAGGACTTTCTGTTTGTAAAATATCAATTCAATAAACATGGGAAGAAAATTAGATTTAATAATTACTACTTTTAAGACTCATTTCCTTGATATCAGATGGCCCAGAATTAATTCGACAAAGTTGCTGGCAGAAAAAAATACTACATTTTCTACAGCCCTTATAAATCCCACAAAAATCAGCCATAATGTTGCCAAGTGGTAATAGATGTCAGGGGCTTGCAGGTTAGCTTCCCATGGCAGGAGAAATCAAGTATACAAAATCTCTGTATTGTCTTAGTGAAGCTTGTTCACTTACACTATATAATGTAAAAAGAAAAGGAGGACTTGTGGCACCTTAGAGACTAACAAATTTATTTGAGCATAAGCTTTCGTGAGCTACAGCTCACTTCATCGGATGCATTCAGTGTTAGTCTCTAAGGTGCCACAAGTCCTTCTTTTCTTTTTGCAGATACAGACTAACACAGCTGCTACTCTGAAAACTATATACTGTGTGTTGTCTAGTCTGAAGAACTTGTACTGTAAGAGTGTGTGTGTGTAATTGATTGTGTATGAGATATCATGGTCGCATACATTAACAATAGCATTCTATCTGCTGCAGCACCGTTTATATCTATTTTACATTTTAAACTTTGTTTTTATGTTCCATTATAGTTAGGGTTAGGTTATGCCAAGGCCAGAGGAATGAGATACAAGGAACTGTAAGGGAAAATTTTTATTTTTGCCATTGTTTTCTTCTACGCCATCTTGTATTCCCCTTAACAACAACTAGGAATCCATGTTTGGCATCCTAATTTCCCATCCTTTGTTACCTTTGATGCTTTTTCTGTCTAAAGGCAGGAAACTGGCAGGTGATCTGACTGGGAGTCTGCTCAGCAACTGGGATGGTGTATAAGACCAGTTCACCAGTTAGGTTAGGAGGGGCTGCCCGTCTGGGAGGTAGCAAGTGCTGCTGAGTGCTGCTGCTCACCTTGAAGGGTAGGTCTAGGAGCACACTAAGGGTTGTTGGGAGAGGTGGTTGTTCTGCAAGCGAGAACGAGCTGTCACCTCCATTCTAATCCTTCTCATACGTCCACCCTCGATGACGCAGGGAAGAAGAGCTGCAAGAAGAAGAAGAACAGAGCATCCATCACCCTGTGCCAGGAGGTCTTGCCTTCCTTCCTGCAGAGTCATCTGGTCCTGGAACCCGGAGCCAGTCCCGTCATGACAGTGCCATTGGTTAAAGCTGCAAGATATAGTAGAGACCCAATATCTTTCTTTCTATCTAGCCTAATCTGGGAATAGCCTTGGGTTAGGGCTTCAAGCCCTCACCTGTTATGTATTTGGTCCTCTGTTTGGTTGTATTTTGGGAGTCCTGAGTGTTTTGTTTAATACATTATCTTGTTATACTTACCTGAGTTTATCTTTACCTTGTTAACTGTTGTCTGTTAATAAACCTAATCTTGTTTGTACCTTATCCTTTTGTTAGTTCTCTTTGGGGAGCAAAGGCCCCGTTGAAAGATGCGGGATAGGGGAAACGTACCTGAGATTGGTCCTTTGGCCAAGTATAAAATCCAGCCAACAGAACCAGGAAAGGAAAGGTCTTTTTTGCTTTGCAACCATACATAAACTTCATAGGCTGTGAGTAATGGAAACCCATAAAGCCACTTTGGTGAAAACACATATAGCATAAGTTGCTGCTGAATGTAGCACAGTTCATTTCATGTTAATAAGCTATGCTTCTCTTTTTATTGTGTGTAAACTGATCACATATAGAGCTTTGAAACATTGAAACAGGGGGAAATATATAAATATTGTTAAAAGCATGTTGGACCACAGAATCATATTTCTGTGGCACAGATGGAATAATTTGCAATATTTTCACTTAAAATAAATATTAGGTTTGTGAAAGAAGCAACGTGAAATCCCTCATGAACACAGATTTGAGGTTTATCCCACCTTTATTTTCACTAGAGTGTGGATTTTGCTAGAAAACCACAGGCAACTTTGGTTTGTGGTATGTTTGAGCTAATTAAAGATAAATAAATAGATAAAATAAGGAGAAATATTCAATTACATATGAGAGAACAGAGTGAATGTGAATGTTGCTTAGTATTAAATTACTTTCAACCTTTAAAAAAATACCTGGATAGATTCAAGAAGTAAGGTGAGACTGAGGAAAAATATAAATTAATCAATAACACACTTCTGCGATAGAATATTTTTGACTACCCCAGACCTACTCATAGAGTTTAAGGCCAGAGGGGACCATCATGATCATCTACTCTGTAATAGGCCCATACCCTTTGACTGAGTTATTGAAGTCCTCAAATCTTGATTTAAAGACTTCAAGTTCCAGAGATTCCACCATTTACTCTAGTTCAAACCAGCAAGTGACCTGTGCCCCATGCTGCAGAAGAAGGCGGGGAAAAAACCAATCTGACCTAGAGGGAAATTCCTTCCCAATGCAAAATATGGTGATCAGTTAGACCCTGAGCATGTGGGAAAGATGCATCAGCCAGACACCTCACCTGGGAAAGAATTCTCCATAGCACGCAAAGCCCCCTCCACCTAGTGCCCCATCTCTGGCAGTTGAGATATTTGCCGATTGCAGTCACGGATGGGCCATATGCCACTGTAGGCAATTTCATCATACCATCCTCTCCATAATCATGTCTAGCTCAATCTTGAAAAAAGTTAGGTGTTTTCCCCCCCCCCACTATTCCCCTTGGAAGGCTGTTCCAGAACTTGACTCCTCTGATGGTTAGAAATCTTCATCCATTTCAAGCCTAAACTTGATGGCTTTTGTTTTTGTGCCAACACCGTCCTTTAACTCAAATAACTCCACTCCCACCCTGGTGTTTATCCCACTGATGTATTTATAGAAAGCAATCATATCTCCTCCCATCCTTCATTTTGTTAAGATAAGCAAGCCAAACTCCTTAAATCTCATCTTGTAAGGTAGGTTCTCCATTCCTCTGATCATCCTAGTAGCCCTTCCCTGCACCTGCCTCAATCTGAATTCATCTTTTTTAACATGGGAGACCAGAATTGCACACACTATTCCAGATGAGGATTCACCAGTACCTGGTATAAGCCTTTCTCATGGCTGCACCACAATGACAGCTCAGAATCATCCTGTTATCGACCAATACATCCTTGTCTTTCTCCTCCTCTGTCACTTCCAACTGATACGTCCCCAATTTATAGCAAAAATGCTTGTTGTTAGTCCTTAAGTGAATGACCTTGCACTTCACAATATTAAAATTCATCCCATTTCTATAACTCTAGTTTTCAAGGTCATCCAAATCTTGTATGATATTCCGATCCTCCTCTCTATATCAGTTTTCTTCTCAAAGAAAGACATCGGGTTGGTCTGGCCAATCTACTTTTTGTGAAACCATGTTGTATTTTATCCCAATTACCAACTACCTCTATGTCCTTAACTACTATCTCTTTCAAAAATTGTTCTAAAATCTTGCATACAAGTGAGAGTAAACTAACAGGCCTGTAATTTCCCAGATTGCTTTTTTCCCCTTTCTTAATATAGGCTTTATATTTGCAATTCCCCAGTCATAGCATATGACCCTTGAATTTACAGATTCATTAAAAATCCTTGCTTTTGGGCTTGCAATTTCAAGTGCCAGTTTCTTTAATATTCTTGGATGGAAATTATCCAGGCCTCCCAATTTAGTCCCATTAAGAAGTTTGAATTTGGCTTCCACTTCAGATGTGGTAATTTCTACTTTAATATCCTCATTTCCATTAGTCACCCTGCCACTGCCCCTAACCTCCTCATTACCCTTATTAAATACTGAGGCAAAGTATTCATTTAGGTCGGCCATACCTACATTATCTTTAAACTCCATCCCATCCTCAGTGCTTAGCGATCCCACTTCTTCTTTCCTTGGTTTCTTTTTATTTATATGGCTAAAAAACCTTTTGCTATTGGTTTTAATTTCCTTTGCAAGGTCCAGCTCTGCTTGGCTTTTGGCAGTTCTCACTTTTCCCTTACACTTTCTGCCCTCCAACTAGTAGCTTTCCTTGCTGATCCATCCCCTCTTCCATTCCATAAAACCAGCTATGTGCATATTTGGCACCCACCAATTGAATAATGTTAATGTAAGCAGACACAGTTTTCTGGAATCTTTTTCTATGAAATGTGGCTTTTTACTGCTTTCAATACTATGTTAATGAATGCCAAGGAGACTATAGGCTGTATTTTAACTTTTTGTTTACTTCACTGGACATGTGCTGAGAGACCAGTAAGTGCCATTCCCATTGTATAGTGCTTACCACATGTACTTAAAAAGTTCATGCTTACACAATTAATCAAATTTTTCAAAATTATTTGCTTTCCCACATGCAACACAATAGGCCTTTGTTATATTTTACAGCTTCAGCATAAAAGAAATATACTAGCTACTAAAACAGTATAATGGCATAACTTTGGCCACAATAAATAGCTAAGTTTTAATATGTCTGGACTGCAACAGTCTCCTGATTATCCAAGATGGTGATGCTAAATCCCCACGGAAAATAGAGAATAAATAGGGAATGTAGTGGTGACTTTTTGGGAGGAAGGAAATGTACTGGAAAGTTCAGCTGAGAGTTTGAGAAGATAATTAATTGTATAGCCATGGAGGACATGGAAGAGACCTCATCAGCAAAGGAACATTCCAGCTAAGATGCAGTGGAGGGGATGCTAAGCAAGAGGAGTGGATCTGAGTGGCGCAGCAGATCAGGTATAATGGAGATCTGAGCCCAGCAGTGTGGGGGTAGTGGTGAGTGGGTTTATTTTTGTTATATAGCAGGGATCCATTCAATAGCTATGTAAAGAGCTAAGAAGTGGGTCGCTGGAATGAAAAATTGAAGGCAGTCTCATTGATCTTGTTAGCATTTAACAATGGACAGTGAGGGAGAATTGCTTATGAAATCTGGTGGGAGCACAGTATAAGTTGGTATGGATGCAGAAATACAGTTCTAAACCAAAGTATGTTATGGTATAAAAGCTCTATGATTTTAAGCACCTCTGTGTGTATTTTGCAATGAACTATTAAACTGTTGTTTTTAATTGGGCTACTGCTTGTGCTGATGGTGTGTGAAAAAGTAGGGGGAGAGGTTCACTGACTAATTGGCTGGTTTTATGTGATGCTTCATTGTCCTAACTTACATTTTTAGTATATTTTGCAAAGATAACTTTCCACACAATGAATCTTCAGCCTCAGAGAACTATAATGGAAAGGAATCATGTAATTTGCAAGATATGATACATACTGTATCTGGGGTCAGAGGTTATGCACAGAGTGCTAACTTATTGAGAATCTCAAAAGCCAAATGGTTCATGTTGAGATTAAGCCAACTTGGCACACTACACCAGGAGAATAGAGGTTTCATGAGTCACAGGTAAGACATTTAGGCTGGTTGGCATTCTGCAAGCAAGAAACTCAGGACTATCTAGTGCAGGAATGGTCAACTGTCCTACAAATAAAAAATATTACAGCATTCCACACTAATCACTCCAAACACTGCAGGATGACTGCTCTTAGCTATGTTGATGGACCATTACTTTAGACTGCTGTATTACTTTTCTGATAAGTTGCTAACTCTCACAATATTTGATGATTTTTGTAGAGCCTGAGTTCCCGGAGGCAAGTGATTAGGTGAGAAGGTCATCTTTCTTTTTTTTTTTTGTAAATAAGTTTCTATTCATCATGCTTGCAGACATCAGCTTGAAAA
The DNA here is from genome assembly GCF_009764565.3 of Dermochelys coriacea. Classification (NCBI taxonomy): domain Eukaryota; kingdom Metazoa; phylum Chordata; order Testudines; family Dermochelyidae; genus Dermochelys; species Dermochelys coriacea. The sequence goes on along the minus strand of NC_050071.1, from coordinate 74,499,432 downwards.
TGTAACTCAACTGTACCCTAATGGCTCAAAACCAGAAGGCAAATAAAGAGCAATCACAATTTACTCCTAGCTTAAATATCATGAGTGGGGTTTCTATTCACATTTTTGCATCTTATGATTCTTCAGCCCTTGGGTTAGCAGTATAGTAATGTTTGCTGCCCGTGATCTTAAAGTAACCCATGGACACACTTGAAAGGTTCATAGAGTTGTGGAATAGGCAGTGGTATGTGATCATTCAGGACCACTTTCCTGCCTTAGATGTGAATCTGGGGACCATTCACATTTCTATCACACCCTACATGCAATGGAATCTGTGTCACTGTATATCCTATGTGAATCTGACATTTAGTGCCCCAGACACCATTATGTATACTATGGCTGCCAAGAATTCACAGGGAAAGTGCCATGGAGGTTTCATATAAATCCACTGAACCTCAGGTTCATTTTAAGCTAGAGAGAGAAATTGCTTCATGAGAAGTGATGCCGGGGACAAAGATATGAAGGCTCAATGTGTATTGAAAGATCTCATATCACTAAGTGCCTTAATGTTCTTTTTTGAATTTCAAAATCTGGTGGTATTTTGTTACTTATATTGCTCGATAGGTAAGAATTGAAAAAATTATTAGACACCTACTAACCAGAGGCAAGTACAAAAAATGAGTAGGATGTAAGGCCCAAGATCAACACGGTCATCAGAAGCCCAGCATCTCCTAGGGACTGGGAAGTTTGAGAATAATAGGGTTCCAGTGAGTGTGCAATCCCTGTACCCCACTCAAGGGCTCTGTCTTTTGTATCCCCTTCTAGCTATGCAGGAGTCTGATATATTCTTATCCTCCTCTGGCTAGTTGTGGAGTATGACACATTTGAAGTCCTCTATCTTTCTCTGACTGCTGGAAAGGAGATGGTAGTTCCTTCTTCCCCTGCCTTCAAGTGAGGGGTTTTTTTTTCAAGCCCTGCCCATACGATTTCATGTTGCTTTTCAAACAGAGAGACAAGGTGGGTGAGGTAATGACTGACACAGCTATAAGTACACTGCTTTACAAATAGGTTATATAATGTGTTTGTGAGTGTCATTGTCTGGATAAGGACCTACTGCGTGTAAGTGTAAGTGTGTGTGCGTGTGGGTGTGTGTAGACACACACCCACACAGTAGGTCTTTACCCTGACAATTATACCCATACAGGCCCTGGTATCCAAACCTATTCTTAGCCTACAAACACTCTTTCAGCTCCCCTAATCCTTTTATTTCCAAAATGACAAGTAGCTTAGCCCAATTCCCCACCCCAAATCTTCCAGAATTATTTTTATCTGTCTCATTACCATGATGAGTACCCTCAACTTCAGATAACACCTGCTTTTAGATCTTTGGTGCAAAGTACTGCTTAAGCGCAAGCTGTTATTTAACACATATCTTACTGTCATTATTCTACAATTGTTCTACAAATGCTATCCTAATGCAATCACAATGGTATTGGAACAAAATCCCTGCTACTAGAAGTAGAAATTATACTGATACCCACAATGGTGTGATCATAGCAAAGCACTGGTAATGCCATGAGACTGCAGCCTTTTATAAGGCAGGCTCTTAGTGAGCAAAAGAGAAAAGAAAGTAGACTCACACAGATCAACAGAGTGCTGAAGACAAACCTGACTGACAGATGTATTCTGTAGGCCTTGTATCCCTATTGACTATTGACTTCAATGAAACCAAAATTTGTCCTTTTGCATAGCACTTTTTGGGGGTTTGTTTGTTTTTAATACTGCTCAGGGCAAAGGAAAATGGCAACTTAAAAACATGCATAGCAGAATGGCTTAGCAGAATGTGCATAGAAACAGCCCAGCTGAAACATGGAGATCCCTGACTGAGCAAGCAAAGGAACACCAACAAAAATAGGAGTCGCTTTTGCATTTTGTACAGCCAAAGCTCACTTGGTAATAGGTGTGAGAGGTAAAAATGGGGGTCAAGAAACAAATTAGACAGACTAAATGCAGGATCCAAACTGTACTCATAAAAACTGGTTTCCTCAGTCTTAAAGGGACAAGGAGCTCTGCATAAGGTTATGAGGGCAGAATCTGGCCTCTAGTTATTTTTCTTCCACTTTGTTCAAATAGGTATCTACACTATGTACGTGTTTACATAAATTATAGCTAACAGTGAATTACGAGCTATACATTAATTGAAAGGTTCTAGTGAACTCATTACAGAAGCAAACTCCAGATGACTGTGAAAACCTCAGGATCATATGCAGGTTGTTCAGTAATCCTTTTCATTATTCTATAGATTATATGAAGCTGGCTGCCAATTTTAATGGTGAAAGCTATTGTGTTTAGCATAGGAATGTATCCTGGGTAGTAAAAACTGTAGCTGTCAACATTTTTATAAGACTCTTAGTCACTAGGAGAGTTGGGAATTTTTTTTATATATATACATTTTGTGGGAATGTGTTTGAACTGATTTTAAACCCCCAAGAGGCAAGGATGTGAAGTAAAATCTTTAATTTATAAACTGACAGTGCATACACCAATTTCAATTTCAAGTTCTGACATGGTGAATCAATGGAATTACACCAGGAATGGATTTGTCCCTGTAGTTCTAAATAACAATTTGGTTTTTGCATCTTACTTTAATAGTTAAAGCCAGGCATTAGGAGGCAGGACTTTTGGATTCTGTTCTCAGCTCTGTTGCTAATTCATTGTGAGACCTAAACAGGTCACAACCACATCAGGAAGACTGGCAGCTCTCAATAAAACCCCACAGCAACATTCTCAAAAGCTTGTGTGCCATATAAAAAACAGAAATCAAACCACTATAGTCAGTCTCTGCTCTTAAGGAGATGACAGTACATCCTGCATCAGCTGTCTGTGGTCACCAAGGGAAAATACTGCACTTGGAGTCACAAGAGGCTTCTGTAACTTCAGATCCCTGGTGGCACATGGAGTTTATTTTCTTTTTAATTTAGTATGAGCCTCCTGCCATGGACGCTACTTTCACCTGGGTCAAGCCCTTAATGAAGCAGTGAGTAATATTGAACTGATTAGATGCCATCACCCAGAATTCATATCCTGTTTATTGGTGATGGAGAGGTCCTCCCAGTAGTAAAGATAACGTCTAGTCCATTGTTCAAGGTCCTCTACCAGACACATCAAAAAGGCCATCAAATTAATTTGATTTTTCCATCATTTTACTGTGATTGCTTCCTGAGACATTATCCTCTTGAGGATACACACCAGCTTTTTTAGTTGGCCTTCATATTTGCTACTCACTGTTCACAAATCTATTTGCATTTATCAGCAGGTCATCAGTATGATTTATTAGCAGTCCAATAATGTAGGATCAGTATTCTAGTTTACTTTGTTTGTTGTATGTTTGGTTGCTTTATTACTTTTTGGTAATGCTGCAATAAAGAAAACATCCTGGTGCTTTTTCTATTTGTTTTATTAAACCTCTTTGCTGCAGGGTATTTGGCAGTTGTCAAGTAGGTTCTCTTTTAATATACCAGCTGTACTTCATACTCATTCATTTCCTTTATCCTTAAATGTTCCTCAATAAACTAAACAAACTACTTATTAGAAGTAACTTTTAATGCAATATTTGTATATTTAATACAATACTTTAGAAGCTGCTATTTTTGTATTGGGACTTGGATTACAAAATCTTGGCGTTACAAAATTGCATGTTTGATATATCTTGTAAATGTGTTTTTCAGAACCAATTTATATTCATATGCACATAAAGTTCCCGTGGATATAGCATTTACAAAATATTGTAGTTACAGTTGTCAGTAAAAAGTGGATAGGTAAACATGTAGACTCACACTAGATTATTCTTTCATTACTATCAACATAGTTTACACAGGTTTGGTATAAGAAAGTAGATATGAAGATAAATATGTGTCTGTTCTCCATTCCAGTTCACTTCCCAGCATGTTATAGTATCTCCTGCATTCTCAGCCTTTTCTCTCTGTACATATTTACCTGGATTTTTGGTCTGGGTCTGATTCTCATTTAGAGTGAGACCCCTATAGATATGTCTATGTTGCCTCCAGAAGTGAGTCTCCATCTGGGAGGTAGACAGTTTCGAACTAGCTCAGCTTGAGCTAGTTCCCTAAAAATAGCTGTGAGGATGTTGCTCACCTCACCCTCAGGTTCTGAGCTCAGATGCCTAGCAACATCGCCACTGCCATTTTTATTGTACTATCTCCAGTTGAGCTACTGCTAGTCTGTCTACCAAGGCTGGGAGGCTTTCCCCCAGTTGCAATCAGACATAACTTTTAAGCCATACAGGGTAAAGAGGCCTTAGTATAAAGAGAATTGCACCCTTGAAGTTCACTGAGAATATATGTGCACTGAGCACAGCAGTGTTTCATATGCACAGCTTGAAACAAATTGTAATGTGGGTAAAGATGAGGCACTCATCAAGTTAATCTCTTGTTCTTTGGGTGTCCTATTACCCCAGGCATAATGAATCATTGCTACATTTTCCAAGGTTTGGGAAATAAAACACTTCCACCAGTGAACATCAGGGGTAACTATAATGAGGTCAACTGAGTTACACAATTGTAAAGCCCATTTAAGTGAAAGGGGATTCAGTTCTTGGATCGCTAATAATACTGTCAGTTAATGCAGTTATTTCTCAAATGTAGGACTCCTCTTTTCATATCAGTGTGCATAACACCTTCACAGACATGACTTAGAGATCAGCTCCTCATTAATTCTCCTGTTAGGTGGGCTGGGCACAGCAGACCTGCATATCAGAATCTAATGATGGCTGCATAGTTTGGAGAAAAGGAGCCCCTTTCTCTCTGTTCCCAGGAAATCAGAGGTCCTTACAGTGTATTCAGGGTTGGAGGCTCCAGAAAGTGATTTACATTTCAAACAGGGAGCTCTGCAAGACTCACTGGAGGAGTTAATGGGTATCACTGCACCACAACAGCTAAACTTAGATTGTTAACAATTCCTCTCTCCTCCACCTGCCCTGGAGAGGAGTTAGTTATGGATTTCTTTGATTTCTGATCCTCTCCACTCTACCCTCCTCACCATAAATGCTTCTAAAATTGTCACTTAGTGGGAAAGCAAAGTGAAAGAAAGAGATTTTACATTTGAACATAAAAATGATGAGTTATCTGGTTGCTCTTCATTCCCACAGAAGTGAGTTCCATAGTCTCATGCCATTGGCAAAACAGCCAAAATCTCTAGCAGATCACAAGCTTCACCCAGGAGTTAAAACGTTTTACTGATCCCGAGGAGAGGCTGAATGAAGTAAGTCTTGAAAGGTGAGGCATATCCTGGTCCCAGTTCACTGAAGATTTTGAAAATAAGGACTGAAATCTTAAACTTGATAGCATGTCCAATTGGGAGCCAATGAAGAGCACAAAATACAAAGATGATATGCACTTGGTGATATGGGTTTTTAAGGTAGGAGGGGGGCTGCATTCTGGACCATTGGTTGCTTTTTCAGTGCCAGTGCTTTCAATACAATATAACAGTCTAATATAGAGGTACCAGACATATGTAACCAAAGCCAGGTCAAGGTCATCATCAGACAGGATGGAGAACGGTCTCCTGCATAACCCTATGTCATAGAAAGTGTGTACTGCAGGTTTCAGAGTAGCAGCCGTGTTAGTCTGTATTCGCAAAAAGAAAAGGAGTACTTGTGGCACCTTAGAGACTAACAGATTTATTAGAGCATAAGCTTTCGTGAGCTACAGCTCACTTCATCGGATGCATTTGGTGGAAAAAACAGAGGGGAGATTGATATACACACACAGAGAACATGAAACAATGGGTTTATCATACACACTGTAAGGAGAGTGATCACTTAAGATAAGCCATCACCAGCAGCAGGCAGGGGAAAGGAGGAAAACCTTTCATGGTGACAAGCAAGGTAGGCTATTTCCAGCAGTTAACAAGAATATCTGAGGAACAGTGGGGGGTGGGTGGGGTGGGGGGGAGAAATAACATGGGGAAATAGTTTTACTTTATGTAATGACTCATTCATTCCCAGTCTCTATTCAAGCCTAAGTTAATTGTATCCAGTTTGCAAATTAATTCCAATTCAGCAGTCTCTCGTTGGAGTCTGTTTTTGAAGCTTTTTTGTTGAAGGATAGCCACTCTTAGGTTTGTAATCGAGTGACCAGAGAGATTGAAGTGTTCTCCAACTGGTTTTTGAATGTTATAATTCTTGATGTCTGATTTGTGTCCACTCATTCTTTTACGTAGAGACTGTCCAGTTTGACCAATGTACATAGGAGAGGAGCATTGCTGGCACATGATGGCATATATCACATTGGTAGATGCGCAGGTGAACAAGCCTCTGATAGTGTGGCTGATGTGATTAGGCCCTATGATGGTGTCCCCTGAATAGATATGTGGACAGAGTTGACAACGGGCTTTGTTGCAAGGATAGGTTCCTGGGTTGGTGGTTCTGTTCTGTGGTGTGTGGTTGCTGGTGAGTATTTGCTTCAGACTGGGGGGCTGTCTGGAAGCAAGGACTGGCCTGTCTCCCAAGATCTGTGCGAGTGATGGGTCGTCCTTCAGGATGGGTTGTAGATCCTTGATGATGTATTGGAGAGGTTTTAGTTGGGGGCTGAAGGTGATGGCTAGTGGTGTTCTGTTATTTTCTTTGTTGGGCCTGTCCTGTAGTAGGTAACTTCTGGGTACTCTTCTGGCTCTGTCAATCTGTTTCTTCACTTCAGCAGGTGGGTATTGTAGTTGTAGGAATGCATGATAGAGATCTTGTAGGTGTTTGTCTCTGTCTGAGGGGTTGGAGCAAATGCGGTTATATCGTAGAGCTTGGCTGTAGACAATGGATCGTGTGGTATGATCTGGATGAAAGCTAGAGGCATGTAGGTAGGAATAGCGGTCAGTAGGTTTCCGATATAGGGTGGTGTTTATGTGACCATCGCTTATTAGCAGTGTAGTGTCCAGGAAGTGGATCTCTTGTGTGGACTGGTCCAGGCTGAGGTTGATGGAGGGATGGAAATTGTTGAAATCCTGGTGGAATTCCTCAAGGGCTTCTTTTCCATGGGTCCAGATGATGAAGATGTCATCAATGTAGCGCAAGTAGAGTAGGGGCATTAGGAGATGAGAGCTGAGGAAGCGTTGTTCTAAGTCAGCCATAAAAATGTTGGCATACTGTGGGGCCATGCGGGTACCCATCGCAGTGCCGCTGACTTGAAGTTATACATTGTCCCCAAATGTGAAATAGTTATGGGTGAAGACAAAGTCACATTGCTGCAAACTTTACAGTCTGGGACTCAAGGCCCTTGATAGAGTGACTATAGGATGGCAGCAAACCCTTCCCAGTCTCTAACTTTCCCTACCAATATAACCTTTTGTAAATTCTTGTCCAGGTTTAACTTTATTCAATTATTTATATCCTAATGTTGGCTAGTCATTGGGACAGCAGAGTGATGGCTGCGTTTGCATAATGTGTATGTTCCTTGACTATCTGGTGTGTATTGGAGGGGGCCTTGTTTTAAATTTTTGGTACATTATTTCTCATTTTTGAAGTGTTTGCAAGTCTGATAAGTAAATAATGCTTTAATGTTGTGTGTGGAAGAAAACTTAGAATATCAATCACCTGGCTAGCTTTTTCAAATGGGAACAGTAATGTAGAGGTTTTACGAACAATTATGTATATTCTTATGCACTGAAAAGATCTATGTTGTTTATATAATAATGGTCTAGTGTGTGCTTTTTGTTCCTGCCATGGTTTCTAACCACAGATTTGGAAAGAGTATCAATAAGTTGCACTTTGCCAATCATCTAATAAATAACATAAATAAATTCTCAACCTAACCATCTAATGAATAAATGACTCACAAAATGACTGGAACCAATGCCATCAATCAATCTCATATACCCAATATGTAAGCTATTTAAATGGAGCAAAACATGTGGTTGTAGTTTAAAAAGAAAATCCTTTGGAAAACTTTGTACAATGGTGCTTAAATAGGAGCTAATCTTTGACATAATCTAATATGAAGAGAGTGAGAGAGATTTGTTTCCTTCCAATCTGATTATAAAGTCTGCCTTTTAAAGAGCGTTTTCTAAATCTCATACATTATATTCCAAGTGCAATACTTAGATACACTGAAATTGCATAGGTTATATCTTTGTCAAAGATAATACTGATAGTATAACAGAAAAACAACCAGTATGTGAATTTAGGGGTTACCCCAGCACTCTCTCTGGAGTGGGAGGGTCTAAGAAAATTACATATAAAGGATTATGATCAGTCCTCATCATCCACACAAGCAAGTAAAGGGGGCATAACATAACACCTGTTTCGTGGGTTGCAGCATGGGAGGGAAAGCTGTTCTGCTTCTCCATCCCACATGTGGATGGGAGGGGATGGGGACTGTGCAGAGCTTGGGCTCCGCCCCCTCTTCCAATGTGCTGTCCATCATACTTAGCTCCATTGGATGATGTATACTGTGCCAGCTATCTGTTTGACACTCTTTACTTCCTCAGTGAAGAAGGAAGACTACGAGACAGAATGTGACAGCATCACAATTTGTTTCTTTTGGAAGCTCAACTATACATTGCCACTGACTCAGAGCAGATCATACTGTGATGAGCTAATTTAAAATGTCTTCATTAGATCCTGACACTGTAAATAGATGCACCAGTGTGAACTCTTAAGCCAACACAAAATCCTAATTGTCTTTACCTTTTTCCAGCACTGGGGCCTTAGTTAACAACATTTCCAGTGCTACTTGAACTCATTCTTACTCTCAGCTTCAACTCAAAGTTGTATAGCTCAATGAAATGAAAATGCAGGAAATTGTTTTAAAATATGAATGGTTTTTCTTGCCTTTGCTTAGTATTAGAAGAGGAACAAAATTAGAACTGACGTATATGGATATGAAAAATGTGTTCCTGTAAGAGATGATTTATTCTAAACATTATCAATAGCAACATTTATGTGATCTCTATGCATCAAGGTTGATGTGGAAAATGGTGTCCAACCCTGGAAATGTGCATGTAAAACTCCTCTTGACATCAAAGGGAGATGCACACATGGTCTGACTGCAAAATCAGTCCTACGCTTTCTTTTAAGACTGTTCTTGTATATGTCATAATATTCTTTTTTAGATTTTTTTCTGTCTATAAGTCCCCCAAGTATATTCAAATCAATAGGCAATGTCAAATAGTTTATGGAGGAGCTTGGATACCTTGGTCATAAGAATGGTATATAAAACTAGATTGTTTAGTCCCCAAATTTGCTTTTGTTACAAAAAGCTTAATATTTTCATGAAAAATGTTTAAATTAAGGGTTTTTTTCCTTAAACATTCCCCTGCAATACTTGCAACCCAAGGTCCTGATCCTGTAACTGACAGTACAACGGTGCACTGCTGGGATTGTATTCCACCAGTTATTAGACCAAGGTCCAACATTGCAACTATGTACTGCTGTAGAGAAACCAAAAAGTAAGACTGATTTGACATAGGTCACTGTAATTTCATTGTCCAAGCTACATGAAATGGAAAAAATAAACAAACAATGTAAATTGTATAGAATAAATTAGATTTTTAAAATTCTTTTACTTTAAATCTTAGGTGATTTGGAAATTTTTCCTATAATATCTAAAAGCCTTTTTTAAAAGTGGCTTAAGAGTCCTAAGTAGAGTAGGGCAAAAATTTTGGGACAAAACTTTTTTTCAGTGAAAAAATGCAGATTCTTGTCCACTGAACTTTGTCCATTGAATTTTATGAATTTGTGTTGATTTCATTGAATAGTTTCAGTCAAGAAAAGCCTTTTAAAAATTCAAAAACCACCCAAAACCTTCTGACATTTAAAAAAAACCCACTGATTTTTTTCAATTAATTTTAAAAAAATCAAAAGAAAATGTTTTGTTTCAGGTTTAACAAACTGTTGTGTTGGACCTAAAATGTGTTTTTGTTTTTCACTTTTCGATTAATCAGAATATTTTTAAAATTTTCATTTTGGGTCAACTCAAAACATTTTTTTCAATTTTTCAGAAAATCAGTTATTTGCACAGCTCTGTTCCTAAGTGCTTTTTTAAATGGGACAGACAGCAATATCACTTAGATACCACTGGAAATTTTACTCTAGATCAAGCCTACATTTTTTTTCAAAAGTAATATATGATTTTTAGCCTGCCAGAGGCTCATTCAGAAAAAATAATTTTTTCTCAAATACTTTTTATTTCAAAGAAGTTGAAATTTCAGCATTTTATCAATTATGCATTGACATAAACAATGAGGTAAGACTATCATTTGAATCCCCAGTTACACAAAGGTAAGAAACAACAATATGTGGGAAATTTTTAACTGTTCTTGCATTTCTGAAACAGTATAACTAAGATCAGCAATATCACACGTATATTAAAAAGTCAGGCCCAACTCCTTCAATAAGTAGTCAATATCAAAAATTCCCATTCACGTCAAAGGGGGCAGGATTTGACTCTTTATATAAAGAGTAAAACGTACACTGTTCTCACAAATAAGAGGTATGGTCATATTGTAAATGTAAGCTACGCTGCCAAAAAATGTAGATAATGTGTCCTATCAAGAGAGCTGTGAAAGTTCTGAAATGCCTGAACTTTCCTAGGTGAACTTCTAGAAAGCTCTGAAAATCATAATTAACTTCTAATACATTATTCTAGGGAGAAAACAAAATCTGTAGCTTGTATTCTGAACTTCTTAGAGTACAGATAGAAAATACCATTTCAGTTGTTGCTTTCCTGCATGAAGGATCTTCTCAAGAGTGTTTGGGAACAAGGCTGTCTGTCACAGCTAATAACTCACTCAGCATCTACCCCTCCAAAATCATAGTGCTTCAACCCCCAACTGCGTGCCTGATGAATGTTAAAGCAGCTGATTAATGATAATAGCAAGCAGTCTTGGGATTCAGGGGGACCCTCACCCACCTTATGGGTTAGAAGAATTTATGAAGATAACATGACATGCTAATATATTTTTACAGACTAAACAAGATATTTTATGCCAGCTGTGGGATCCACATGTAGTTGTTTATCAATATAACTTCCAAAAGGAAAAAGGTTTTCCCTTTGGGGTTTTTGTGCTTGCACACAATATCATTATCAGAAAAGGTGAAAGCTAACTGATAAGTAAAAATATTGTGAACACACAGAAGATCGTCTGCTTTTTTTTACTCTTGATCTCTTAAATCCATTTTCAACAGCAATAAAAGAAAATCAGCACCTTTGTGTATAGGACTTGAGCCTGGCATTTGAAACCTTGTGTTTATCTTCCATTTCTCCACTAGTTTATATTAGTAAAAGTAAGGCAGTCTCCAGACTGCTGTTACTTGCATATTTAATTTTACTTCCACAGACACTTCTACATTGGCAAATATTAAAACACCTAACAAGTCAAAATTATCAAATCTGATTTTGTTTTAAAAAAAGTGTGAAATATTAGGACTTGATGCTGAAATGTAGTTCTTACTGTTAACTGCTGTAAAGTACCAGTTGAGTTTGAGGACTATATGAAATCTCCTTGAGTTGCGGTACTTCCAGGCCTCGTATCATAAGTTACATAACACTGGTCAATAAGTTTCTTACTTCCAAAAATGGTAATGGATGTTTTCTCTTTACTGGTGGAACTATACAATGAGGATGTAAGCAGGGTCTAAATGATGTTTCCCCTGAGAGTTAGTTGGTGGTGGGGAGAAACTTCAGGAGCAAACTGCATTTACGTGAACACACCTACTCTGCATAGATATCCAGCAGACAGGAGCTGTGTTGGTCAAAGTGATCAGCTTTGGCTGGTGTTGGGTTACAAATTACTTTAGTTCTGAATGCAGGGGTAATGAAATGTTGTTCTCAGTGTTGTTATCTTTATTGTATGAGTAAAGGGGAACAGAACTGTGCTGATTGAGGGGTAATCCTTAGTTGAAAGGAACTCGCTAAGCCAGGGACCCGAATGCCAGAGCTCTTTGAAAGTAAGAAGGGTGGGGACAAGTATCCCAGCCAGGAGGTGTGGACTCTTCCTAAGGGTCCCAGGTCTGATTTAACCACCCCACTGTTCAAAGATAGAGCTAAATAGGCTCCAGTAGGAGTCTTTTGTTATTTCAATAGAGCTGAAATCACTTGTGGTGGGAAAGTGTTTCCTCCTAGCCTGCTTCAGGTTCCCCCACTAAGAGCTGACAATCACTAAAAGTTAGGTGGAATCTCAAGAGACTGACCTGAAGAGGTCACAGTAGAGAAGCAGGTAGCAGCAGGCAGGAGTGTCGAGCACGTGGCCCGTGGGAATGGCGAGCAGCTGGTGGAGCAGCCAGCGGAGTGGAATGGCAGCTGGCAGGAGGCCAGCCAAAGCAAGTGCTCACATGGCGGAGCAAGCAAGGTGCCTTCTTCCCTAGGTGGGAGGTGAACTCACACATATGCACCTCTGAACCCTGGGTCCTCACGGACCAAGGACAACCACTGTGAGTGGGGTATGGTGAGGCAGAAAGAGGAGCACAGTAAAAGAACATTTGGTTGTAGAACTCAAGAATCTGAGGCAGAAGACACTGCCCCACACACTCTGGGGTGGGTATTCTGCTCACAGTTTTATGATTATGAATCCTGCTGCTGCATTTTCTCTAATTAATATCTGGTGACTTTCCTCCTTTCATTACAAGTTTATTTTCTACACTCAGACTCTTTGCTTGTGAGTGGGGAAGTATTGCCTCTCAGAGGCAACCAGGGGTTGTATGTAATTTTTCCAGCTTACTGGGTGGGGCCTCGAGCTGGTTCTGTGTTGTATTGCTGAAAAGGAACCCCTAGATATTGAACCCGGCTTTGGTTGCTGCTGGAACCACCTGGCAGAAGGGTTACAAGTTCTGGAAAAATTTATGGTGACTATTTCATTTTCAAAATGACAAGAAGTATTATTTGACCACCTCTACTAAAGTAGTGTAAACTGGGTGATCAGTCGTAATATTATTATAGCACCTGCCCTCTTAGGATACCAAAGTTCTTTACAAACAATAGTGAAATAAGCCTCATTGCTCCTGAGAAGTAGGTAATACATATTAGAGCACAGTCAACTATTCTCAGAGAATAATTTATTCAAAAAAAAAATTCTCCTTTATTTGCAAACAGAAAGAATCTGTAAACAGATTTTGATATTTTTACACATTTGCATATTTCAACCACTGGGCAGTATATGAACTATTCACTTGAGCTATATCTATGACTAAATGCTATCTGTTGTTTGTGGTGTGTGATTGGCTACCTAAGTTACCAATTGTAGTGACTATCCTGATTGGATGATAGAATGGAGAGCCAAAGAAACTTCAAGACAGCCCCTTCTAGCACAAAAGCCCAGTTTTTGGTAAACCAAAAAAATGAGATAATGTTTTGAATTTTAAAAAAATGTGGAAAAAATTGGTCTGTTTCAAACCTTTTAAAAAGGAAACAAATTAAACATTTCTGAACTTTTTTGCAACAGTTCATTTTTTGACCAGTGGTAGTAACATACTTACTCCTAGGGAAAAGTTATGGTAAGAATAGGTACTCTGACGCGAAGTACGTTGTTATGTTTTATTTGCAAGCTGATACCTAGTATGCAGAGCACTCTTGTTGTTGTGAGAACAAACCAGAAAATTGGGGGTACGGGTTTGTGTGAAGAAGCTCTTTTCCACACATTTTAAAAGCTTGATTTGTGGAGGGTAACTCCCATATTTAGCGGTTGTGCCAGCTCCAAACAAAGCTGGATGTGGAGGACAGAAACAAAACTATAAAAGTAGTTTAAAATATATTTCACTTGTTCAACAGTTGTTCTACTGTTGCACAGTCATGGCTGAGAGGGAGATGGGAGACACAGGAATGAATGAACTAATGAATTAATGAAATTGCTACTGGTCGGGGGTGTTGGAACAATTTGTATACTGGGGATGCTGACAGCCATTGAACCAAACTGTAAACCCGGTATATCATTTGTGGGCAACCTGTTGCCCACAGGCTGCAGGTTGTCCACCACTGCTATATATGATGAAAACCACTTCAAGCCAGGGGGTGTGGCAGCACTCCCTGCATCCCTAGTTCCAGCACCTATGCTACTGGTGTCCTTTTTTAGGTAGGTGACAGTAAGTGAACCAGCTAGTTGTGTTTGACTTAATCATATAATCAGACACAAAAGATCCTAGGTTTTAAATGAGGGAAATGAATAATTCAACTTGGCCATAAAAACTGATACTATGATACATAGTTAATATGGTTTTATTGTGTTTTATAATGTATAAACAAATTCACCAACAGTAAATATAGGTTAAGTCAATTGTGAAAACAGATTGTTAATGAAAACATTATAGTTTTATGCTCATTTCCCATGAGATGATTTCTTCAGTGTATAACAGCTTATAAATTTATTGTGATTTAAAGTGAAATTTCATTTCTTGGAATTTTCAAAGCCAGCAATGGTATTCAGGTCCAGATTTAAAGGAAACAATCTGTCTTGCTTGTCATGTGTATCAAGGTTTAGAACACAGTACATTTTCACATCACTGAAGCTGTGCCAAATCTCCTAAAATTAGAGCAGCACAGAGATACATCTGAATTGTTACTTTTCCAGCAACACTGTTATGTCCATGGCCAGAGCAGCGAGGGTAAATTTCATGCACTGGGCCCACAGAATACCATATAGCACAGCCGGAGTGAGGGTGATGGAGCTGAAATGCAAGACCCCAATTCTACACTGAGACCCTGCAAAGGCTCAAACATCTTAATATTTCTCAATGAAACTTCACATCAAGAAAGTCCACTTTAAAAAAAAAGCACCAATTGAAATGTGCTTTTTCCTTCTATTTACCCTGTATGTATGAACCATACTGTCAGCTTCTGTTTAGATCATAAATTCTATCTTCATCCATGTTGTTCAGTGATGTGTGTGCTACATTGGCACTCCATAAATTACTAGTATTAATGCCACCATGTGATAGGGGAAAATGCAAGTCTTCTGCTTACTATACAATATTTAATATAAGTATTTCAAAAAGCTTCTGCTTTTACCCCACAGCTCAGTAGGTTCCTAGCTCAGACTGAATTGGTTCCTTCCATATTGTGCCTATTTTGAGTGAATGAAGATTATGCAGTATTGTTGACATGTATTTTTAATGTAGTTACCTTACGGTAAAATAGATCTTCCAAGCAAGCTTGGGTTGGCACAGAATGGTGTCTGCTGCGCTCTGCTAAGCCCTAGAATCAACCAGAGAAGCCCCATTTGGGATATGTTAATGACAAATTTCTTTTAAATGGGTTTCCAAAGGAGCAGGACCCAATGCTATCACCCCAAGAAAACAGGCATAATCAGTCACTGCATTCCCCCGGGTATAGATACTATTCCCGAGGGCATTAGCAACCTTAAATAGAAGGAGGAAGTGGGATCATCTCCTTTACCCCTGCCCTAG
Organism: Dermochelys coriacea; assembly: GCF_009764565.3. Taxonomy (NCBI): domain Eukaryota; kingdom Metazoa; phylum Chordata; order Testudines; family Dermochelyidae; genus Dermochelys; species Dermochelys coriacea. The sequence goes on along the minus strand of NC_050071.1, from coordinate 74,484,050 downwards.
TCAGAGAAAGTACCATCTGCACCTTACTATAAGATGGTGCAATGGGAACAATCCACCTACATGCCTGAAATCATTATCACATTTCTTATTGTGCATCCCAGAAAATGTCTTGCCTTCAGATGTCAGCTTTTTAACACCATCCTTAAAACCCAAACCATTGGTTCAAATCAGCCTAGCCAGAATGAATTTGTGATAGTTATTGTGATAAAGAGTAATTCTTTAACTAGAAAACAGATCTGAAAGAAAAAACTACAAATGCTGAAGTTCCTGGACTTTCAAATTGTTACAATTTTATCCAGCTATTAAAGAAGGCAAAATACATTGTTTTAGCTGAAGAAATAAAGTGCTTTTTTTGTAATTGTTTTATGATGTACTCTAAATAAAAGTTTTAGCATAAGTAAACAAGGTCATAAGTAAACAATTGTCTGGCTATGTAGACTCCCTCCTCAGGCCCTTCGTTACCAGCATTCCCAGCTATCTTCGAGACACCACTGACTTCCTGAGGAAACTACAGTCCATTGGTGATCTTCCTAAAAACACCATCCTAGCCACTATGGATGTAGAAGCCCTCTACACCAACATTCCACACAAAGATGGACTACAAGCCGTCAGGAACTGTATCCCCGATACTGTCACGGCTAACCTGGTGGCTGAACTTTGTGACTTTGTCCTCACTCATAACTATTTCACATTTGGTGACAATGTATACCTTCAAGTCAGCGGCACTGCGATGGGTACCCACATGGCCCCACAGTATGCCAACATTTTTATGGCTGACTTAGAACAACGCTTCCTCAGCTCTCGTCCCCTAATGCCCCTACTCTACTTGCTACATTGATGACATCTTCATCATCTGGACCCATGGAAAAGAAGCTTTTGAGGAATTCCACCATGATTTCAACAATTTCCATCCCACCATCAACCTCAGCCTGGACCAGTCCACACAAGAGATCCACTTCCTGGACACTACACTGCTAATAAGCGATGGTCACATAAACACCACCCTATATCGGAAACCTACTGACCGCTATTCCTACCTACATGCCTCTAGCTTTCATCCAGATCATACCACTCGATCCATTGTCTACAGCCAAGCGCTACGATATAAGCGCATTTGCTCCAACCCCTCAGACAGAGACAAACACCTACAAGATCTCTATCATGCATTCCTACAACTACAATATCCACCTGCTGAAGTGAAGAAACAGATTGACAGAGCCAGAAGAGTACCCAGAAGTCACCTACTACAGGACAGACCCAACAAAGAAAACAACAGAACGCCACTAGCCATCACCTTCAGCCCCCAACTAAAACCTCTCCAACGCATCATCAAGGATCTACAACCTATCCTGAAGGACGACCCATCACTCTCACAGATCTTGGGAGACAGACCAGTCCTTGCTTCCAGACAGCCCCCCAGTCTGAAGCAAATACTCACCAGCAACCACACACCACACAACAGAACCACTAACCCAGGAACCTATCCTTGCAACAAAGCCCATTGCCAACTCTGTCCACATATCTATTCAGGGGATACCATCATAGGGCCTAATCACAACAGCCACACTATCAGAGGCTCGTTCACCTGCGCATCTACCAATGTGATATATGCCATCATGTGCCAGCAATGCCCCTCTGCCATGTACATTGGCCAAACTGGACAATCTCTACGTAAAAGAATGAATGGACACAAATCAGACGTCAAGAATTATAACATTCAAAAACCAGTTGGAGAACACTTCAATCTCTCTGGTCACTCAATCACAGACCTAAGAGTGGCTATACTTCAACAAAAAAGCTTCAAAAACAGACTCCAACGAGAGACTGCTGAATTGGAATTAATTTGCAAACTGGATACAATTAACTTAGACTTGAATAGAGACTGGGAATGGATGAGTCATTACACAAAGTAAAACTATTTCCCCATGGTATTTCTCCCTCCCACCCCACCCCCCACTGTTCCTCTGATATTCTTGTTAACTGCTGGAATTAGCCTACCTTGCTTGTCACCATGAAAGGTTTTCCTCCTTTCCCCCCCTGCTGCTGGTGATGGCTTATCTTAAGTGATCACTCTCCTTACAGTGTGTATGATAAGCCCATTGTTTCATGTTCTCTGTGTGTGTGTGTGTATATAAATCTCTCCTCTGTTTTTTCCACCAAATGCATCCGATGAAGTGAGCTGTAGCTCACGAAAGCTTATGCTCTAATAAATTTGTTAGTCTCTCAGGTGCCACAAGTACTCCTTTTCTTTTTGCGAATACAGACTAACACGGCTGCTACTCTGAAACCTAAACAAGGTCTGCAATTCCATAAACTAAAGAGCAAAAGAAAAGCAAAATTAAAATAAAGACCACACACTTGACTTTACTGAAATATGTGTGATTGTATGTTCTGACTCACTAGCTCTGGACTTGACAAATCATAGAATCATAGAATATCAGGTTTGGAAGGGACCTCAAGAGGTCATCTAGTCCAACCCCCTGCTCAAAAAAGGACCAATCTCCAACTAAATCAAATGCTTGAACTACTCACAAATGGCAAGTGGGAAAATTTTCTAGGTGAACAGGAAGCTTTATTCATCAGTTTCTCTAGTATATAAGATTATACTGGCAAGAAAAGAAATACATTTTTTTGCTTTTGTGGTTGGCATTGAACATAGGCTTTCAGCAGGCATAAGTAACAAGATCTAGAATGTAGGCAGGGATAAATAACTGTGTCTAACAATGAATAACTCTGTATATTTACAAGGAAACATATATTGAGATGCCACATTTCATTTAAAGCAAGATTTTGATGTTTCATTTTGTTTGTCTTAATACTGAACACTAATGAAAAACTAAAGAATGCTAGAGAATATCAAAAAATGAGAGGCAATAGAAACCTGTTGATAATTCCAATGAGCTAAGGTATGATGGAGCAACCCAATTACCTTAGTGTGATGGAGAATGATGGACAGTGCCTCGTAGGGGTGGAGGGTGATGGAATGTCAAGAGCATTAAGAGATGATTGAGAGAGTTTACAAAATAATGGGCAGTGTTGAAAATACTGAAGTGTAATGGAAAACAAAACAGAATAGCAAGACCGGATGAGGTGTGATGTGTGATGTCCAAGCATAGTAAGCAGTGATGAAATATGATGAAATTATGAGACAGCCTTTAATTACATGATCACATTCTATTTTTTCCACAGGACCTGTTCCCAATCCCAGTCTCCACTTCCCCACTACCACCAGCACATCAGGCTCCTTGATTTAATCTACTCCTTCTTCATCCCTGGCCCCAAAGCTTGGCTCTTCACCCCTCTGCATTTCAGTCAAGTTTTTTCCTCTTCCATGCTGCATCAGTACCAGCAGGGTGGAGCATTGAGAGCACAGGAGAGAGAGTATTCTTGCTCTCAGTTCCTGTGTTTGGCATTACACTGACCCACAGCAGCTTGGTGGAGATAATTCAGTGAAAGTCCTATTAGCCACTGTATCCCTAACTTGAAGCATGCTCAATACAGATGAAATCTGAGAATGCACAATTCTAACTAGTCTCTACTGAGCATATGCAAACTGATTTTTCAGAGACTTGTAACTTAAACAAAATTGGTTATATTTTCACAGAGAGAGCAAAAGGCACATCCCTGACACCAGAATGACTCCCTTGCCAAATTTCAAGTCCCTGTTGCAAAGGGAGGCACTAGAGTTTCTCAATTAAATGATGGTAAGAATTTTCTTAACATGGGCAAAACAACATATTCATTCTGAACCTTATTCTCTGAAACATCTGGACCATTTTAGCTGATACTTTCAAAAAAATCCAGCTTGAGGCAGATGCCCAGCATGGGAAATTTCAGCCCAAACAGTTAAATTTTGGCAAAGTTATAAACAACTGAAAACAGAGTTTTATACAGAAGCATGTCACTATATGAGAATATAACTATAAGTTGCTCTACCTACAATCCTCATACAATCCACTGGGTTTCCTAGCTCCTGAACTATGGATTATGGAACCTTTGCCTCTGAGCCAGCAAATGAGCCATTCTGTGAAGAAGTGTTTTTTTTCAGTTCCCTCAGGGATGGTGGATACTTTGTGTCCCCAGAAGATCTCTTTTCAGCCTCAGAGAATGCAGCAGCCTTATCTGGCAACCCCAAATGTCCAGGAAGGTAGTGGATACTCCATAACCTGTGAGGGAGACACTTTATCCCAGAAGTGAATAAACAGGGGAAACTCAACTTTATATAAGAGACACCTAAAATAAGGTTGTTCTGGTTGGCTAGTAAGGGGGCTTGGGGTTTGTGTGGAATCTTCTGAATAAAGACAAGTTATAAATATATGATATAATATGCTATGTGTTCTGACTGTGCATATATTTATTTACACTACTATTTATCTTTTTGATTGTATTACCCAGGCCAAGTGTTGCTTTCCATTAAAAGGCTTCTTTAGCCTGATTTGTACTGTCTCAGGTACACCACAATAAAGAAAGAAGGACGAAAGGGATATGAGGAGATTACTCTGACCTAAACTAATTGGTGCATGATAAGAGTATAACTAAAATAAAGATATACACCAAAACCCCTTGTTAAAGCTGGCTCTACTACTTGTGTGTGGAGATACTCATGGCAGAATGCAGTTGAAAAGCCCAGTGAATAATGAAGAGTGATGGACAGTGATGGAAAATGTTGTGGTGGTACAAAATAGTGATCAATGCATAAGACAACAGTGTGTGAGGGATAATCCATGAAGACCAACAAGGAACTATAATGGTTATGGGAAGAAAAAAGCCAGAGGCTAAAGTTTATTAAAAATGATTGACATGGATTGAATCTGTACATACAATTGTGAAACATTATTTGCTGCTGTAATGTGGCAGATTGGCCTCATTCTGGTGCCAAGGGGGTTAAGCCACCCTGTTGGGTTCAGCTAACCCTGCCCCGTCTCCCTTGCAGAAAGTGCCAGGGCAAGGCAGGAAGTATGAGAGCAAGGCCCTGCAGCTCAGTTGGAGCCAGACCAAGGAATGATCCTTTCCAGGGAGCAAAATTTCTCACAGAGCCCACGAGCAGCTGTGTTTAGCGACACCTCTCCTGAGCCAGCCTGGAGAGAAGGCAAACCACTACCCCCAAGAGACTGAAAAACCCCCAAGAGGGAATGGAAAGTCTGGAATGGAGTCTGGAATGGAGTCTGGAATGGAGCCTCCCAGCAAGGAGACTGGAAACCAAGCCCCAACAGCTGCACCAGACACTGGTAGGAAGTAGCCCAGGGGAACAAGACATTGGTTCGGTTATGTTGCTGGGAGGTGAGACTGCAGTCCCATATTTCCCCAATGGGATCACCTATTGTTTCTAGGGCCTTGGGCTGGGACTGGATGAGCGCTAACCCTTAGGCCAGGAGTCCCAGGCTATCACTTGATCCTTTGCCCAGCCATGAGCCAGGATGCCCAAGAGACTAACCTGGCATGAGTGCTGATTCCCCAATACCTCCAAGGGGGCATCCTGGCCCTGAGATACCACAACCTTACAGTTATATTATCTAAAGAAAACATAGTACATTACTATTGTAAGTACTGTCCAATAGAACTACCACAAAAACATGAAATATACAATATTTCAAGAAAACAGTTACCATGACTGTATTAGTCAGAAGACCACAGTGCCACAATATAGGGACTGCAAATTTTGGTTTTGGATTTAGTATTGAAAGAAACGTTAAAAATATACAATTAAATGACCTGCCCACAATTTTAGGGCCTATTGGGTTCTGAATGGTTGGTCTAAATGTGGTAAGGACATAACCACTGTCACTACTTTAAAATGTAATATATAACTTAGAATGTGCCTTCTGAAGATATAAACTGGTAAATCATAAATTTTTAAGATTATCCCTCTTACTCTGAAATAAAATATTATGCCCATAAATCACCATAGGAATTAGGATTTGTCAGACACTATTTGTCAGCCAACATGGTTCTTGTGAAATAATATCAAGTATTACTGAGGCATAGTCCCCAATTTAACACAACACAAATATCTAAAATTGAAATCTTTTCCACTAGAACGTTTTCCTCACTTTTTTCTAGAATCATAATTTTATCTGAGTGGGAGAATAAAAGGCCTTAGATATAATACATTTGAGAGTAACATTTGTATTCTCCCACTTATGAGGGTATTCTCACAGTCATTGTTTGTAGCATGAGATTAATTATTCAAAGCTTAATTGATTCATTACAGTCTCCTTTTCAGTGTATACAAAGTATTCTGTAACGAAATAAGGAATCTTATATTGTCCGGCCTTGCCAGAAAAGACAGGAGGCCAGGAATGTGGTCTAATTCTGTTGCAACTTTATTCACTTAAAATATCTGGGATATTTTGGATGTACAAAAATGTGCATGCAAAATGTTGTAATTGAAAATGTAGCTGATGCTACTAAAAATGCTCAGTGCTAGACAATGCCTAAAATTGCCTACGGTGTGCCAGGAGCAATCCTCACCCCTTTGACCACTGGCAAAACAGTGATTCTTGTAATTCCATGCACCTAGACCAGAGGAATCTGGTACACCATCAGCAGCAGTAGAAACCCAAGTCAGGAGCCAGTCAGGAGTGGAAACATGGGCCTGTCACTCCAGCTAACAGTTGTGGTGAGGGTACTGAAACCTATTAAAAGATGTAGCAGCTGCTGCTCCTGTATATTCTGCATTGGTGCTGCCCTCAGGGCACTGTTCTTCCTTATACCCTCCACAAAGCTGACAATGATTTAAAGACTTAGGCTGGGATTTTCAAAGAATCCTATGGTAGATAGGTGCCCAATTTCCATTGAAATTCAAAGTTAGGCACCTAACTCCCTTAGGCATTTTTGAAAATCCTATCTGCAGTCTTTATCAGACACTGATTATCAAATTGAGATTAGAACCCATGAAATAGGGTTAATTTTATGTGAAAGATACAATAAAAAGACCCAGGTATTTACAGAAGGCCTGATCCTGCAGTCCTCTCTCAGGCAAATACCCAAGTGAAGCAAAGGAAGATTTCCTTGTTCAATGGCAGTAGGACTGTGCCCAGAGTGGCTCAGTGGATTTGCTTAAATTTCACTTGTTAATCTTTAGAAAACAGGTTAGAAATTCTGGAAGGGGAAAAATATACATAAACCCTATAACATAAAACACATGAATTAAAAGTGACAAGCTCTTTTCAATTCCTAGAGGAGTGAAGTGTGCCAAGTTTTATCTGGCTCCCAACCATGTAGATGCTCATCTATTTAGCAGTGGCAATGAGATTCCAAAACATGGCCTCTGCTGTGGGTTGCTACAGTAATCCATTTGTGCAACATAAATCATTAATGCATTCCTTGAAATACCAGAGTCAATTTCCAAATCTTATGTTTACAGAAGTTCATCCATATTCATCAGTACTATCTCCTTAAATAACAAGGGAAACTTTTAACAGTGTGATAGAGTGTGTGCAATATGAACAGAACATCAGAGATTTTTTTAGCTACAGATTTGACGTGGAAGTGAATGTTAAATGTATGCCTTATACAAAAACTTTATGAAAAATGAAACGTACAAAAAGCTGGATCCTTGCCATGACACCCATTATGGTGTAGTCTGAGGCTCTGACCCTTAGTGTTGCACTTATTGTGATTTTGACACATTTAGTCAATTAAAATGGGTGAAGTGTAATTTGTTTTTCTTAAGTTTAATACAGCATGTCAATAGAAGTTAACCAAAATTTATAGTAGGAACACTAAAACTGCCACTTGCACTTAAACAAATGAACACAATTTATCATAGTTGAAATAAAAAGAACATCATGCGCATTTGACTTCATACTTCACATGAGCATGTTGCCAAATATAGGAAAGCATGTTACAGCTGACACTTCCAATGAAAAGGACATTTTAGTTCACATTAAATATTGGTGTGAAAAATTTGGACACTATCCAATCCTAAGAAGTGTTAACGTTGGCACTTCCACTGTATACTTTTACTATAAATTGTTGTAGCATTTATTTGACATGGAATACCCAAAGGATTGATGAGCAAAGAATGGAAGACTTTTTATTGTGCCATGTTACCTTTTTCAGGCATACATTCTAAGCCTTTACGTCTTCAGAGTTTAAACAAGTCACCACCTGTACTCAATCGGTGAAAGTTATTTTTCATGCAAGTATAGTTTGCCTTTTTTATAAATCTATAAAAGCACACATTTTCCATTTTATTGGTCCACAAAGCAATGGCTGATTTACTCATAAAACTTAAAAATATGGTTTCTGTACAAAAATCTTTGTTTTTACCTTTTTTTAAAAAAATACCACAATAGGAGCCAACTTTATTTCATACCTTGTCACAGATCAAAATCACTAAACTAACTATAATTGTGTATTTTTTCATTAAAAAAATACTTGTAACACTACTATCATTTATATTATTACTTCTGGCCTACTAAAAATTTAGGAGGAACAAAGTACTGCTGCATAAAAATTTATCCCCTTCAATTAAGTACTTGCACATGAATTCTATGTTCACATTATTTGTACTATAACTATATTTATCTGCAGTAACGAAGCACTGTAAAATATAGATAAAGTACTGAGGGGCACTTAGTATGATTTACTGAACTGATCTTTAGGTTAAGAAAGCATGTCTAAAAGAAAGGAATTTTTGTATCCATATTTTTCAAATTAAGAAATTCTATAAAATTTTGACTTATAAAAGTAAAGTCTAGTGCTACAAACATGAAAATGATTATTAAAATTTCCCAATCTGCTTTAAATACCAGATCCAAGACCAGGATTTTTTTATCTATATAAATAGAGCAGTTTGAGATTTCTGTATTTGATTACAACTTAAAAGGATAATATATGCACACAAACAATTAGAGAACAGGTTTTCAAAGTAAATAAATAACACTATTCAGTGCTACCAGCTAGAAGAATGAGAAACAAAATGGTATAAAGAAACAATATGAAAAATATTGTACTATCATTTCTGTATATTAATGACCTACAATTGTCAATTTATTATTATAATTATTATTTATTATTTGTATTACTGTAGTGAGTAACAAACTAGGCTTCCCCCAAGCCTGAGAATATATGTCCTGGGAAGCAGAGAGAGGTGGAATTTTGATAATAGATCCATGACCATAGCCATGACCCTACTGACGACACCTCCACCCTCCTCTGGCCACCACTTGCAATAGCACCTTCTAGAAGAGGCAAAGAAAGGAGAGGAGAGGGGGTAAACAGAAGGTAAAATGTTTTAAAAGAGAAGCCCTCACTGCTCAGCAAAGTGGGTAGTTTGGATGAAGAGTAGGGATGTGGCTTGTAAAGGAACCTCTGGAAATACTGACTCTTCACATCTTTTTTTCAGTTTATCATGATCCTAGGTTTCCTTCTTTTCTGCAACAATATATTATAGGCAACTCTATAAATATTCACTCACGTCATGTAGATTTAAAAATTAATCATCAAAGGTGGTTAACAATAAATGTGAGGGCTGAAGTTAAATTTGCCATACTCTGACATAAAAAGAAGTAAACATGACCAGTAGCCTTGACACAGTAGGAGCCAAATGAAAAATCCAGCTCATTGCCCAGGTTTTCCCACAGTCATTATCCTCATTCTCAAAGATTCATTCATTTAAAAAACTCTAATCCTTCTGCTTGGTAACAGGGAACGAAGAGAGAGATCATTGCTATCTTTTATGTAATCGAGAACTATTACGTAACTATTATAATATGGATTAGGTCCTAAAATGCTAATCTTAATTTTATATAATCAACCCCAACCTCTGGGCAATAATGTTGATTAACATCCCTTAAATTCCTTGAGTCAGATCAGATAAAAATTTTGTTAAGAAACAAAACTTTAAAACCCCAGCTATTTGTTACCTAATGATCAGCCTACTGTTTAGTAAATGGAAGGCATTTCTTCCATGTTGAAATGTTAATGATACATGAGAGACAAGTGGCCTAGTAGTGATGCATCAAAAATCTCTTGTTCAATTATCTTATTAAAATAAATAATGAAAAATGAAGCCTGCAAATTGTATACTTGGCCAAGATATGTAACTTTGTGTTCCTACTATTGTCATCCTTGTCTTCTCCCTCCATTCACTCCTTTGTGTTCTGCACACACCTCTTGCACCTTATCCCAATTTAGATTGTAATCTTTTGGGGGCAGGGGGGCTTTATTTTATATTTAAATAGCTCCCAGCATTGGGGCCCAGATATTTATGTAAGTTGGGGGGTGTTCTCCTATCCATTAATTTTGGGGAAGAAAAACTGCAAGTATCATAAAAGAATTGCCTGAAAAAAAGTTTTCAGAGGGAAAAATGTTTTTCTTTTGTGCTGATAGTAGTGTCAAAACTAGCTAATCCTGAATCTTATACATACTGAGTCTGTCTGTATTAAACTCCTATTAATCCAATTTCTGTGAAAGGATTCTGTGTAATAGCTGGGGGGGGGATGGAATACCCCACTTTTAGAGGTAGTGCTACCTTTCCTCCCAGATTGTGCTATCATCTTTAATAGCAACAATAATTCACTTAAGTCAAGAAGACATTTTTCTGTTTTATTTATAGATCATTAGAAAGGTCTTTCTGCTGCATTAATGCGTGCTAAAGTAGTACATGGCTTTGCATTTTATGGCTCTCTGTCAAAACTGTCTCTGATAGCTGGTTCCCAACTTCACTTTGTCTATTTTAAACAATTCCCCTTTTTATTAGCTGTACCTCACTAACACACATCAGTTATTTGAGTTCTACAATATTCTCCTACAAGTCTCAGGAGTATGAGGGGCTGCACATCCTCAATTCCCACCGGAGACAAGGAGGCGCCCCCACACCGTACAGTAATGTGAACAATAGACTATCACAACACATTGCACTTGTTCATTCTAGGTTATTCATTAT